>NC_044929.1:14857677-14858113 GCF_003576645.1 Ipomoea triloba | reverse complement strand
CCATGCTTTTTCGAAGACAGTGCAATGGGTGCCTGAATCCTAGCGAAGTGGCTCACCTCCTCTCTATTTTTCTCATCTTTCAGGATCTCTTCGGGGTAACCGACTTCACATGGATCTCCATGCTTTTTCGAAGACGGTGCAATGGTTACCCCGTATCCAGACTAGATGGCTCACCTCTCTTTTTATCTCTAGGAGTGGTCTTTGCCTTTTTTCTTTTCACCATATCAACCCCTCATGCCTTTTTCTAGGGAATGGGGATTTTTTCACTCTAAGCTCACTTAGGCTCACCTTTTGCCCCATGTCCTGCTAAGATTAATTCAATTTCCGGGCTTCGCAATTTTTATCTTTCTAAAACTCAAGGGGTTCACACTCCCACTTCGAGAGATCCTTGACTGAGGTCCAAACAAAATACAAGGTGAAGACATGCAAGCACACA
>NC_044929.1:14817615-14853174 GCF_003576645.1 Ipomoea triloba | reverse complement strand
CCCTTCTTCTCGTTGTCGCCAAATGTCACCAAGGGACCTTCGATAGGTTGGATGTTCTCAAGCAGTGTTAGATTTCCAGTCATATGTCTCGAACATCCACTGTCAATGAACCACACGTCCCTGGTGTCCTGCAAGGAAATCAAGCAAGTTTAGGTACCCAAACTTTGGGTCCTGGTGGGTTAGTGAGTTTAGGCATCCATTTATACCTTGTGCCCATTATTCCAGGCCTAGGCGCAATGTAGCCATTGTACGTTTGATAATTATAAGGAATGCTAGCAAAGGTTTTAGGCCTCTTTGGTGCATAAATCAACTTAGGTAGAGACTTTTCGACCGGCTTATGCACCATGCCTTTCATACGCTGTTTGGTCATGTGAAATTGCTGAAAGTGAGGTTTCTTCCAGAACTTGTGATTTGATGACCAATTCTCACTAGATGGATAGAGTCTTCCTTCCTTCATCCGTGAGTTCCTAACTATGTGGATCTCAGACCTTCCATATTTGCCTTGAGGTGCATTATATGGAGTGTAGCTCTTTTTGTACTTGGAATGGCCTTGCGAGAGATAGCAAGGTGATCTCTCGATATTGTTTACCCGGCCATTCTTCGTAGCTTTCCTATACTTTCCATTGCTGGTGTATAGGGACGGTTTATGAATAGCTACTCTGGTCTTTTCTGTTGGTCCTTTATGACCTTTAATTGGTTTGGGTTGAGATCCTCCATTTCTTGAAGTTCCCAAACCATTGGTCTGTTTATTTCTCGAGAGATGGTCTTGATGGAACCCTAGACCGGTTCTATCACTTGTAGGTCTGTGATCAACCACCATTTTCTCCATAGCTTTGGAGGAATTAGTGTATGATGCTATGACCTTTCGAAGATTAAGCTCTCTCGTCTCTCGAGCTTTGCACTCTTCAGTCAGTTGGATTATTTTAGCTTCTAACTCACTTACTTTGAGAGTTAGCTCTGAATTCTCTTTCGAGACGTTCTTAAGCATGTCTCTTTCAGCAGTTAGCTTGCTATTTTCTTCCCTGATTTTGGCATGAGTGCTATTAGCGACTGCGAGATCCCTTTTAAATGTTTCAAGCATCTCAAGGGGATCTTCATCGCTTCTGAAGGAAGAACAACGAGAGGTAGAAGTAGAGCAGCGAGATGTGGAAGTAGAAGTTACCTCATTATCAATGGCCATTAGGCATTGATTCTCCTCTTCCTCGGTGTATAAGCAGATGAGCCCCCTCTCATCCTCTGAGCTGCTGCTGCTTTCGCTGGAGCTCGACGTCTCGGACTCCTCGATTGTCCTCTCGAATTCTTCAGCAACAAGCGCCTTCCTGCGCTGATACATCTTTGATGATCCTTTGAAGCCACCTTGTGTTGGCTTCTCCCTGGATTCCTCTATTCTCTTGGAATCCTTGCCTTCTTGGCCCTGATGTTTGCTTACTGGTGGGTAAGGGCATTCGGCCTTGAAATGTCCCGGTCTTCTACAGTTGTAGCATAGACCCTGATTTTCCTCCTCCGTCCTTCTGGATGGATATCTCTCATTTTTCCTTCTTGAGGAGGAAGGTGAACTTTTGTTGCTCTCCTGGTTCATCTTCATGTATTTCCTGAACTTTCTCACAAAGAGAGCAAACTGTTCGTCAGACATAACATTCATAGGATTAGAATCTGACTTTGAAGATGTGGATGGTTGCTCAGCAACAAGTGCTACGTTTCGTCGATCCACAATGTCCTCATCTCTTGGGAACATCTCGAACTCGAAGGCTTTGAGATCCCGGAAGAGTTTGTCTGTTGTGGTTTCCTTCAGATCTCGGTGATCTCTCATCGTGATCACCTTTACTTCCCACTCCTTAGTGAGGCCACGTAAGACCTTCAGGTTCAGCTCCTTTTGTGGGATCTCCTTTTCAAGGTCACTGATCTCGGTTGTGAGCTTCATGAACCGAGACTCCATGCTGTCGATGCTCTCTCCTGGCTTCATCTTGAAGTCTTCGAACTTCTTCATGGCCACGGTGAGCTTGTTTTCCTTTTCCTGTTCGTCACCTTCACCAATTAACATCAAAGTATCCCATACCTCTTTTGCCGTTTTGCACTTCCTCACTTTTGGAAAGATGGTTTCGTCTATAGCTCTGAAGAGAATATCCTTGGCAATATTGTCCAGGTTGTTTCTCTTCCTATCATCACTGGTCCATTCTTCCCTAGGTTTTGGGATGTACTTTGGTGTTTCTTGGGTTTGAACTGCAGCAGTATTAACCATTAGGATCTTGACTGGTCCAGAAGTTATAACCTCGGCCATCTCATCATGGAGGGCTGATAAGTACGCAAGCATGCGTGTTTTCCAGTCGTCAAACCTGCTAAGATCAAAGAGAAGATGTCTCGACAACATGCTGTCCATATTGAAAAATTATCTCGTGCTTTGAAAATATTTAAGAAGATTTTTCAAAGAAGGATCTCTAGGCAATATAAACAAAGGTTTATATCGATCAGAGAACTTGCTCTGATACCAATTGTTGGTCCCAAGGGGATGGGGTACAAGTCTAGGGGGGGGGGTGAATAGACTTGTATAAGATTTTGCAAATCTTTTCGACCTCTCGTGTGTATTGAACTTAGGATGTTTAGGTTCGATACCTCACGAGGTGAAGACAAAGTTTTATGCGCAGCGGAAATGTTATCCCCTTTTAGTTAGCACGAGTTTGGGTTAGTTCGAGAGGTGTGATTATATGCAGTGCAATCGAGAAGTTGGCGAGAGATAAAAACAGAAAGTAAATGCAAGAGAGATTTTTAAGTGGTTCGGCCAACCCGCCTACTTCCACTCTTCTTCCAGAAACTCCCTGGAAGGATTGCACTAAAAACTTCCCTTTCTAGTACAATAACGAGCGCTTGAGCTTTGATCACCAAGCCCGCCTCAAGCCTCAGGTTTTTCTCCCCGCTTCCAGTTACTCCACCTCTCGAGCACTTGACCTTTGATCACCAAGCCCGCGTCAAGCCTCAGGTTTCTTTCGCTCGGACAGCAGCCAGGTTACTCCGCCTCTCCTCAGGTTTTTCTCCCCGCTTCCAGTTACTCCACCTCTCGAGCACTTGACCTTTGATCACCAAGCCCGCGTCAAGCCTCAGGTTTCTTTCGCTCGGACAGCAGCCAGGTTACTCCGCCTCTCCTCAGGTTTTTCTCCCCGCTTCCAGTTACTCCACCTCTCGAGCACTTGACCTTTGATCACCAAGCCCGCGTCAAGCCTCAGGTTTCTTTCGCTCGGACAGCAGCCAGGTTACTCCGCCTCTCCTCAGGTTTTTCTCCCCGCTTCCAGTTACTCCACCTCTCGAGCACTTGACCTTTGATCACCAAGCCCGCGTCAAGCCTCAGGTTTCTTTCGCTCGGACAGCAGCCAGGTTACTCCGCCTCTCCTCAGGTTTTTCTCCCCGCTTCCAGTTACTCCACCTCTCGAGCACTTGACCTTTGATCACCAAGCCCGCGTCAAGCCTCAGGTTTCTTTCGCTCGGACAGCAGCCAGGTTACTCCGCCTCTCCTCAGGTTTTTCTCCCCGCTTCCAGTTACTCCACCTCTCGAGCACTTGACCTTTGATCACCAAGCCCGCGTCAAGCCTCAGGTTTCTTTCGCTCGGACAGCAGCCAGGATACTCCACCTCCCTTGCTTAATCCAAAGCAAGACGTTGTTGATAGTCACAGTTGAATGTAACAATCTCCAATCTGACCACAAGCTATCGTTGAATCAACTTTGATGTAGAGCAGCTTTGGTCACCTTCTGGATGTATGACAGTTTAGCTTTGTAACTCTCTTCGAACACTAAGATGTGTTCTCTCGCTGTATTGAATATCAGGATGATATTCCAAGTTAAGCACTTTGCACTGGAACGTTTTTATCAGACACCTCTTGTTAACCTCTTGACCTCTTTCACAACCCCCGTTTCTTCTGTGTCTTTACGTCCTTATATATGAGAGTAGAAGAATAGTTCCGTTGGAGGGAAAACTATTCCGTTTGAAATTGGTCTCCCACGCCGAACATGGGTCTTTGCACAATTTCAGCATTTTTCATGGAGTAGTGGTCTTGTAACTTGAGCCTTTTGTTTTGTAGTGAATATTCCATATTCCACTTTCTTGAGTTCATGCTTCACTTGCTTCTTTTGGATAAAGTTACTCTTTTTATGTTCCCATCATTCCTTGTTTGGGGAATCTGACCACTTCAGGATTGGTGCACTTCTTGACCGTTTGTGGTGGAGGTCTGACGTGTCATCCACTTCCGTCCATTTTGAAACCTCCCGCTCAGCACCTCTTCAATATTTTACCTCCATGATATTCTTCTTCTCCAAACTTAGAGTATTTTATCTGCACATGTTGACTAACATTCAGCCTCTTGGAGAAGTGCCGGTTTATCGAGACCATAAAAGATGTCTCGACCACTTGATGTTTCAATCCCATGTATCGAGAGGTCTATCTCTCGAATATTCTTTACGTCTCGAACTCAATAGGTATATCGAGAGGTCCTTACCTCTCGAACTTGGCTTGTGTCTCGAGACTTAGTTGATGTCTCGTAGACCCTTATTCCTCCAGAGTTGTCTCGTGCCTGCTTCTGATCTATCTGTTTGCTTACAACACGAAAACTTCTAAGTTGTTCAAACAAGTTTACCTTAAGCTTAAATATTTCCCGAGTTGAGCTCAAATTACCCGGTTGTATTTTCGCTCTCAGTTTACTTATCGAACTTACATTGTTTTGCCTATGTATCGAGACTTGGGGATTTCTACTTAACAGTTGGTATCATCAAAACCTATTACATGATGTTCCTAACAAATATATTCTAAAATCTACTGCCTAGGGCTTGGGATAATGATCCTTATATAGGGGGAACAAAATAGGGGCAAGATAGACAATTTCCGCGCAACATAATTTTAGGGTGTCATAGGGCTCTCGACGCGTTGAGCCCTCAAGGAATTTCTGATAAATTGCTACGGCACACTCTCGACGCGTCGAGCCTTGAAGCTTCGACGACTATCGCCACACGTGGTGGAGGGCGTGGGGAGCTACTGGAATGATCCCACGTCCACCCACACGCGTGTGAGGCTGCGTGGGAGGCTCCTGCTTCATGGTTTCTTCATTTTCTGCTCAGTTTTGGCCTTAAGTCCTCCTTTTGGCTGTAGAATATGCTCAGTTTTGGCCTTAAGTCCTCCTTTTGGCTGTAGAATACCTTAAAATTTGGCCTTAAGTCCTCCTTTTGGCTGTAGAATACCTTAAAAACATCTTCCATGTCCTCCTTTTGGCTGTAGAATACCTTAAAAACATCTTCCATGATCGTGTTTTGGCTGTAGAATACCTTAAAAACATCTTCCATGATCGTGTTAGTGGTTTTTGGTCACATCTGAGTCTTAATGCATGAAATTCTTATAAAATGGGTAATAAACTATACAATTCTAGCCCGTAAATGACCCTTATAATAGACTATTCTTGGTGCTTATCAAAGTTACCACACTTAAACCTTGCTTGTCCTCAAGCAAGCATACTTTTCTAAACTCTAATCATCTAAGCACCAAGGATAGTTCGTTCTCTCATTGTTAATTGATCAAGCGATGTGTAGGTGTTCGGAGTTGAGTGGGTGAAATTCCCTACACTATCTACCAAGACCACTAAACTCATGTCGACCAAATGTAAGAAATATGCTAAGTAAGTTAAGGTCTCAAGAGATGGATATAACATAAAGGTTTTGTTCACACCTTTCAAGCATGCAAGTAACAAAATGGTTTCACCTTGTATTTTCTAGGGGCCTCCAGCCGATCCGACTAGTGGGAACGATGTTCACCCCCTAGCCAATTTCCAACCTAAACGCCAAAGCCCCTTTACGTTAAAATAAGTGAGGGCAGGGACATGGACCGCTCATCGCAATAGCTTGGGCGATCACTCTATTTTCTCACTTCCTAGGATAACGTCATCAGGCGACCCGACTTCACATGGAGCCCCATGCTTTTTCGAAGACAGTGCAATGGGTGCCTGAATCCTAGCGAAGTGGCTCACCTCCTCTCTATTTTTCTCATCTTTCAGGATCTCTTCGGGGTAACCGACTTCACATGGATCTCCATGCTTTTTCGAAGACGGTGCAATGGTTACCCCGTATCCAGACTAGATGGCTCACCTCTCTTTTTATCTCTAGGAGTGGTCTTTGCCTTTTTTCTTTTCACCATATCAACCCCTCATGCCTTTTTCTAGGGAATGGGGATTTTTTCACTCTAAGCTCACTTAGGCTCACCTTTTGCCCCATGTCCTGCTAAGATTAATTCAATTTCCGGGCTTCGCAATTTTTATCTTTCTAAAACTCAAGGGGTTCACACTCCCACTTCGAGAGATCCTTGACTGAGGTCCAAACAAAATACAAGGTGAAGACGTGCAAGCACACATAAAAATTTTCAATTTTGGGTCAATTGTTCAAATTGGTGCAAAGTGTAACTTCCAAAGCATATTTAAAACATTCGTATTTGGCACAAGGTTAGGAGCCTTCCTAGATAGTATTGGCAATAGCACGCCCTCTAGTTCCTATACCTTATCACTCAATTAATCAACTATTTCAAAAAGCATAAATCCTTTCCACACTTAAAAGTGAACATCGTCCTCGATGTTTCCATGAGGAACAGAGGAAAAAGGATTAGGGTCTTAAAAGATTTGTACACTAAAGCATTTTTCCACACTTAAAAAGTGTGCTATGGGCTTCAAATAAGTTATCTAAAAATATTATACCCATTCTAACAAATTCATGCGACTCATCCTCTGTGAACCAAGACAATTTTGCTCATAAAAAATGGAAGAAAAGTTAGAATGATATACCATACGATTCGTTTCTACAACCTTTTCTTCAGTTTACTGCCCATCTATTTGAAGATTGTCGGCTCATCATTTCCTTGCCTTTGGCAGTAGGCAAATTAAAGGTAAATCTATGCCTCCGAAATGTTTATCCTGCATTTGTTAGCTCAAACGGCTGCATAGAAATAAGCTTAAAACAACTAAAAGAAATGAAATAATATCCGTAAATAAAATTTGCTTAAAAGTTGGGATTATTGGCACGGCCAGACCTTGGNCTCCTTTTGGCTGTAGAATACCTTAAAAACATCTTCCATGATCGTGTTAGTGGTTTTTGGTCACATCTGAGTCTTAATGCATGAAATTCTTATAAAATGGGTAATAAACTATACAATTCTAGCCCGTAAATGACCCTTATAATAGACTATTCTTGGTGCTTATCAAAGTTACCACACTTAAACCTTGCTTGTCCTCAAGCAAGCATACTTTTCTAAACTCTAATCATCTAAGCACCAAGGATAGTTCGTTCTCTCATTGTTAATTGATCAAGCGATGTGTAGGTGTTCGGAGTTGAGTGGGTGAAATTCCCTACACTATCTACCAAGACCACTAAACTCATGTCGACCAAATGTAAGAAATATGCTAAGTAAGTTAAGGTCTCAAGAGATGGATATAACATAAAGGTTTTGTTCACACCTTTCAAGCATGCAAGTAACAAAATGGTTTCACCTTGTATTTTCTAGGGGCCTCCAGCCGATCCGACTAGTGGGAACGATGTTCACCCCCTAGCCAATTTCCAACCTAAACGCCAAAGCCCCTTTACGTTAAAATAAGTGAGGGCAGGGACATGGACCGCTCATCGCAATAGCTTGGGCGATCACTCTATTTTCTCACTTCCTAGGATAACGTCATCAGGCGACCCGACTTCACATGGAGCCCCATGCTTTTTCGAAGACAGTGCAATGGGTGCCTGAATCCTAGCGAAGTGGCTCACCTCCTCTCTATTTTTCTCATCTTTCAGGATCTCTTCGGGGTAACCGACTTCACATGGATCTCCATGCTTTTTCGAAGACGGTGCAATGGTTACCCCGTATCCAGACTAGATGGCTCACCTCTCTTTTTATCTCTAGGAGTGGTCTTTGCCTTTTTTCTTTTCACCATATCAACCCCTCATGCCTTTTTCTAGGGAATGGGGATTTTTTCACTCTAAGCTCACTTAGGCTCACCTTTTGCCCCATGTCCTGCTAAGATTAATTCAATTTCCGGGCTTCGCAATTTTTATCTTTCTAAAACTCAAGGGGTTCACACTCCCACTTCGAGAGATCCTTGACTGAGGTCCAAACAAAATACAAGGTGAAGACGTGCAAGCACACATAAAAATTTTCAATTTTGGGTCAATTGTTCAAATTGGTGCAAAGTGTAACTTCCAAAGCATATTTAAAACATTCGTATTTGGCACAAGGTTAGGAGCCTTCCTAGATAGTATTGGCAATAGCACGCCCTCTAGTTCCTATACCTTATCACTCAATTAATCAACTATTTCAAAAAGCATAAATCCTTTCCACACTTAAAAGTGAACATCGTCCTCGATGTTTCCATGAGGAACAGAGGAAAAAGGATTAGGGTCTTAAAAGATTTGTACACTAAAGCATTTTTCCACACTTAAAAAGTGTGCTATGGGCTTCAAATAAGTTATCTAAAAATATTATACCCATTCTAACAAATTCATGCGACTCATCCTCTGTGAACCAAGACAATTTTGCTCATAAAAAATGGAAGAAAAGTTAGAATGATATACCATACGATTCGTTTCTACAACCTTTTCTTCAGTTTACTGCCCATCTATTTGAAGATTGTCGGCTCATCATTTCCTTGCCTTTGGCAGTAGGCAAATTAAAGGTAAATCTATGCCTCCGAAATGTTTATCCTGCATTTGTTAGCTCAAACGGCTGCATAGAAATAAGCTTAAAACAACTAAAAGAAATGAAATAATATCCGTAAATAAAATTTGCTTAAAAGTTGGGATTATTGGCACGGCCAGACCTTGGAGACTCATAGAATTGGATGAAAAGAAAATAATGCACGACTGAGTGTGACCTCAACCGAATGAGGATTGAGAGTCTGAGTGTGACGTCACTCGTTATAAATTCTGTGACTCCCGTGAAAATTCCCGAACCTCGTTTCTATAATCATCATAGTGTGGTCAATCACATAGGCTAATTATGGCATTCAACCCCCTTGTTCTTTTAAACTTTTTCCTATTAAATTCACTTTTGCAATTCCCAATCCATTACTCAAATGTTCCCTAGTGATTCTCGTAAGTCTTATCTATTAACCTCCTAAATGCCAACACTAATTCACTCCAATTTGTCATCCTTAAGACCGACACTCGGGGAGTCTTGACTCTTCGTTTTATCACTCACATTCCACACATCACCGCTAAACCAACAACATCACACCCCCACATGGGAGGGGTAGGTTCGAGCCTCAGTGGAGGCGATATTGGCTCTTTGTGCTTCATTTGGTTGAAAAAGTAGCTATGAGCATATACTACATTGTAGCAGAGTCAATAGTACCAAAAAAAAACTATTTAATACTTTAATAGTTAATACTAAAATATTAAATATTAACCAAAAAATCTAGAATTGTAAATTTTGTAAAGATTTAAAGAATCAAAACACAATTCCATAAAGTCACAACTCACAAAGTATCAACTTATTTCCAAACTTCCAAATCAATTCATAGAATCATAGAGAAAATAATCAAGTCAAACTCCAAAATAAAGAAATCAATACAAAAACTCAAGTCTTGAAATTTCAAAACAAAGTAAATAACAAATAATAATAAAGTTAAAGTCTTCATCTCTCCATTTCCGTATCCATACTGATCTATCACACGATTTTCATCATCTTCAAACTCAACACCAATTACTTCTTCACTTTTGGATTCAAAGTTATCTTCTTGAAGCTCTCTCAATCTAGAACTCCTATCTTAGTGCTTCATCCAATTCTGCATCAAATTCTACTTCCTCTTCAATCTCAAATTCCTCATTATCAAAAATTCATTCTTGTGCCAAACTTACATCACTAGTAAGTAATAATTCAACATTTTGCCCCTTTTTCTTTTGGTAAATTGGACAAAGTTTAAATTGTTTAGTCAGTTAGATTCCAACCTATTTCTTTTTTTTTTTTGGTATGTTCCTAAAATGCAAGTCATGTTCTTAGAACAACTAAATTAACTACCTTAGATAGATAAAGACTTGAAGTGTGTAACTTCTAAATAAAATAACTAATTAAGTGGACAAATTAAAGAATAAATAGTTAAATTCTAAAAAATAACTAACACATACAAATATACTCCAATTATTTTCACACCCCGAAGAACTTGAAGTAAGAGATAGAATCTTCATTGCTAGTACTTTCAAATTTGTGGTTCCCACACCAAAAGTTAACCACAAGTATCCAAATTAGTATTAAAGTAATAAAGTCTAATATAATCAAGAATGTCTTATATATATATATATATATATATATATATATATATGATGGTTTTATTGGGACCGGGTTCACCATAAACCAGATATAGTGGTACAAAATGGGGTTAGGAAGAAAACAAATTTATTACCCAGGGCGCTAGGCCCAAAATAACACGTACAAAGCCTGAGATATCAGTCCAAAATGGTGGCCCAAAGAATACATAAATAATAAATACTATAGCTCTAAGGAATTGAATGGTGCCCAAAATGGTGGCCCGATAATAAATAAATAACACAAGAAAGTGCTAACAAATAAAACGAAACTAAATATGTTACCAACAGGACTCGAACCTTGGCATGTTGGCAAGAAAAAAACTTAGACCAATGGACCATGAGACGTTTGGTCGGCCAAGAGATGCCCTTTAAGGTGAGGGAATGCACCCTATTTATATTGTTGTAGGGCTCGCGGATCGTTGACAAATGGACGGCATTTGGCAACCATCATTCTTGGCCACACATGTGTCCCCCCACTACTTTGTTCCAACGCACTCCCATGCATAAGTGGAGCTTCCTACCCTTTAATACACAAGATCATGATAGCTTGGGTGGTTCATCTTTATATTATTATGTGGGGGGTTGTGGGTTTGAACATCCATGATAGCACATCTTATATTATTTTGCTCCAAGTTTCCTTCTTCCCTTAGCACAATAGATTCACATCATTCTTAATGGGCCAAGACATCACCCATAAAGATGGACACCCCGTTTGGGCGGTTGGGCCAAGACTTTCACAATAAAATAGACCCCGGGATCCCATGTCTCCATCATAAGTCCTTCACTTTCTTTGGTTATCTTTGACAAGTAAAGAAAGTATAGACACTCTCGAACTCTCTACACGCCATAATGCTCCCGACTCCTAGTCTAAAAGCTCTTCATCTCTTTCGGAAAGCTACGTGCTCGATCCCTACAGCCTTCCCTACATGCTGTTCGTTAGGATGACTCAACTCTGTCGCGTACCCTGCAAGAGAAAGACAGAGATGCTCGCCACCTTCCCCTCAAGCGGGCTTGTTGAGACGCCATGCTGCGATGGGTAACTTAGCGAAGCAAGATAAGATATGTCAACTGCGTTGACTGCTTAGAAGCGGGGTAATAATAAGCCAACCGCTTAGTAGCGGGATAATGCATGTCGACCGCTGAGAAGCATGATATATAATAAGTCAACCGTTGCATGCCTAGGTGGAAACGTGTACATCCCCAGCTTAGGGACCGCGTTCCATTAACCTGGATGTACTCATATGCGGGTTGCTTGCTATCTCATGCTAGTACCACACACTGCTTGCTACCTCATGCATATATTTCCCTATATGCCCATATGGAGATAATGTGTATTTGTCAGGTTTAGGGATCGTGTCCCCTTAGCCTAGAAATACATATAAGTGTGTGGGTTGTTTGCTGCCTCATGCTAGCACCACACACTTTTTTCCCTTTTTTTGACGATGCACACTGGGTTGCGTACCTTTCCCTAGATGCCCAGGTAGAGATATGTATTTGCTGAGTTTAGGGATGGCGTCCCCTTAACCCGAAAATACATATAAGTGTGTGGGCCGTGTGCTACCTCATGCTAGCACCACACACTTTTTTCCTTTTTTTCTTTTTTTTTTTCAACGATGCATGCTGGGTTGCGTACCTTTCCCTACATGCCCATTGTGAACTAGAAGTGCGGGGTTCTCCATTTCTTTAAAGAAATTAGAGACAAAAACAAAAAGGAATAAGGTTTTAAGCTTGTTGTGAAATATTACTACGAAAATAATATTTCTGGGAAAATAACAAGCACAAGAAACGAAAGGGTTTTTTCTAGTAGGTGGTTAATACGAGTCGAGCGAATACTCTTTCCTTAAAACCTTATTTGCTACCTCTCAAAAGTGATAGGAGCATTGTAGCCTAAGTTTCCCAAGATAAAACGTATTACGGTTCAATGTTTGAGTACTCAAACAAAGAAACCCAGTGAACAAGAGCAAGGGATGAACACAGTTGGCTAGAAAAGAGTAGAAACAGAGTTTCAAGAGAGAAAATAGATTTTCGTTGTGTGTTAAAATCTTCTGCTCTACAATCAACTTATATTGTGTATCTTTTGATCCCTTAGCCTATAATGATACGCTACTGTGGTGATACAGAGAAACAGAAGGACTACATACTAATACTAAAACTTAATGCAAATAGGGAAATTTACGATTCTAAACCACGTACTAGGTGTGAGGGAAAATTTTGTGATATGTAGTGAGCCAAATTTGGATAAACATAGTAGTTTATAAAATTGGAGGTGCCAAAAGATTAGATAAATTTTCCTCCATAAATACTTAATTTTCCTTCCGAGCAAAGCTCCATTAAGATTTAGGTTTAGAGCTTAGCTAAGAAAATATTATATTCATTGCCTATAGCAAATAATTGTTGTCATAATAGAAAAGCAAATGTTCTTTCATGATGGACTACAAAACTATATAGGAGCAATGGTTTCATGACAATTAGACTACTCAACATACAATATCGTATGGAGTGAACCCATCAAGAAAACATATCATAATTTTCAACTATCAATCATGCTCTCTAAAAAACTAAGTATCAATTGGATGGATGCCATATTTTCTCTTAAACAATGGTCATGGTAAAGTTTAGAGAGGGAGAGGGGGAGGGGGGGGAGGGGTGAATAGACTTTACTCCAATTCAAAATTGCTGAGCCAATATTAAAACCAAAACACTTAACAGATTGTTAGTGTCTTGTGCACAGCAAAATATAAAATAATGTGTTGTTTGTGTTTCACGTGAATATCTCCACTCTACTCCTAACTCCAAGAGGAATTCACTATATCCACTACTCATTGGTTACAAGATACAATGAATTTTTGTGATCTAATGTTTTGATCAAAGCCTACATTAATCATGCCCCAACTAGTGCTTCAAACACTGCAACTAGGATTTCACACTCCCTTATGATGTGAGACATTAAAATAGTGAGATTAAACTCTTAACCATTCTGTCTATACGGATTTATTAGTTAATGAAATCTAATCCTTGATGTAGTCCTCTTCTTAATCTTCAAGTAGACTTCATACAATGTCATCATCTTCTCCAATTTGTGTCATTGTCATTCCTTTCTTCATACTTCAAGATGTTCTTCAATTTTTGACTTGTTATCTCGAAAAATATTTTCTTCCATAGTGATGATGTATTTTCGAAATTATTTCTTGATGATGTTTGATTTTCCTTTGATCTTTGACTCACTTAGACACTAGAAAAATAAAACTGGGAGTCTAATAGTTTTCAATATATTTTGACATATCAAAATCTATTACATTTTATTCTTAAAATTATCACATATTGATATATACGATCACATGCACATAATAGCCAATATTAGATAAGTATAAAATATTGTCTTTGAAAAAACACTTATTTGGTCTCTTCTAGGATGTTTGTTTGACAATTTTATGGTAATCGCAGGATCATTGGATTTATTCTAACGATAATTGCTTCTTATGCCAATGTTGCCTCTCACAATTGTCAAATTCATAGGGATAGCCAAAGTATACATTGATTATTTTTATTATGATAAACAATGCAATCAATCAAAATGTACCGATTATTAATATTGGAGTCTTCCAGATATAAAAGAAACACACATGACTCCAAAACATTATACTTAAGACATAAGATTGAAAGATCAATTTAAATCCCTCAATATGACTTCTAAAAAAATCATAAAAATGCATAAAAATAAGCTTAATAATAATGATTACCGTTATAGCTTAATATGCTATGGTAATAGTTGTAATGGTAATGTCGTTGTAAATTATTCCCTTTTCCAAAACCGTGATACAATAAACCAATAATAAAAGATTGTAACAATTAAAAATGGTTTGCTTTAATCCAAACAAGATAACTCAATGTCAATCACATCACATGGATGATCAATTTTATTCCATAAACTTTTAACATTTTTAACATAATGTGTTCAGGCCTTATAGAATTGCCATTTTTAACAACATTATTATTATTATTAAACCTTATCTGCTCATATTTACAGGCATCAGCAAACACTATTTTATCACACTTTCTTGGGCTGTTATTCTCGCTGGAACTATTGCGCTCAGTAACATTATAAAAAGTATTTTTTATTTAAAAATTATAGAATTCGTCTCTATTTGTGGGTCGTGCTCACTTCTTGTGCCTGAGTTATTGTAGGAATTTTTTTTCAACTCGTTTGTCCCTTCTAACAGGTCCTTGCAAATTTCTTCCCTAATATTTTGTTAAAAAAAGGATGGATTTTGCAGCGTTATTTATAGCTTTGGGACGAAAAGCACAACCAACAAATAAAGACAAATTATACAATTATCTTATGCATTTTTTGTTTGTTCCATTTTCTGTTCACCATTACCAATACTGCATTTTGATATACAAGTGATTTTAATGTTTATTGTTCAGTTTCTTACGCCATCCAGTACTTGGGAGTCTTGGGTAACAAGGTTAATAATGGGAAGAAAATGCAATCTGACCCCAAAATAAAAAAAAGGAAGAAAAATTGCCATGCTAGTCCGGTTTCTAATGGTGGACAAACAGTATTGTTAACATAGAGAACTAAATTGAGTAAAATCATTAAAGTCTAAGACTAAATTAAGGACAGAAAGTCACGTAGGACTAAATCGAGAGTATATTGGGTATTAACAGTTTTGGAAATTAAAGCATGCATGAAAAGTAAGAAATTGTGTACAGATGAAAAGGAGAATAAGAATCTTGAGGAAATGATTTTGTTGTGATAATAAACTTGCATTTGGTTTAGAGCCCCCATGCCATCATCCATTGCGTGAACTTGCTCCGACGAGAGCGGAGTTAGCGCCGGCAGTTGGCGTCGGAGGAGAGACTGGTTTCCACGGAGATTTCTTGGAGGTAACTACTGCAAAGTTGTTGTTGCCGAGAGTCGTCGAGTGAACGGCGTTGTTGGTGCCGGGGTTAGGTCCTGGAGGAGGAACCAATCGACTGATGACTTCAAGTGGTTTTATGGCCGCGAGAATAAGGAGTATTGAAACAAATGCTACAACAGTTCTAGGTTGATGTGTCATTGTCTCCCTCTTCGATCTTGTCTGATATATATATATATGGTTTCTAAGCTAGAAGAAAAATAAGGAATGTTAGGATGAAATAGATGAGAGGATTGAGAGTTGATGTGGAGGTTTCGATGGTGAAGAGGATGCACTACAGGTCTGCTTATATAGCGGTTGAGACCATACTGGGATTAGTGGCATCTTCTTAGGGATGTATTCAATCATGACTTTTATAGATTTTTAAAGACTTTTACCAACTTTAAGGGGTGTATTCAATCATGACTTTTATAGATTTTGAAAGACTTTTACCAGTTTTAAAAGTTTAGTGGTATTCAATTAAGACTTTTAAATACTCTTTAAAAGTCTACTGGTATTGGATCAAGACTTTTTAAAACTCTTTAAAAGTATACTGGTATTCGATTCAAACTTTTATAGAGTCTTTAAAATTCTACTGGTATTCAAAAACTTATTAACTTTCATTGACTCTGTCAGATTAGGATTTCTGTAAACTTTTTCTTCATTAATATAAATAGATGAAATCCAACCATTCAACCCCAAACTTTTCAACTTTCTCTTCAAACTTTTTTCCTCTATAACAGTCATGATTGAATACACCCCCTAAATAAATAAACTTTTCAAACCCAAACTTTTCAAACCCAAACTTTTCAAACTTTTCAAACCCAAACTTTTCAAACCCAAACTTTTCAACTTTCTCTTCAAACTTGTCAGATTATTTTTTTCTTTTTTTCTTTTTGCTGCTAAGTAGCAACAACATAACAGATTTTCGCCGATGTTCATCACCACAAGGCTGCTCGATCCCACCACAATTATCAATATATGAGAATCAATTCAAGTACGGTTAATTGAAATCATAGTCTTCCCTTAAAAGTGAGCTTTTGTAAATTTTGCTACCTTGTTATGATAGGTTTAAAGTGCATTATTCTATTTGTTCATCGTCGTTGTTCGCATTTGCTGCGAATATCATAAATCTTCTATGAACAATATTTTAAAAATTTGCAATGCATTAATTTAATCAATATTTATTTTTTATTTTTTATTTTTTTGCAATGCATTAATTCATTTATGATTTATAAAAAATATATTTTTGTAAGAAAATTATAAATAATGTATTAATAGAAGTTATGGAATGTTTGTAAGGGTGTATTCAATTTAGAGTTTTAATGACTTTTGTAAACTTTTTAATATGAAAAAGTTTTTTAAAAGTTTATAAATGTTTGTCTTACAGATATTTATAAATTCTTACAAAGTTAATAAAAGTTTAAAAGATTCTTGGAAAGTTTACAAAAACTCTACAAAATTCAATTAAATTCTATCACTTTAAAAGTATTTGAAAGTTTTTAAAAGTCTTGATTGAATACACCCCCCTTAGATAATAGATAAACTAAAACGTGTAGATTTAGGGGATGGAGATAAAGACAATTTTGTATATATATAGTAATGGATTTAGGGGATGGAGATAAAGACAATTTTGTATATATATAGTAATGGCATCACCGTTTTAATGGAGAACATAGTTTTTTGTAAGTGTGATTCGGATAGAGAAAGTGGGAGGGGAAGAAAAAAAAATAATAAATCAAATTTAGAAAACAAAAAATTAAAAATAAAAATATAAGGCTGCGGCGCGCGCCTGACGACTGCACGCGCTCGCATGGGCGCTGC
Source organism: Ipomoea triloba (assembly GCF_003576645.1). Classification (NCBI taxonomy): domain Eukaryota; kingdom Viridiplantae; phylum Streptophyta; class Magnoliopsida; order Solanales; family Convolvulaceae; genus Ipomoea; species Ipomoea triloba. The sequence continues at coordinate 14,836,149 of NC_044929.1, read as the reverse complement.
TGTGCCCAGGCCTCTTGTATTATTTTCCAAAGTAGCGAATCACTGTTCCATGAACTCATTTTACAGATACTTCATCCTCTTCTCTCTCCTGGTCTCTCTCTTTCAAGTCAGATGATACTGTTCCAATAACCCCATATTATGCATTGATAACACTCTCAATTTTTTCAATTGAGAGGAATGCCATGCCGTTGCCTTGTTCTTCTTACACTCAATTTTCTATTTTTATTTTTTATTAAATATTATAAAAAGTACTTTTTTATTTAAAAATTGTAGAATTCGTCTCTATTTGTGGGTCGTGCTCGCTTCTTGTCCCTGAGATATTGTAAAATTTTTTTAAAACTAATTTGTTCCTTTTAACAGGTCCTTGTAAATTTCGTCCCTAATATTTTGTTAAAAAAAAATATGAATTTTGCAGCGCTATTTAATATAGTAATAAATTTGGTTTCCAAATAGTATCTTCTTTTTATGGAAGACTGCAACTAACGAAACCAATAATAATATAATAAATTTGGTTTCCACTATTCCACGTCAACGATGATTTTGTCCACGTCAACGTTGCAAGTCACAACTCAGAAGAAGATAGATCCTCTGGTTCTCTGCGTCTGCATATCAGGATGACGACACTTCCAAGTTCTCATTCCTTTCTCTATAAATAATAGGCAAAATAGTCAAATAGACCCATGTATTAACACTGATTGTTCATCCAGCACCATAAATTAAAATATGGTCTATTTAAGTCATTATATTCCTAATTATTTTTCATTTAACATTTTTAGCCCATTTCTAACCAGTAACCCATATAATTTGTTGACATGGAAAAAATAAAATAATAAAAAATGATGACATGTTATTTATATGAATGTTTTGGATGATTTTACCTTATTTCATTAATGAAGAAAATGATTTCTTGCAATGAAATACGGTAGAAATCAAAGTTGTTATATAATGTTTTAATTATAATGTACTGCACTACTGTGTATGTATAGTGGGGTATTCAAAGTTGTTCGGCAATTAAAATCCATGAGAATCGATATATGAAAATTAAATATAATAACTTAAGATATTGTATTCGGTAAATTTTATTATTTTTTAAAAAATAATTTAATTTTCATAATTTTTCAAAGTTTATTTTCCATGTCATCAAATTAGATGGGTTACTTGTTAGAAATAGGCTAAAAATAATAGATGAAAAATAATTAGGAGTATAATGACCTAGATGGACCATATTTTAATTCATGATTCTAGATGAACAAGGTAGTACATGAACCTATTTGATCCTTTTGCCTAAATAATACATGCATATCAAGCCCAACCTTATTAATTAACTGTCTCAACTGCTTCTATGATCTTCAACAAATTAAACAGCTCGCCTCTAAGCCGGTGCTTGCAAGTTTGCAAGTATGGATTCTCTGTGCGTCCCTACCCAACCACTTAACTACCCTTTAGCTCGCCGTGATGATTCCGTGGTTGATAAGTGTTAGCACTGAAAATTCAATTAATGTTATCGGGTCGCGGCTGATAATTTGCTATTAAATTAATTGTTTTAATTAATTAAATTGGACTGATATTTATTTAATTGGGTTAATTAAATGACCCATTGAATAATTAATTAGTCTAATTATTTAATTAAAAGTAATTAGATGTTGGATTGTTCGGCCCAAGTTGGTGGGATACAATCATTATTGCATGGACCATGGTCCACACAGCTGTGTGAACCAAAAATAAAAATTACATTATTTTTGTACTGAAGGTACATTATTTTTGTACTGTAGTTACATTATTTTAGCGTACATTATTTTTGTATTGAAGGTATATTATTTGATATATACTATCAAATAATTTACCTACAGTAGAAAAATAATGTACATTCAGCACAAAAATAATGTACTTTTTATTTTTGGTCCACACAGCTGTGTGGACCATGGTCCATGCAATAATTATTAATTGAATTTGACCAGGCTATTGGATCAATTGGGCTACTCAAATTCACGGACTTTGACTTGGTTTGGCCCATAAAAAATACATGTGGATCATATAATTTTTTGAAAGATGTGAGTATTATAGCCTGGACGTGATGTTGTCCAGGTACATTCCTTGAATTTAATTCAAAATATTAAATTAAATTCAAAGGATGGGTTTGTTAGATTTTCTCTACTCCCCCACCATTATAAATAGTGGCTTCACTTTGAAGATTGACAAGGCATTGAAGGCATCGAAGATTAGAAGAGTTTGAAGCTCTGAAGATCTGCATCTCACCGGGAGGACACGCCTGCAATTTATTTGCACCAAGGGGCACGCTTGCAATTTATTTGCACAGAGGGGCATGCTTGCAATTTATTTGCATCGAGGGATATGCCTGCAATTTATTTGCACCGGGAGCACGCCAGCAGTATATCTGCACTGAGGAACACGCCGTTTGGGTACCAAACTCGGCATACTTCCAGTTCAGCATACTCTGAACTTGGGATAGCTCGGCATACGTTCGAACTCGGAATACTTCCAGTTCAGCATACTCTGGACTTGGCATAACTCGGCATACTTCTAGTTCAGCATACTCTGAACTCGGAACACTTTCAATTCGGCATACTCCGAATTCGGTACACTTCCGATAGACATACTTCTAGTAGAGAATCAGAGGACTTCTACACATAGATTGTACCCTTTTCATTTGATACATACTACTTATTGTAACCGATATACTTCGAATTTTGAATATATACAATTCAAGTTTTTCGCGTTTAAATATTTTGGCACGCCCAATGGGACAACTCTGCCTCTCATCTTTCTACTATTAAACTACCTCTACCAACGCATTCAATGGCATCGAACAACCCCATGTTAAGGAAGACATATGCCCAGGCTACCCATTCCAAGTCTACGCCTCTAGCCGGCTCCGGCGCTACTTAGAAGGCGCAAGGTCCGCTGACCAGGAACCGCGCTAAGTGCTTGGGGGTCCAACTGCTTGAACCTCATGACATGGCTCGAAGAGTGATTCGAAGAATCGACAATGCCCCAGTTGCCCCAAAGGCAACTACTTATGCTGGGAGTCCGCCCTCTCCTAAGGGAGCTACCTAGGGATGTCAATCGGGCCGGCCCTGTCGGTTTCGGGCTAGCCCTATCGGGTTGTCGGGCTTATCGGATTCGGGTTGTCAGTTAATTATTATTTTAATCTCGTATTCGGGTTAGCCCTAACCCTAATCTTCGGGTTGTCGGGCTTATCGGACGGGTTAGACTATTTGAACTAAAATCGAAAATGAATACTTACATTCCATAAAATGGGTCAAGTCGTCAACCGGATCCGGATTCGTTAGAACGGGTCAACCGGATTAGCATTGAGCACATTAAAATTTAACAAATGCAATTGCAACGGTTCGATTTCGGTTCGAATTTAATTCGGTTCGGTGTTCGGTTCGGTTTAAGACACCCAAATTTTAACATTTCATAGGCGACAAGACGGTCAAGGGGTGTCGTGACTTAACGGAGTGTCGTAATAACTATGCATGAAAAATCATATACCTCAAATCCAAAATCTAATATCTAAATATTAAATACCAACATAACAAATTAACAATTTATAGATGAGTTCATCTTTAGTGTTTTTTTTATCACTAGGTACATTTTTAAATAAAATTTTAATAAATATATAAATAAGAATATATATTATATATAATAAATAAATAAATAAATATATATATATATATATATATATATATAATTTATAATATATATTTATTTATTTATTAATTATATGTAATATATATTTATATTTATATATTTATTAAAATTTTATTTAAAAATTTACCTAGTGATTAAAAAAAATACTAAAGATCAACTCACCTATAAATTTTAAGTATGTTATGTTTCACATCACTTCTATAATAAAGAATAGCTTTAAATTGTTCGGGCTATCGGGCTAGCCCATTTAATTTCGGGCTAGCACTATCGGGCCATCGGGCTCATCGGGCTAGTTTTTTTATCGGCCTAACCCGTTCGGGCTATAACCCTATCGGTTTCGGGTTTTTTCGGGCTAGCCTATCGGGTTCGGGCCCGATTGACATCCCTAGAGCTACCAATAGTGGTAGTCCAACTTCTATGCAGGGGAACGCTAGTAGCGGGAGTACTTCTCCCGTATCCCCGCCACATCCATTATGGAAGGCTGCGCCTGAGTGGACGCATGTCTACAATGCCATGCCTGCTGATGTGTAGCAAAAATGAGTGATGGTGAGTGTACGGGGGTGAAATGTCGTTCCGCTGAGAATTGGGGGTTATGACAATCAATATGCAACCACAAAACTAGGCACTAACACAAAGAAATCAACAAGAAGCTAAGCAAACGACAACAAGGTAGAACAAACACATATAAACAATAGATAAATACGAAATAAAGAAATAGGACTCAAGTTAGGGGCATTACCATTTAGATGCTTTAACACTTAAGTTTGGGGGAAGAACATTAACCCTATGTTCTTGAGACAAGCACAAAGGAACCCAAGTTTTCACAAGGATTAGAACAAAGGTTACCCCATTTTCATGGTGAATCAACCTAAGTTCTTGAAGAACGAAAGCTATTTAAGCCCCAAATCTACCCCTATTTCCATAGAAGATAAAATGGGTTTGAGATTGGGTTGACTCAATTATCCCATCCAATTTCCATTGAGATGGAAGACTTTCCAAAGACAAACAACAATCATTGTACACTAATCATTGAAAGATAAAAATAAAAATTCAAACTCAAGAACCCTAAATGGGTTTCTTCCCGTTTTTCACAATAATCACAAGCTAAGCATCAAAATAGATAATAGAACCCTAACTCAAGCCCATAAACTAACTACTCACGATTAAATAGCATAAAGAACACAAAAACACAAGTAATAAACATAAATCTTGCAAAAAGAGATAAAGGAAAGAAAGCTTCTCTATTGAAATGGGTGGTGGAATCTTGAAATCCAAGCTTCAAATCCAAGATTACAAGCTCCAAAAGTGTTAAAAAAAACATAGATCTAAGCCTAATCTAACCTAAAAATATGAAAGGGGGTGAATGGGGTCTAGGGTTCAACCATGGGTCAAAACCGAGTTCAAAATGCTCAAAACGAGCTTAAATAGTGAGCAGAGCATGTGCCTCCGGCCTAGCATCCGGCCGGATGCTAGACCGGATGCCTCCTCTCTAGAAACTGAATTTTTGCACTTTAATTCCGCCTAAAACCTCCGGCCTAGCATCCGATCGGATGCCTGCTCTCCAGAAATTGCATTTCCAAATTCTGTGAAGCTGCTATGACTTCTAGGCTATTTTTCACCATATTTCGTTCAGAATTACGAAATTGGTATATCGGGCAAAGTTGTAGGCCTTGAAGTCTTCTTTCCAATGGTTCAAAGATCACTTAATTTGGACATCTATAGGCTGAGATATCGTCCAATCACTAAGACGTCGACGTGCAGAAATTTCAACACCTTGACCTTTTGCTTCTCTTTTGTTTTAGTTTGCCCAAATGACCAATACCATTGAAAATACAACTCTTATGGCATGTTTGGTTGGATGGAAAACTAATTCCATGGAAAATGTTTTCCATAAAGATGAGGAAAATAGGTAATTCTATTGTTTGGTTGGATGGAAAATGAATTCCATGGAATTCCACTTCCCAAAAGCTAAGGAAAACAAATTCTTTGGTAGGAGTAGGTATTTTGTTTTCCATGGAGGGTGGGAAGAAAATATTAAGGCTTGGACTATTTTACCCTCAACAAAAGTTATTAATTACATATGTATATAGATTATCACTATTATTACTAAGGGCATTTTAGTCTTTATATTCATAATTCCTTACCATTCCAAATTCAACCAAACAATGGAATTCATATTCCAGTAATTTCTTTTCCACCAACCAAACAGTGGAATCCGTTTTCTTGGTAATTTGTTTTCCATGGAATTTGAATTCCATTTCCTTCAAATATTTTCCAGCGAACCAAACGGGGTGTTAGTCTCCCTTGGAAGTATTGCACCCATCCCCATAGCTTCTCCTTGACTCCCATTGACCCCAAATGTATCCAAAATGCATGAAAATCACTGTCTTTGCTTCCTATGCTTTCCAAACCAAAATCCTTGCAAAATAACCACAAATTAGTCCCAATCTCTTTAAATTTGGAATGATCTATAAGAAAAATAGCTTAGTGAAAGGTAGGAAATATAGACAAATAAGCACTTATCAACTCTCCCACACTTAAACATTTGCTTGTCCTCAAGCAATGATAAGAAATAAATCACCATCCTTGCAATGAAATTGATCATACTCCCACTTTACACAACCTATCAAACCACAATCCAACTTGCTACAGCACAATTTTTTTCAAGAATCACCTTAGCTTGGCACACAAGTTCAATTCCCAAGCCAATAACCAAACACCAAAACCATTAAAGTGTATGAGAATCTAGTGTGCACAAATGCTAAGTTGAGATTATGCAAAACTTGGCTTTTAATGAGATCCCATAGGCTTGCCCTTCTTACTTCCACTAGTTCAACTCTAAGAGTGCATGCTAAGATCAAATAGGTCTTTATTAGGCTTGTAATGAGGCTAAGGGTGAATGGTTAACAAAGAAAGGGTATAGGAATAAAACAAAGGAGAGAACTTCACACTTGTTCACAATTGAGGTTAGAAGATATATAACTTGAATGAACTAAGGAGCAAACAAGACTTAAGGACAAAACAACCTCTAAAGTGGTGGGGTAGAGCACAACATACAAAATAAGCTTCAAAATTTTATTCAACTTCTTTTTTTTTTTTTTCATTTTTCTCTTTTCACCATCTTTTCAACACTTTTTTCTCAATTTTTCTCAACATCATCTTTTTCATTTTCTTGTCTTTTCAAATCAACCAACAAACTTATTCTCAATACCCCCACACTTAGACAAAATTATCAAGAGGATTGCTAACAAAACAAGCTCCAAATAAGATCTCTTCTAAGCAAAAGAACAAGTGCTCTATTCTCTCAAGGGTGGAGGAAAATATTTTTGGCTAGGGTTAAAGGGTTAAATGACAAGGGTTAACACAAGAAATACAAACACAATGAAGGGTTTAAGTGCTTAGCACTTATTGAATAAACACAAGGCTCAACGGGGACAACTAGGGGTAAACATATGTTAAAAGGGTAGGCTAAAAGGCTAGTGCTAAACAAATATGGACTGAATCATTTCAAAACATGCAAATCTTAGACTTCACTTGGGGAGTAATGAGGCAAGTTCTAGCAAAACAACCATTACCGGAATCTCACATAAGCCTTCACTAGCAATGCACAACACACTAGATCAAGAATTGATTCAATTATTAAGTGGTTAACAAGGCTATTGGCAAGGGAATAGATCAATCATGTAACCCCTTGGCTCATCAATCACAAGTTGAGTTGCAACAAGTTCCACCAAAACAAACCACAAACCAACAAAGAGGAAGCGATCACAATTTCAAGCAAGAAAAGGTAATTTACTCAACATTATGCACAATGAGTCATCCAAGCAAAGTTTCAAAAAAATTTCAAAAATTTTCCAATTTTTGTCCTCCCCCCACACTTAGAAATTACATCGTCCTCGATGTGGAAGGAAATAAGGCACACTAGTCAAGTAAAGTGGGTTACATGAATATATTATATATACACTCACGTACTGCTAGACTACAATATATATCTATTATATACAAGCATAACATATATGAGTTATATATGTACTGTGTAGCAAACCACTTTTATATATACCATGCTAGCACTGGGGTGTATGCAAAGCGATGAAAAGAGATTGCATATGCATATATGTAATTTACAGGGTGGTTGCAATATATAAACTCACATGGGCCAATGAAAGCATGAATGTATATACATGTTAAACATATAGTCAAGCAAAGTGGGTTACATGAATATATACACGTGGACTACAGATATGTTATATGTTACGCCTGGCTACTCATACAGTGAAAGAAAATGGAATAAAGCAGGGAATATGAAGATAGACTACACATTATATATACATTCGTATGCACACGAACAAGGATCATATTATGCATATATATGCAAAGTACGCGACATATGTAAAGCAACAAACCTGGATTATGTATGTGGTTCGCGTAAGTGTATATGATATTCGTATATCCTGGCAGCACGGCAGCACAACTGCAATGCAAAGCAAAATAAGCATATGGATTATATATTATATGCAATATATACACACAATACGTGCAAATCAAGCACATGGATTATGGGTGTATATGTGTTATATATATACCCACTTAAATAGTGGCGCAAACAAATGCGGGCCATGCATATATTATGTATGATATATATTTGCACACCCACGCATGAATGAAAGCTGCAGCAACCACGATATATGCACTGGCGCACGCAAAATAAAGGGAAAGCATGGGAAAGCGTGAATGGAAGAAGGGTTGAGCACAAAGCTCTATGAAGACTTATGGTTTATATTGAGTCTCTTCAGTTGTGATTAAGCTGGAAGAAAACATAAGTTTCTTTTCGACGTAGCATAGTGTGCTTTCTTTCTCGTCAAAAACCGGTGAATTCATCGGCGACCTCTGAAGCTTCATAGCTCCCCTCAGGCTACGATTCTCTTTCTCCGAAGAGGTCGTAGAAGCCAACAATGGTGGATCTTCTCTGACGACGGTGACGCCAATGCGAAGTCAGACAATAGACGACAACTGCCCAAGAAAATTAATTCCTAGTGGCTAGGATAGGGCTTTGGCGAGCAAGTCGTCACAATGCCAAAGTAGAAAACTGGAAAAGTAGTGTGACGGTGTCAAATCGGCACTTTTCGACGGCGAGTCCCTACGGTGACAGCGCCTATGGCAGCAGTAGAGGCTTGCCGAAGCAGTGGCCGACGACGTGAAGTCAAACAAAGGTGGAAGACATTCCAAAAAAAACCAATTTTCGAAAAGCTCCAGTCTAGTGTTCGTGAAGATGGCGAGCCAAGCAGAGACCGAAGCAATGGTGGGCAGTAGCTTTCGTGTCTGATGATGGTAGTCGATGGCGTTAATCCGAATAAAGATAGAAAACAAGCTCGGAAAATCAATTTTCGAGTGCTTCTTCTTCGTCGATAAACGTGATGGCGAAGGTGACGTGCCAGGGCAAGTGCCTGGCAACGTCCAGCAGCTTTCCCCCCTCTAATGACGATAGAGGCGTGCCTAAGCAACACCCAGTGGCTGTAGCTTTTCCGACGACAGTGGCCGGCGGTGAAGACGACCACGACGGCGACGTGCCGGAGCACGTGCCCGGCGAATATCTAGCAGCTTCTTCTCTAATAATGATGGCGTCCACTGTTGGATTGTGCACTATGTGCACAGGTGAAGAAGAAAGCAGAAAATCAGGGTTGATTATTATTGAAGAGAAAGCTTGTTACAGATTCAATGAAGAAGATGAATGAAGTGCATTCTGTTACAGTGATGCTCTATGGCTTATATACACAGTACGTGAAGCTATAACTACATGTAATGTCATTAATTCCCTTCGCTATTTCTACTTGGACGCATGTATCCTCCATCACCCCCCGTAAGCTGAGCATGCAAGTCTTTGTATGCCCAGCTTAGGATGAAGGCTCATTCAAAATATTCCTTCTGGTCTGACCATAACTAGCAGCTTTTCTCTAGCACATAAGTGCAATATCTCCAGCTGCAGTCCTCAACTCCAACAAGTTATGATCAATCTCTGGCTCATGATTCAAACCCATTGGTCTGAAGAAATAATCATATATGTACGTTGCTCCCTGAGTCTTTGGGAACCACAAGTATATGCAGAATGCCAACTTTGCTTCACTGTACATTGAAATCCAAGAAATAAAGGCATCACCAATCCTCTCAGAAACTGCCATTGTGGCAACTATGATCCAGTACTAACAACAAAAGCAAAGTTGGTTTTGCAATCCAGTAAAACTCTCAATCACATAAAAGAGTTTTCTCGAATCTTCCGACTCATGAATCTCCTGATTCCTTGCTTCAGGGCCTCCTAATGGCATCTTCCACTCTGCTGTTTAACAACCCAAGCTTCGCACCAAGCTTACAAACTTTGATCTCCCTAGAAACCTTAGTTCATCAATGGCCTTCGCACTCTCCATCATATCCTTCACTGTCCTTTCCATCTGCGCCACTACTTCTTTGTTCAAACTCAAACTCGCAGGCTTCGTTCTCAACCACCTATCTTGACATTCTTTAAGTGCTTGAGAGAAGGAGGTTGCCGCCAAATCTACAGCTAAACCTTCATCCTCTAAATCAGCAATGCTGTTAGTGGCTTTCGACTTTTCCTTTCTGCTAAGGTGACTATTCCTGTGTACAATATGTGTGATTGAATCTAAAGCCGGACCACCTGAAGAACCGTGAAATCCATATTCCGCTAAACGAGTTCGGTCTGTTTTGCAGTCTCCATCAGAATCTATTGCACGACCTTGGGCTGAATCTGTTTTTCATCCTGTGGCTGATCCATCTGTGGTAGCTCCCTCGCCTCCTGCTGATGTGGCTCAGAAGAGGTCTCGTGGTAGGCCACGTGGTCATACTGTGCGTCCCACGGAGAGGTCTCACTCCATGGCCACTAGGAGTCGGTCTGTGGCTCCGGTTGCGGGTTTGACTGTGCAGGTTTCCTCTGTTGATCCTACTTGTTATACTCAGGCAGTCAAACACTCTGAATGGAGGGAGGCAATGGATCAGGAGTTCAATGCCTTGTTGCAGAATCAGACATGGTGCTTGGTTCCTCCCACTGCGTTTATGAATATTATTGGCTGCAAGTGGGTGTTTCGCACGAAAAGGAAGGCTGATGGATCTGTTGAGCGCTACAAGGCCAGGCTNTCTCTCTTGCTCTTTCTTCTGGTTGGCTAGTCAGGCAGTTGGATGTGCATAATGCATTCCTTAATGGTAATCTTACAGAAACTGTTTACATGCGTCAGCCTCCGGGGTATGTTGATTCTCAGCACCCTGATCATGTTTGCTTGCTGAAACACTCCCTGTATGGTTTGAAGCAAGCTCCCCGGGCTTGGTTCACTCGTTTGCACACTTTTCTGTTATCTGCTAGTTTTAATGCCTCTAAAACTGATGTTTCGTTATTTTATTATTCTCGTGGATCGGCTACTGTTTACCTGCTTGTTTATGTGGATGATATTCTTGTTATGAGCAATGAGCAGGGTGCATTGGAGGCTTTGCTCTCCAAGCTCTCTAGTACTTCCGGTGTTGCTTTCTCAGCGCAGGTATATGACTGACATACTTAAACGAGCTGGTATGACAGACTGCAAACCTGTGTCTACACCTACTACGACTTCAAAGACAGTATCTACCTGTACAGATCCATATGATGATCCCACGCAATACCGGAGCATTGCAGGTGCACTATAATACCTAACTATCACGAGACCAGATTTATCCTTTGCAGTTAATCTGCTTTGTCAGCACATGCATGCTCCAACCACTGCACACTAGGAACAACTGAAACGTGTGTTAAGGTATGTTAAAGGTACTATGTCTTTGGGTCTGCGATTGCGAAAGTCAAGTTCAGGTGAGCTTCATGCATTCTCGGATTCTGACTGGGCTGGTTGTCCTACGGATAGAAAGTCTACTAGTGGGCATGTTGTGTTTCTTGGAACCAATCTAGTGTCCTGGGTATGCAAGAAACAAAGGACTGTTGCTCGATCTTCTACTGAAGCAGAGTACAAGGCTCTTGCAGATGTATGTGCTGAAGTTCTATGGATCCTCTCTTTGCTGCGAGAAATAGGAATTTCACCTCTTTCAGTGCCCAAACTTTGGTGTGACAATCTTGGAGCTACTTATATGTGTGCTAATCCTATTTTTCTTGCTCGCACAAAGCATGTCGAAATTGATTATCACTTTGTGAGACACAGAGTGGCTGCAGGAGACATTCAGGTGCACTTTATTTCTACTAAGGATCAGCTAGCTGATATTTTCACCAAGTCACTCGCAGGTCCCCGGTTCTGCTTCTTACGTGACAAGCTACAGGTTACTTCCGTACCATCCGCTTGAGGGGGAGTATTAGGACTCTACATAATAGAGTCATACTATAAGTCTCAGTCCTAGTTTACTTATGATGTCTCAGTCCTAGTTTACTTATGATTCTCTTGTATATATACTCTTGTATTCCTACAATTATATTTTGTGAACTCTAATACAAACATAATTGTTCTCATCAATATAATACTTAAATAACATTTAACTTTATTTAAAAATTGTGCCTCACGTAGATTCATAGGGTCTGCTAGGATTACAACTATTACAAATTTTGTTCTCTTTACAATAAACTTTAGATTTTAAAAGAAAAAAAAAGTTATACTAACTATCGAGTCATTACTCAAGTAATAATAATAATGATGTAGATGTACATGTATTTAATTTATTATCTTGGGATGTGGCGTTACGTTACAACAATCATGTGTTACTATTGAATTCGTTCATGCTTTCCCATATTTATAGTTGTTGGGTGGCGGCATGGAGATTTGAGTCCAATATCATGTTAATTGATCGAATCCATTGAAATCATGTTGTGTTGTGCAATTGAAGTTGACAAGTGATAGGCGGGGAGGGAAACATAAAAATATATAAGAGAAAAGTAACGTGAACCTATGTGAATTTAGCTCACATTATTAAAATTCAAAATGAGTATTTCTATTCCTGAAATACTTTCTCACCCTTAAAAGCGAATTTGTTCTATCATATTATATATTTAAAATTCATCAATATTTTTTCTATGTACCCCGTAATTTATATTTGCTATCATAATATATATTATAATATTATAAAATAAATTTTATTTTTATTAAAAAATTGTGCCCCACGATATTCATAGTACCAGATTTGTTAGTACTCGATTAATTAATAATACAGAGTAATTGTTATATGAAAGTCCTTTCTGACAATCGGAAATACAAGAAACTGGAAAACGAAAGCAAAACAAAAATACAACGAAATATAATCCACGTAGGATTAAACAATTACTTGCGATGAAGATACCACGCTGGGTTAAGTGGCCTTGGAAGAAGGAGGGTGAACTGTATGGACTTCGGGGTGGTTGGAAACACGAGTCGTGTTGTCACTATCCTTAAAACCTTATTTGCCGCTTCCCGAGGTGCTGGAACGTTGCGGCCTAGGCTTCCCAGGATAAAACGTGCTACGATCCGCCGTTTGTGCACTCAAACTTGGACCCGACGAACTAAACCGTGGGAAGAACGCAGATGGCTTGAAGGAAATATGAGCAGGGTTTTGAGGAGAAAACAGTGTATTCGTGTGTTCTTAGTGTGTGTGTATCAAACCTGCTGCTCACAACGAATATGTAGTGAAGGATGGGATCATTGCATTAAATCTGGCATTTAATTCCCATTTGTAACCTCCACACCCATTAGCAACCTATTTACACCCACTATTAATCCATTTAATCAAGAAATAAACTCTGAAGTAAAGATTGGAATTAATGACATTAACTCCGAAATATTAAGAGTTATTTCTGAACGGATCCAGTAGGTAAACGGTCGCAAACGAGAGGTCACCAGAGTCGCTCCTCGAGACATCGTTCATATCTGCGTACCTTCGAGACATAGCTCGTGCCGCGAGACGTCGAGAAGTGCTAGCTTCGAGACATCACACTGCATCGAGACATCAAATTGGTCCGCGAGACATCGAATGCGCGCGCCGATCCGGGGCTGCGAGATATCGCCCTGTAAGAGACTTGGTTTGAGACGTTGAACTACCTCTCGAGAGGTCAGTTCATTTGATGTCTCGAACGAGAGATCAGTTCGATCTCATGTGGTCTGAGATGGAAAACTCGTTCGAAAATATGGCATAACTTAGCCCGCAAGGCCTGCCACTTTTCGGACGACATTCGTGCCCACAGGTGCCGGCGCACACGAGTTCAAGCCTTTCGAACTCAACTTTGGAATTTGATTTGCACCCCCCCCCTTGCGCGCGAGAGAGAGCATCTATGCTATACAAGTTAAATAGTCATGAAAGACTCTTGTATATATAGTGGTGCAAAAGTTCATTCCAAATCAATGTGGGACAAAGCTACATAAGCTTTCCACACTTGAATTCCATCTCAAATGGGTCTACTTTGAGAATCAATTTCTCATTCACCCATTATCCATTTTGAGCGTATAATATATCGATTTCTTCATTTAAGAACGAAGAACCCGAATCCACTTTGACCCGACCCAAAACGGGAGTGGACCCACAGATATTTATACCACAAAATGGCCACTTAAAATGCCATTTTAGTGCAATTTTTCCAACAATCCCCCACATGAATGAAAAAGATTTTCAAGGGTATTTTAGAAAACGGAAACAACTGCGTTCAACGGTCGATTCCTGCATAGCAAAGGTAGGTGTAACCCTTTGAACCTCGCCTCATGAGATCTATGTACTCTACTGGCTGTACGGTGGAACGTGATGTCTTTGAACCGATTGCCGTTTGTGTAGACAGTGACAAATCTCACACAGGAACCTTCCAACCACGGTTTGTTCTCATGACTGTGCCATTTTGGTCGTGGGTCACCGTTCCTGGTTCTGCAAGAGTTTCTAAAGAATTAAGCCCCTTCAATTCTCCTTTGAAGCGACCCTCACTTCTCTCTCACATAGGTGATTCTTTCTCAAGTTTCCCGCAACTCAACAGTATGTCAATTGACATTGCATACAAAGCATATGTCAAATACACTCGAATCATTAAAGCACTAGTGTGCTAGCCTCAATCGGGAGTCACTGTTTTAACGAGGAGTGGTAGGGAGTCCAGGGGGGCCCCCCACAGTGACACGCTATTCCACAATTTAGTTGTCCCATTGAACCTAGGTGCCAGCTAGGTTGGGTATCCACTATGGAATTTTTAGTCCAAGGGCTTTAGACCCATTCCTCGTGCCAACTTCTCGACAACTTCTTTGCTCAACCCTTTGGTTAGCGGATCCGCTATATTGTCTATTGACCTCACGAAGTCAATCGAGACAACACCAGTTGCGAGGAGTTGTTTAATGGTGTTATGTCTACGACGCATATGTCTAGACTTACCATTATAAATTTGACTCTTTACTCTCCCAATTGTTGCTTGACTATCACAATGCACACAAATTGGAGGTACAGGTCTTTCCCAACTTGGAATATCTTCCAAAAATTGGCGTAGCCATTCAGCCTCTTCACAGCATTTGTCCAAGGCAATCATTTCAGATTCCATTGTGGATCTAGCTATTACTGTTTGCTTGGAGGATTTCCATGCAACGGCTGCACCGGCTAGTGTAAACACATAACCACTCGTGGATTTAGAATCCTTAATGTCAGATATCCAGCTAGCGTCGCTATACCCTTCAAGTACAGCAGGATATCTTACATAGTGCAATCCGAGATCACGAGTATACCTCAAGTATCTCATAACCCTTACTATTGCCTTCCAGTGAATCACACCGGGATTGCTAGTATACCTGCTAAGTTTACTAACAGCAAAGGCAATATCCGGCCTTGTACAACTCATAAGATACATCAAACTACCAATTACCCGAGCATAATCTACTTGAGAAATACACTCTCCGTGGTTCTTGGTTAATTGAACGTTTGTATCAAAAGGTGTATTAGCCAATTGATTATCATCCTTGTTAAACTTTTCAAGGATTTTATCAACGTAATGAGATTGGCTCAACACAAGACCATCAGGTCTTTTAATGATTTTAATCCCGAGGATTAAATCAGCCAAACCCATATCCTTCATGTCAAATCTTGCATTTAACATGTTCTTGGTAGACTTGATCATACGATCATTACCGCCAATGATGAGTATATCATCCACATATAAACAAAGAATGACGTAGCCATCTACCGTTTCCTTAACGTAGATACATTTGTCACTTTCGTTTATTTTGAACCCATTAGTTAACATCGAGTGGTCAAACTTCTCGTGCCATTGCTTAGGCGCTTGTTTCAAACCATAGAGCGATTTAACTAACTTACATACTTTCTTTCCTTGGCCTGGAACCACAAACCCTTCGGGTTGGTCCATGTAGATTTCCTCATCTAACTCACCATTTAAGAAAGCTGTTTTTACATCCATTTGATGAACTTCCAAATTCCGCAATGCGGCTATGGCAAGGATCATCCTAATGGAATTTATTCTCGTCACAGGAGAATACGTATCGAAGTAATCAAGGCCTTCTCGTTGCCTGTAACCCTTGATTACAAGTCTAGCCTTATACTTCTCGATGGAACCATCCGGTTTCATTTTCCTTTTAAAGACCCACTTGGATCCTAAAGGTTTACAACCTGGAGGAAGATCAACAAGTTCCCAAGTGTGATTCTGTAGGATAGAATCCACTTCACTTTTGATCGCTTCCTTCCACATTGGACCCTCTGTAGAAGTCACAGCTTCTTTATAAGTCCGAGGTTCGTTTTCAATCAAACAAGATAGGAAAACCGGTCCGTTTTCTATCAAACAAGTTGGAGTGTTCGAATCATACTCTAACAAGTAAGTTAGAAAATCTGGACCAAATGATTTTCCAACTCTTGCCCGTTTACTACGTCTCGGCTCAAGCTCGTCAGCAACATCAACCTCTCGAAGTGATGTACCTGGTTCGTCCATCTCTCGAAGTGACAAAATCGGTCCGTCAACCTCTCGAAGTGACATACTAGGTATGTTAACCTCTCGAAGTAACGTACTTGATCTGTCAACCTCTCGAAGTGACGCACTGGGTCTCTCGACTTCTCGAAGTGACGTGCTTGGTCTTTCATTAGACCTACAAGGAAATACATTTTCAAAGAAACTTGCATTCCTTGATTCGATTATAGTATTCTTATGTACGTCCGGATTATGGGACTCGTGTACTAAGAACCTATAAGCACTACTATTGTGTGCATATCCAATAAAGATACAATCCACCGTCTTTGGACCTATCTTTATTTTCTTTGGTGTTGGAACCAAAACTTTGGCAAGACACCCCCACACTTTGAGGTATTTGTAGGAAGGTTTCCTACCTTTCCACAGCTCATAAGGACTCTTATCGAGCTTCTTGTGAGGTACCTTATTCAAAAGGTAGTTACTTGTCAAAATCGCCTCACCCCACATGCTTTGAGGTAGGCCCGAACTTATAAGCATCGCATTCATCATCTCTTTTAATGTACGATTCTTACGTTCGGCAATACCATTCGATTGAGGTGCATAAGGTGCAGTACGCTCGTGTATTATTCCAACACTCGCACAGAAGTCACCGATAGGTACTTCGTACTCACCACCTCTATCGCTTCTAACCTTTTTAATCTTTCGATTAAGTTGGTTTTCCACTTCATCCTTATAAAGAATGAACTTTTCCTTGGCTTCGTCTTTGCTCTTTAGCAAATACACATAGCAAAAACGTGTGCAATCATCGATAAACGTGATAAAATATTTATTTGCCGCTTCCCGAGGTGCTGGAACGTTGCGGCCTAGGCTTCCCAGGATAAAACGTGCTACGATCCGCCGTTTGTGCACTCAAACTTGGACCCGACGAACTAAACCGTGGGAAGAACGCAGATGACTTGAAGGAAATATGAGCAGGTTTTTGAGGAGAAAACAGTGTATTCGTGTGTTCTTAGTGTGTGTGTATCAAACCTGCTGCTCACAACGAATATGTAGTGAAGGATGGGATCATTGCATTAAATCTGGCATTTAATTCCCATTTGTAACCTCCACACCCATTAGCAACCTATTTACACCCACTATTAATCCATTTAATCAAGAAATAAACTCTGAAGTAAAGATTGGAATTAATGACATTAACTCCGAAATATTAAGAGTTATTTCTGAACGGATCCAGTAGGTGAACGGTCGCAAACGAGAGGTCACCAGAGTCGCTCCTCGAGACATCGTTCATATCTGCGTACCTTCGAGACATAGCTCGTGCCGCGAGACGTCGAGAAGTGCTAGCTTCGAGACATCACACTGCATCGAGACATCAAATTGATCCGCGAGACATCGAATGCGCGCGCCGATCCGGGGCTGCGAGATATCGCCCTGTAAGAGACTTGGTTCGAGACGTTGAACTACCTCTCGAGAGGTCAGTTCATTTGATGTCTCGAACGAGAGATCAGTTCGATCTCATGTGGTCTGAGATGGAAAACTCGTTCGAAAATATGGCATAACTTAGCCCGCAAGGCCTACCACTTTTCGGACGACATTCGTGCCCGCAAGTGCCGGCGCACACGAGTTCAAGCCTTTCGAACTCAACTTTGGAATTTGATTTGCACCCCCCGCCCCTTGCGCGCGAGAGAGAGCATCTATGCTATACAAGTTAAATAGTCATGAAAGACTCTTGTATATATAGTGGTGCAAAAGTTCATTCCAAATCAATGTGGGACAAAGCTACATAAGCTTTCCACACTTGAATTCCATCTCAAATGGGTCTACTTTGAGAATCAATTTCTCATTCACCCATTATCCATTTTGAGCGTATAATATATCGATTTCTTCGTTTAAGAACGAAGAACCCGAATCCACTTTGACCCGACCCAAAAAAATGGCATTTTAAGTGGCCATTTTGTGGTATAAATATCTGTGGGTCCACT
>NC_044929.1:14812578-14814927 GCF_003576645.1 Ipomoea triloba | reverse complement strand
AGCTCTGCTCGCATCTCGGCTAATTCAGCCCTCGCACTTGCAGCCTCTGCTCGAGCTACAGCGGCTTCATCAGTGGCTTTCCGTGCTGCATCCTCAGCCCATATCGCCTGTTCGAGAAGTTCGGCATGACGACCTTGGGATTCACTTGTGCCAGCAGCAGGCAGTGCAGCATTGCGGACCACAGCGAGCATTCTTTCGAGCTGAGCCATCTTCTGAGATTGATCAGCCATGAATTGACGCACTTCGCCAATGAAGACTTCTTCGGCCTGTTGATCATAGTCAGAAGTAGGAGATGAGGATCGAGATGTACCTTTCGTCGGAGGGGACTTGGGTGCTTCCAGATTTCCACCCATGACTTGCAATTGCGAGTCCACCTCTCGACTGACTTCCTGAGGTTCAGCAGGGACACTGGGATCAGAGCTCGAAGGTAGCTCCATATCAGGTGCTTCCCGGTTTCCACCTGAGGGATGGATCACTTCTTGCTCTTCACCTCTCGAACCTGGAGCCTCAGCTTCAGCTGCTGGTAAGGTAGGATTGGCCAAGGCGGGAATCTCTGCATCAGATGCTTCCCGGTTTCCATCTGATTGAGGTTCCCCCTCAACACTACCTCTCGAACCAGTGCTGGGAATATGATCATCTACTGGAGGAGTTGATTCATCGGCAGGTGCTTCCCGGTTTCCACCTTCTTGAACCTCAACTCTCGAACCAGCAGGGTTCTCATTCTGCTCTTGTTGCTCACTTGTTTGCACTTCAGTATGCTCTGGTGAATCTGGAATATCTATTATCTCAGGAGCAACTGGTGCACTACACCTTTCCCTATTAACCATATCGATGGGAAAGCCTGGGAGTTGGAGTTCCCTATTAACCATATCGATGGGAAAGCCTGGGAGTTGGAGCAACAAAATTTCACCCTCTCGAACTGTCTGAGCTTCATCTGTTGCATTCGGTGCCACCTCATGTGCTTCAGAGGTCTCGGATTCACCTCTCGAAGCTACCTGGTCTTCTAGAGCAGATTCACTCACTTGGGACAAGGGAATTGCTGCAGTTGGAGTAGGAGTGTCAGCATCATCTCGAGCAACCCCAGAGGTCTCTCCTGGACCTCTCGTGTGTTCCACACTGTGTCCCAAAGATAGTGCTGTGGCAAGCCTGATATCCTCTCGAAATTGAGCATCTAGTTCAGGATCTTCTTCAGGCTCGGCTTCATCTTCTTGTGCATCAACAGCTATGCCCTTTCCTTTGTCAGCTCGACCAAGATTACTCCTGATTACTTGCATCTCATGGGCACGGTTTTGAAGCTCGTCGGCTGGGATTTCAGTGAGATCTAACCAGTTTAGCGCAAAACGTTCCTCAGCCTCCATCTCTGCTGCTCTTGAGATCAATTGATCAAAGGGACCTGTTCTCCAGTTGATCCAGCGAAGTACTCTGGAGAAGTCGTCCAAACTTGATACATTCTCAACGCTTTGATTCAATCGAGATGTGATTTCAGCATTCAGCTCATCAGAGTCAGCAGGTAGGATTTCTGTTGCTGATGCACACTCCACAGCTTGTTCAGTTATCTCTCGAACAACCGAGAGATCATGTGTTAACCCATCATTCAGAAAGGCTTGCACTGGGTTCCTGACCACAGTGCCCTGACCATCAGCAGCCACCACACAGTCTAGATCTTCAGCTGCTGGAATATCAACCTCTCGAACCACCTGTCGTGGTTCCTCAACAATACCCTGTACTGGATCACTGATCCCAGTACCTTCAACTTCTCGAGCCTCCTCATGAGGCAAACCAACAGAGTCACCAGTACCCTCAGCAGTAATATCATCATTAACACACATATCTCTTGACATGGACCTGGTAGGGGGCACTCTCTCAACCTCAGTGGCCAGTGTAGCCTGAGGTTCCCCCTGGGCTTGTGCCCTGTCCTCAAACGGTACTCGAACAACAGAATGGGTGACACCAGCAGTGTTGGCTTTCCTAGCTCTCTTTGGCAGATGAACCCTTTGTCTCAGTACATCGAGAGGTTCATCATCAGAATTCTTTTCCTTGGTTTGGGCTTTCCTTTTGCCCCTTCCTTTTGGCTGTGAGGGAGAAGGTGCAGCCTTAACACCTTTAGTTTTGGGGACTAGAGATTTCGTCCTACCCATATAGGTATTTCNACCCTTTGTCTCAGTACATCGAGAGGTTCATCATCAGAATTCCTTTCCTCGGTTTGGGCTTTCCTTTTGCCCCTTCCTTTTGGCTGTGAGGGAGAAGGTGCAGCCTTAACACCTTTAGTTTTGGGGACTAGAGATTTCGTCCTACCCATATAGGTATTTCGATGAATCTCTTTTCCCTCCCTCAGTTCGAAGCCCTTCA
>NC_044929.1:14800511-14809671 GCF_003576645.1 Ipomoea triloba | reverse complement strand
TGCTTGACTGCTTCCTCCGATGACGCGAAATCAAATGCCGCTCTGAGGTCACCTACAGATGTTGTGATGGGAAAATCATTAAAGCGGCTTTCGATTTTACCCTTCGTGACCTTGGCATTTGCGAACCATTCTGTGAAGTCGAGGGGGTGAATGGTCCCGTAGTCATGTGTCATGTATTTCATCAGTCCTGCTTTCTCAAACTTCTTCAGGACTTTTTCCGCCATTTTTGGATTAGGGGAGTTGGTGATGAAGCCATTTCTGTCAAGGATACTCCCCGCCTTGACTTGTTTGATTTGAGAGCGAATGTGTAGCAACTCCCTCTGATATGCGTCGGAAGATGAGGTTGATGTAGAGGATTCGGACGCCATTGATGAAGGTTAGATGTTTTGGAGGGAATGAGTACTGCGTTTAGGATTTGGGGATTTTGGATAAACGTTTTTAGCTTGAATCCGGGTAAAGAAGAAGGATTTTGCTTTTATATTAGGCGGATTCGGGTTGGATATATGGGTAGGGTTGAGAGTTTAACCCGTGGAAGGATCCCGGTTGTTTTAAAAGATGTGAGAAGTCAGAAATACCCCTGATAACGGTCAGCTTATAAGGTATTTTGGTAAGGGTATTTCGGTAAAGTATAGAACGGTTTAAGCTTTGAGACAGTGGAGTATTGATATTTTAAAATAAGCATGCTCCCACTAATCAAGATAATGCCCTTAAGTGCGAAAAACCGTCAGTAACCGATGACCACGTGGCTAGCATTTATGTCCAAAGATAGCCGTTCCACCTCATATATCCGTTGAGCTTATCAAATTCACCTTTCGAAGGTGAATGATCTTCCTCATGAGTTTAAGGATCTTCCCCCTGAGTGATTGATCCCTAAACCTCCTTATTCNTCAGTAACCGATGACCACGTGGCTAGCATTTATGTCCAAAGATAGCCGTTCCACCTCATATATCCGTTGAGCTTATCAAAATTACCTTTCGAAGGTGAATGATCTTCCTTATGAGTTTAAGGTTCTTCCCCCTGAGTGATTGATCCCTAAACCTCCTTATTCCTCCATCTTGATCTGGTTAAGGATCTTCCCCCTGAGTGATTGATCCCTAACCCTCCTTATTCCTCCATCTTGATCTGGTTAAGGATCTTCCCTTTGATCCCTAACCCTCCTTATTCCTCCTTTCAGAAATATCAGTTTGTTATCTTTCGAAGTGACCTCTCGAACTACCCTTCTTCGAGACATAATGTATGTAGACAAACTGATCGGGTGACCTCTCGAACTACCTTTCGAACACAGATTGCGAGAGAAACAAGTTTGATTCATTTAAAAGATATCACTTGGAACATATCCTTAAGTTCATTTAGTGATTTCCAGATACATTACATATGAATCAATATCCTATTAAATTCCCTAGAAACTTTTGTTTGGCCTTGGTTAGCCTAATAGGAATCTATCGTTAAGGCAGGAACTAGCCATCTAAAGTCCTATTTGTCTAATAACAGAACTGGGGGTGGCTATTCCCTTTTCTTGTTCTTCTCTCCGGAGCTGCTTACTATAGTTGGGAGTGACCATCTTCATCGCTAATCCTCTTAATGTCTTTGGATTAGTTATGATCACCCCTTTGACT
Organism: Ipomoea triloba; assembly: GCF_003576645.1. Lineage (NCBI taxonomy): Eukaryota > Viridiplantae > Streptophyta > Magnoliopsida > Solanales > Convolvulaceae > Ipomoea > Ipomoea triloba. The sequence continues at coordinate 14,808,054 of NC_044929.1, read as the reverse complement.
GCTGCTGACCTCAGAAAGTCCCAACTGGTCTTCCTCTCCTTTTCCCTTGGTTCTCCATTTGGTTGAGGAAGGCCCTTTTCCAGAATGTGCAGCAGTAGGAGTCCCTCTTGTGCAAGGTTCTCCTCCCGATTTCAGTATCCCATCGTTGTGGATACCCTCGTATTTGGGGATCCATTCACCTTGGATGGGAATAGGATACTGGCTTGGATTATCAGGAAGCTCCGTAGTCTGTTCACCCTTCGTTGATTCTGGATAGTTTTCTCCTTGAAAATCTTTGGACTTGACTGCCGGTTTCTTTCCTCTATAAAAGAATGGAACATCATCTTTTCCTTTCTTTTTCTCCATGGGAAGTTGATGGTATGAACTTCTGAAAGAAACCCTCTTATTTATAGCCCAATAGGGTTACCACTGTTGAGTCACGGGATGCAATATGAATGACCATTCAATGCTTGTGTAACTCCAAAGCTGCCATAAAGTTGATGAAACCGCCCCTCACATGCGAAACAGTTCATGGCACTAAATNTGATGGTATGAACTTCTGAAAGAAACCTTCTTATTTATAGCCCAATAGGGTTACCACTGTTGGGTCACGGGATGCAATATGAATGACCATTCAATGTTTGTGTAACTCCAAAGCTGCCATAAAGTTGATGAAACCGCCCCTCACATGCGAAACAGTTCATGGCACTAAATACAAGAAGATAAGATTTGACCATTCATCCCAATTCTATCATTCCCAATTCTAACCTTAGTTGAGAGAATCTATTTTCACATAACGCTTTTGTGAAAATATCTGCTAGTTGCTCCTCCGTTGCAACATATTCCAAAGTGATGTCCTTTTTCTCAACGTGGTCTCTGATGAAGTGATACTTAATATCAATATGCTTTGTTCTGGAGTGTAACACTGGGTTGTGGGTGATGGCAATAGCACTTGTATTGTCACACATAATTTTAACCTCCTTACACTCAACACCATAATCCATTAGCTGTTGCTTCATCCATAAGATCTGAGCACAACAACTTCCAGCTGCTACATATTCTGCCTCAGCAGTGCTTGTAGCTATCGAATGTTGTTTCTTGCTAAACCATGAGACAAGTCTTCCACCTAGAAACTGACATGTCCCTGATGTGCTCTTTCGATCTATCTTACAACCGGCAAAGTCCGCATCTGAATAACCCTTAAGTTCGAAAGATCCACCTTTCGAATACCAGAGCCCAACACTCTGCGTACCCTTTAGATATCTAAGAATCTTTTTGGATGCATTTAGGTGACTTTCCTTAGGACTTGCCTGAAATCTAGCACATACACCTACTGCAAAGGATATGTCTGGTCTACTTGCAGTTAAATAAAGAAGAGATCCGATGATACCTCGATAAGTGGTTTGATCGACCTCTCGACCTTCGCTGTCGACATCGATACGTAGAGAGGTTCCCATAGGTACTTTGACTGAGGATTTCCCTTCTATGTTGTATTTCCTGAGCAGATCCTTGGTGTATTTCTCCTGGTTGATGAAGATACCTTCCTTAAGCTGTCTCACTTGTAATCCAAGGAAGTAGCTTAGTTCTCCCATCATGCTCATCTCGAACTTCCCTTTCATCAACCTGGAGAACTTCTCGCACAAGTCTGGATTGGTGCTACCAAAAATGATATCGTCCACATAGATTTGCACCAATAAGATGTGATCCCCATCCTTAATCCTAAACAATGTTTTGTCCACTAGGCCTTTGGTGAACCCACACTGAAGTAGAAAAGAGGATAAGGTATCATACCAAGCTCTTGGAGCTTGTTTTAAGCCGTAGAGTGCCTTCTTCAACTTGTATACTTTGTCAGCTCCTACGTCCTTCAAGAAACCCGGAGGTTGTTCAACGTACACCTCTTCTTCGAGAAGTCCGTTCAGAAAAGCGCTCTTGACATCCATTTGATATACCTTAAAGTCTTTGAAGGCGGCATATGCGAGAAAGATGCGTATGGCTTCGAGACGTGCCACTGGAGCGAAGGTTTCATCAAAATCTATCCCTTCCTCCTGGCAATAACCTTTGGCAACAAGTCTGGCCTTGTTCCTAACGATAACTCCATCCTCATTCATCTTATTTCTGAAAACCCACTTTGTGCCAATGACATTCTGATGATGAGGTCTCGGAACTAGTTCCCAAACGTCGTTCCTCTCGAACTGTTGAAGTTCCTCTTGCATTGCTTGCACCCAATCTGCGTCGCTTAGAGCCTCATCGATCATCTTAGGCTCTATTTGAGATAGAAAACAAGCAAACATGCTTTCTCTGTAAGCTGATCTGGTTCGAACTCTGTCACGTACATCTCCGATCACTTGATCAGCAGGGTGACTTCTCAGCCATCTTAGGTCGGGTTGCGGCTCCTCAGTTGGTACTTCTATTGAAGGTTGAGATATGGGTTGAACATCTATGATCTGGTTTCGATCAACTGAGTTAGGCGCTTTCTTCTTGGTAGACTCTTCATCATCTGATTCTGACTGGAGTTCTGCTACGTCTCGAACTATCGACTGCTTGTCTTCGAGAGGTAAGTTTGATCTCTCGATAGACTCTGGCTGATCTTCCTCAGCAGCTTCCGTTGTCTTTGATGGTTGATCTGTTGATGCCCTTTCATCAAAGGTAACATGTATGGACTCTTCAACCACCAAACTCCGCTTGTTGAAGACTCTGAGTGCTTTGCTTGTCGATGAGTATCCCAGAAATACTCCATCATCTGCCTTTTCTTCAAAAGCTCTACGTTGAGTCTTTCCATTGTTGTGAATATAGCATTTGCACCCGAATGAGTGGAAGTGGCTTACATTCGGTTTTCTTCCATTCCACAACTCATATGGAGTCTTTCCAACTCCTTTTACTATCAAGGACCGATTTTGGGTGTAGCACGCTGTGTTGATTGCTTCTGCCCAAAATCCTTGTGATATGTTGGCTTGCGAGAGCATGGTCCTTGCGGCTTCTTTGAGAGTTCTGTTCCTTCTTTCAGCAACCCCGTTTTGTTGAGGTGTTCGAGCAGCTGATAGTTGATGATGAATTCCGTTCTCGTTGCAGTAGCTCTCGATTACTTGGTTAACGAACTCTCCACCTTGATCTGACCGGATCTTTAGTATCGAGACTTCCTTTTCAACTTGAACTTGTTTCAAGAGATTTGGTAGGGCAATTTTTGTNTCCATCATCTGCCTTTTCTTCAAAAGCTCTACGTTGAGTCTTTCCATTGTTGTGAATATAGCATTTGCACCCGAATGAGTGGAAGTGGCTTACATTCGGTTTTCTTCCATTCCACAACTCATATGGAGTCTTTCCAACTCCTTTTACTATCAAGGACCGATTTTGGGTGTAGCACGCTGTGTTGATTGCTTCTGCCCAAAATCCTTGTGATATGTTGGCTTGCGAGAGCATGGTCCTTGCGGCTTCTTTGAGAGTTCTGTTCCTTCTTTCAGCAACCCCGTTTTGTTGAGGTGTTCGAGCAGCTGATAGTTGATGATGAATTCCGTTCTCGTTGCAGTAGCTCTCGATTACTTGATTAACGAACTCTCCACCTTGATCTGACCGGATCTTTAGTATCGAGACTTCCTTTTCAACTTGAACTTGTTTCAAGAGATTTGGTAGGGCAATTTTTGTCTCGCTTTTCTTGGTTAAGAACACGGTCCAAGTGAATCTTGTGTAGTCATCCACTACCACAAGAGTGTACTTCTTTCCCTTTATGCTGGGTGGATCCACTGGGCCAAATAAGTCCATGTGAAGGAGACTTAATGGTCTAGTGGATGATGTATCGGCTTTGCTCTTGAAAGAGGATTTGATCTGTTTGCAACGTTGACATGCCTCACAGATTTTATCCTTTCGAAACGTCACTTTGGGCAGTCCTTCCACTAAGTTCCTCTTAGTAAGCTTGTTGATAGTTTTAAAGTTCAGATGACTAAGCTTACTATGCCAATCCCAGCATAAGTCTTCCTTGCTCCTTGCTAGCATACATAGGGATGGTTTTGCAGACCTCCAATCCACTATGTACATGTTTCCTTTCCTTGCTGCTTCCAAGACGACTTCGAGAGATTCCTCGTTCATAATCTGACATTTGCTTTTGGTGAAGACAACTTTGTGGCCCTTGTCACAGAACTGGCTTGTACTAAGGAGATTGAACTTGAGCCCCTCAACGTAGGACACTCCTTTAATAACCAGCTCATTCTTTTGGATTTCACCAACAGCTCTTGTGCGCCCCTTCTTCTCGTTGTCGCCAAATGTCACCAAGGGACCTTCGATAGGTTGGATGTTCTCAAGCAGTGTTAGATTTCCAGTCATATGTCTCGAACATCCACTGTCAATGAACCACACGTCCCTGGTGTCCTGCAAGGAAATCAAGCAAGTTTAGGTACCCAAACTTTGGGTCCTGGTGGGTTAGTGAGTTTAGGCATCCATTTATACCTTGTGCCCATTATTCCAGGCCTAGGCGCAATGTAGCCATTGTTCGTTTGATAATTGTAAGGAATGCTAGCAAAGGTTTTAGGCCTCTTTGGTGCATAAATCAACTTAGGTAGAGACTTTTCGACCAGCTTATGCACCATGCCTTTCATACGCTGTTTGGTCATGTGAAATTGCTGAAAGTGAGGTTTCTTCCAGAACTTGTGATTTGATGACCAATTCTCACTAGATGGATAGAGTCTTCCTTTCTCCATCCGTGAGTTCCTAACTATGTGGATCTCAGACCTTCCATATTTGCCTTGAGGTGCATTATATGGAGTGTAGCTCTTTTTGTACTTGGAATGGCCTTGCGAGAGATAGCAAGGTGATCTCTCGATATTGTTTACCCGGCCATTCTTCGTAGCTTTCCTATACTTTCCATTGCTGGTGTATAGGGACGGTTTATGAATAGCTACTCTGGTCTTTTCCGTTGGTCCTTTATGACCTTTATTTGGTTTGGGTTGAGATCCTCCATTTCTTGAAGTTCCCAAACCATTGGTCTGTTTATTTCTCGAGAGATGGTCTTGATGGAACCCGAGACCGGTTCTATCACTTGTAGGTCTGTGATCAACCACCATTTTCTCCATAGCTTTGGAGGAATTAGTGTATGATGCTATGACCTTTCGAAGATTAAGCTCTCTCGTCTCTCGAGCTTTGCACTCTTCAGATAGTAGGATTACTTTGGCTTCTAACTCACTTACTTTGAGAGTCAGCTCCAAATTCTCTTTCGAGACGTTCTTAAGCATATCTCTTTCAGCAGTTAGCTTGCTGTTTTCATCCATCACTCTAGCATGAGTGCTATTGGCGATGTTAAGGTTCCTTCTGAGCGATTCCAACATCTCGAAGGGGTCCTCATCGCTTTTAAATGAAGAACAACGAGAGGTAGAAGTAGAGCAGCGAGATGTAGGAGTAGAGGTTACCTCGTTGTCAATGGCCATTAGGCATTGATTCTCCTCTTCCTCGGTGTATAAGCAGATGAGCCCCCTCTCATCCTCTGAGCTGCTGCTGCTTTCGCTGGAGCTCGACGTCTCGGACTCCTCGATTGTCCTCTCGAATTCTTCAGCAACAAGCGCCTTCCTGCGCTGATACATCTTTGATGATCCTTTGAAGCCACCTTGTGTTGGCTTCTCCCTGGATTCCTCTGTTCTCTTGGAATCCTTGCCTTCTTGGCCCTGATGTTTGCTTACTGGTGGGTAAGGGCATTCGGCTTTGAAATGTCCCGGTCTTCTACAATTGTAGCATAGACCCTGATTTTCCTCCTCCGTCCTTCTGGATGGATATCTCTCAATTTTCCTTCTTGAGGAGGAAGGTGAACTTTTGTTGCTCTCCTGGTTCATCTTCATGTATTTCCTGAACTTTCTCACAAAGAGAGCAAACTGTTCGTCAGACATAACATTCATAGGATTAGAGTCTGACCTTGAAGATGTGGATGGTTGCTCAGCAACAAGTGCTACGTTTCGTCGATCCACAATGTCCTCATCTCTTGGGAACATCTCGAACTCGAAGGCTTTGAGATCCCGGAAGAGTTTGTCTGTTGTGGTTTCCTTCANATCCACAATGTCCTCATCTTTTGGGAACATCTCGAACTCGAAAGCTTTGAGATCCCGGAAGAGTTTGTCTGTTGTGGTTTCCTTCAGATCTCGGTGATCTCTCATCGTGATCACTTTTACTTCCCACTCCTTAGTGAGGCCACGTAAGACCTTCAGGTTCAGCTCCTTTTGTGGGATCTCCTTTTCAAGATCACTGATCTCGGTTGTGAGCTTCATAAACCGAGACTCCATGCTGTCGATGCTCTCTCCTGGCTTCATCTTGAAGTCTTCGAACTTCTTCATGGCCACGGTGAGCTTGTTTTCCTTTTCCTGTTCGTCACCTTCACCAATTAACATCAAAGTATCCCATACCTCTTTTGCCGTTTTGCATTTCCTCACTTTTGGGAAGATGGTTTCGTCTATAGCTCTGAAGAGAATATCCTTGGCAATATTGTCCAGGTTGTTTCTCTTCCTATCATCACTGGTCCATTCTTCCCTAGGTTTTGGGATGTACTTTGGTGTTTCTTGGGTTTGAACTGCAGCAGTATTAACCATTAGGATCTTGACTGGTCCAGAAGTTATAACCTCGGCCATCTCATCATGGAGGGCTGATAAGTACGCAAGCATGCGTGTTTTCCAGTCGTCAAACCTGCTAAGATCAAAGAGAAGATGTCTCGACAACATGCTGTCCATATTGAAAAGTTATCTCGTGCTTTGAAAATATTTAAGAAGATTTTTCAAAGAAGGATCTCTAGGCAATATAAACAAAGGTTTATATCGATCAGAGAACTCGCTCTGATACCAATTGTTGGTCCCAAGGGGATGGGGTACAAGTCTAGAGGGGGGGGGGTGAATAGACTTGTATAAGATTTTGCAAATCTTTTTCGACCTCTCGTGTGTATTGAACTTAGGATGTTTAGGTTCGATACCTCACGAGGTGAAGACAAAGTTTTATGCGCAGCGGAAATATTATCCCCTTTTAGTTAGCACGAGTTTGAGTTAGTTCGAGAGGTGCGTTTATATGCAGTGCAATCGAGAGGTTAGCGAGAGATAAAAACAGTAAGTAAATGCAAGAGAGATTTTTAAGTGGTTCGGCCAACCCGCCTACTTCCACTCTTCTTCCAGAAACTCCCTGGAAGGATTGCACTAAAAACTTCCCTTATTTAGTACAATATCGAGCGCTTGAGCTTTGATCACGAAGCCCGCCTCAAGCCTCAGGTTTTTCGCCCCGCTTCCAGTTACTCCACCTCTCGAGCACTTGACCTTTGATCACCAAGCCCGCGTCAAGCCTCAGGTTTCTTTCGCTCGGACAGCAGCCAGGTTACTCCACCTCTCCTCAGGTTTTTCTCCCCGCTTCCAGTTACTCCACCTCTCGAGCACTTGACCTTTGATCACCAAGCCCGCGTCAAGCCTCAGGTTTCTTTCGCTCGGACAGCAGCCAGGTTACTCCGCCTCTCAGGTTTTTCTCCCCGCTTCCAGTTACTCCACCTCTCGAGCACTTGACCTTTGATCACCAAGCCCGCGTCAAGCCTCAGGTTTCTTTCGCTCGGACAGCAGCCAGG
>NC_044929.1:14770574-14798677 GCF_003576645.1 Ipomoea triloba | reverse complement strand
ACCTTTGATCACCAAGCCCGCGTCAAGCCTCAGGTTTCTTTCGCTCGGACAGCAGCCAGGATACTCCACCTCCCTTGCTTAATCCAAAGCAAGACTTTGTTGATAGTCACAGTTGAGTGTAACAATCTCCAATCTGACCACAAGCTATCGTTGAATCAGCTTTGATGTAGAGCAGCTTTGGTCACCTTCTGGATGTATGACAGTTTAGCTTTGTAACTCTCTTCGAACACTAAGATGTGTTCTCTCGCTGTATTGAATATCAGGATGATATTCCAAGTTAAGCACTTTGCACTGGAACGTTTTTATCGGACACCTCTTGTTAACCTCTTTTCACTTGGAACTTTTTTTTTTTTCTGTGTCTTTACGTCCTTATATATGAGAGTAGAAGAATAGTTCCGTTGGAGGGAAAACTATTCCGTTTGAAATTGGTCTCCCACGCCGAACATGGGTCTTTGCACAATTTCAGCATTTTTCATGGAGTAGTGGTCTTGTAACTTGAGCCTTTTGTTTTGTAGTGAATATTCCATATTCCACTTTCTTGAGTTCATGCTTCACTTGCTTCTTTTGGATAAAGTTACTCTTTTTATGTTCCCATCATTCCTTGTTTGGGGAATCTGACCACTTCAGGATTGGTGCACTTCTTGACCGTTTGTGGTGGAGGTCTGACGTGTCATCCACTTCCGTCCATTTTGAAACCTCCCGCTCAGCACCTCTTCAATATTTTATCTCCATGATATTCTTCTTCTCCAAACTTAGAGTATTTTATCTGCACATGTTGACTAACATTCAGCCTCTTGGAGAAGTGTCGGTTTATCGAGACCATAGAAGATGTCTCGACCACTTGATGTTTCAATCCCATGTATCGAGAGGTCTATCTCTCGAATATTCTTTACGTCTCGAACTCGATAGGTATATCGAGAGGTCCTTACCTCTCGAACTTGGCTTGTGTCTCGAGACTTAGTTGATGTCTCGTAGACCCTTATTCCTCCAGAGTTGTCTCGTGCCTGCTTCTGATCTATCTGTTTGCTTACAACACGAAAACTTCTAAGTTGTTCAAACAAGTTTACCTTAAGCTTAAATATTTCCCGAGTTGAGCTCAAATTACCCGGTTGTATTTTCGCTCTTAGTTTACTTATCGAACTTACATTGTTTTGCCTATGTATCGAGACTTGGGGATTCTTACTTAACAGTTGGTATCATCAAAACCTATTACATGATGTTCCTAACAATAATGATGTGGAGTTCATATATATTTAATTCATTATCTTGGGATGCGGATGCGGTGTTAGTGCAATAGTGTGTTACTACTGTTTGAACTTTTTAATTCATTTATCTTGGATCGTATTTATAGATATAGGACATATTTGATAAATAACGAATTCACTAAAATTTTGACGAATTCACTATTTTTACATGGAGGGTAGTGTGGTACAACACTACAACCCCCACATACAAGGTCGTTGAGGCAAACATTATTATATTTATTAAAAAATATATACAAATTGACCTATTTTGCATTCATAAAATATAAAGTAGTTATATACAACCAATCATTTTTCTTTTATTAGAATGAGTATTTTCCATTGATAGCCAAATACTGACAAATCTTGAAAGTGACTTCTGAAAGTTATTTTTCAGGTTTTCAAAACTGAGATTTAAAAAGAAAATAAGAAAAAAGATTATTGTATACATTTTTTGTATTAATCATTTTTTTCAATTACAATATATAAAAGCCTAAACCCTAAAATCCTAAAAAAAAATGTACAAAAACTTTATAAATATTTGGGATATTAAACTTTTAAAAGTCTATAGACTTCTACATATTTTTTTAAAATATTTAAAATTCATTTAAGATTTTATAAAAGGTAATCATTTAAAAATTCTTCATTAAATACACCCCTAGTTGAACAGAATTAATGTCTACCATCATATTTGAAGCAAGATAACATGAAAATAAAACATAATCGATTCAACCTATTTAATCAATTACACTTTATAATATTTATTGTTATAATTTATATAATTGTATATCGATCCAAATATTCTTAAAATATTATAACAAATTCATTCCGTGCAATGCACGTGCAACAATACTATTTTTTTTTTTATGTTACCTAGCTACCTATCAGCGCACGTTTAAAAGTCTTCTTGAAATAAACCCCCAACTGAACACAATTAATGTCTAGCATCATAGTTGAAGACCCAATATAGAAATATCCTCAATTAAATTTAATAAATCATATTCAAAATTATTAAAATACCAAATGTGGAGATATCACCTGCCATAAATATATTACAATAGAATTCCACACCCAACCCAGAAACCCTATAAAAACCCTCTCTGGCTTAGTGAAAACCATTCATTTCTGCAGTTTCACCATGATGAGGCTGAGGAGGAGAAGTAGAATGAGTGGCCGTCGAACGTCCCGCCGGAGAAGTCCAAGAAACACGGTCGACGAGGGGTTGATGGTGTGGCTATGCATTGTGCCTCACGAGATTCATACGATCAAATTTGCTAGGATTATAATTATTACACATTTTGTTCACTTTACAATACACTTAGATTTTAACAAATTCATTCCGTGCAAGACATGTGCAAAAATATTAATTTTTTTTAAAAAAAAATCTATAAAAGTCATTTAAAATTTATAAAAGTTAAATCATTTTAATGTCTAGCATCATAGTTGAAGACCCAATATGGAAATATCTTTAACTAAATTTAATAAATCAAATTCAAAATTATTAAAATACCAAATGTGGAGATATCACCTATCATAAATATGTGGCAACAGAATTCCACACCCAAACAAGAAATCCTATATATAAAAACCCTCACCGGCTTACTACAATTCATTTCTCTTTCACCGTACCATGAGGCTCATGAAGAGAAGCTGTAGGAGTGGCCTAAGAATGCCCCGCCGCAAAAGTCAACGAAAGACGGCAGTGTCTCCGTATTTATAGCTATAGGCTTTGTTTCGTATATAACAAATTTGTCATTTTGACTTTTGGACAAACGTTAAAACGCCAAAAAAAATATTTGATTACTAAGTGGTTTGGAGCCTTGAAAAATAGTTACATTGCAAACATATAATTTGGTTTGCTTAACATGTACTCCGTATAACACAGGTAGGAGGGTTTTTTCTCTCTCTCTCTGTAAGAGTTCCCTCTTTCCTTGTGAGTGCTTTGTTTGCAGTGTTTGGTTTTCTTCCGTTTTGTGCGCTATGGAGAAAGGTGAACCAAGTGGTTTGAATGAAGCTTGTGCCGCTTTGGCTATTGGTGATGATGACGAAGGGGTTGTTGTTGAGGAGAATGATGTTCTGAAACCAAATTTCGATTACCAATTCGCTGCTATTGGCCGGGTGGTCACTGAACGGCAAGTGAAGTTAACCATTTTCCGGGATGTCATGGCTACGGCCTGAAAACCAATGCGAGGAGTGATGGTTCGAGAGTTGGGTTCAAATCGATTTTTGTTTCTCTTTTACCATGAGAAGGATATAACGAGGGTTCTTACTGATGGGCCCTGGATTTTTTATCAGAGTTTGATCGTTTTACAGCGTCTGAAGAATGGGGAGGATCCTATGGAGGTTACTTTGGAGAAGGCTTCCTTTTGGGTACAAATTCACAATCTTCCTACGGGTTTTCGGTCTAAAAAAGTTGCCACCATTGTAGGAAATCACGTTGGGGAGTTTGAGCAGGCTGACCAACGAAATTTCGAGGGTACGGGACGGAGTTTTCTTCGTGTACGTACGAGCATCAATATTTTGAAACCTTTGATAGCAAAAATGAAAATGAAAAAACAAGGAGGAGAATGGTTCTGGGTTGATCTCAGGTATGAACGACTTCCGTCGTTTTGTTTTCAGTGTGGCGTGATTGGACACGCTGACAAGTTTTGTCCAGTTGATTTCGATGAGCCTGTGGATGGATCGGCAAAACCTTTCGGCACTTGGTTGAGGGCTGGTGGCCGCTGGGCTGTGGTGGCTCCGACGAACAGATGGTTAGTGCTGGAGTCAACGGCGGGGGGGGGGGGGGGGGGGCTCGCCCTCACCTCAGTCGTTTCATGCAACTGCCCCCACTCAATGACTGTTGCAATAAATTCCCATCATTGCCAATCGTTACACGAGCACCTTCAGTTACAGCAAGCAGAGAGTGGGAATTTATTGCAACAGTCATTGAGTGGGGGCAGTTGCATGAAACGACTGAGGTGAGGGCGAGTAAACTAGGTCAGTTGAATGAGGACTTAAATGCTGATAGGGAGAGTGAGGGTGTGATATTGTGGATCAGAACGTCGTCGTATGGGGTTTGATTGGGTTGAGGGTAGTGGGCCAGGTGTTTGGGCTAGCCCAATGCTTGTTGAAGGCAATAGTCCTTTTATTTATGAGGAGGTGGGTCCTGGATGCCAGGCCCACCAAGATCAATGAGATGTTTTAGTTGGAACTACCGTGGGCTTGGAAATCCACTGGCAGTTCAAGTGTTGTTGGGCTTCGTCCTTCAAAAGAGGCCTGACATTTTATTTTTATCAGAAACTTTATAGTAAGATGGAGCGTGTTCGAGTCAGACTGGGTTATGATAACTGTTTTACTATTGATGTCGAAGGTAGAAATGGAGGTTTAGCTCTCCTCTGGAACGGTGGTATTGATGTTGAAGTTGTAGGCTATTCGAACCATTTTATAGACACGGTGGTCTCGCAACATGGGGTTGGGTCGTAGTGGCATTTCACGGGCTATTATGGCCATCCCGAGAGGTCGCGACGGCATTTCTCTTGGGCTCTCCTAAGGTATTTGTCTACTCTAAATTCTTTGCCTTGGCTCTTAATGGAGGATTTTAATGATATTATGTGGGCAAGGGAGAAGAGTGGGCGGCTTCCTCATCCTAAGTGGTTGAGGAGGGGTTTCTGTGAGGCTGTGACTGAGAGTGGTTTGCATGATTTTGAGTTTGAGGGATGTCAATTTACTTGGGAGAGAGATAGGGGATCTCAAAATTGGGTTAGGGAAAAGCTGGATAAGGTATTGGTGAACGGGTTGTAGCGTGAGATGTTTCCGTCGGCTCGGGCATGGGCGGTAGACGGGAGGTGTAGTGACCATCTCCCTTTGTTCTTACAACTTCATTCATTAGGTCGTAAGAGCTTTGTACGGGGGCTTAGATATGAGAATTCTTGGNGGGGGGGGGGGGGGGGGGGGGGGGGGGGGGGGGGGGGGGGGGGGGGGGGGGGGGGGGGGGGGGGGGGGGGGGGGGGGGGGGGGGGGGGGGGGGGGGGGGGGGGGGGGGGGGGGGGGGGGGGGGGGGGGGGGGGGGGGGGGGGGGGGGGCTCTCTGCTTGCTGTAACTGAAGGTGCTCGTGTAACGATTGGCAATGATGGGAATTTATTGCAACAGTCATTGAGTGGGGGGCAGTTGCATGAAACGACTGAGGTGAGGGCGAGTAAACTAGGTCAGTTGAATGAGGACTTAAATGCTGATAGGGAGAGTGAGGGTGTGATATTTGTGGATCAGAAACGTCGTCGTATGGGGTTTGATTGGGTTGAGGGTAGTGGGCCAGGTGTTTGGGCTAGCCCAATGCTTGTTGAAGGCAATAGTCCTTTTATTTATGAGGAGGTGGGTCCTGGATGCCAGGCCCACCAAGATCAATGAGATGTTTTAGTTGGAACTACCGTGGGCTTGGAAATCCACTGGCAGTTCAAGTGTTGTTGGGCTTCGTCCTTCAAAAGAGGCCTGACATTTTATTTTTATCAGAAACTTTATAGTAAGATGGAGCGTGTTCGAGTCAGACTGGGTTATGATAACTGTTTTACTATTGATGTCGAAGGTAGAAATGGAGGTTTAGCTCTCCTCTGGAACGGTGGTATTGATGTTGAAGTTGTAGGCTATTCGAACCATTTTATAGACACGGTGGTCTCGCAACATGGGGTTGGGTCGTAGTGGCATTTCACGGGCTATTATGGCCATCCCGAGAGGTCGCGACGGCATTTCTCTTGGGCTCTCCTAAGGTATTTGTCTACTCTAAATTCTTTGCCTTGGCTCTTAATGGAGGATTTTAATGATATTATGTGGGCAAGGGAGAAGAGTGGGCGGCTTCCTCATCCTAAGTGGTTGAGGAGGGGTTTCTGTGAGGCTGTGACTGAGAGTGGTTTGCATGATTTTGAGTTTGAGGGATGTCAATTTACTTGGGAGAGAGATAGGGGATCTCAAAATTGGGTTAGGGAAAAGCTGGATAAGGTATTGGTGAACGGGTTGTAGCGTGAGATGTTTCCGTCGGCTCGGGCATGGGCGGTAGACGGGAGGTGTAGTGACCATCTCCCTTTGTTCTTACAACTTCATTCATTAGGTCGTAAGAGCTTTGTACGGGGGCTTAGATATGAGAATTCTTGGGGAAAATTGGATGAGTGCAAGGGTATTGTGGAGGGGTTTTGGTCTCGTACCTCGAGTGTTCCTATTGGGACTCAGTTGGGGCAGTGTGGGAGAGCCGTTTGGAGTTGGGGTAGAGGGCGGAGGAAAAATGAGAGTGAGAGTTTGCAGTACTGTCAGCGGCACTTGACTACCCTGCGAAATCTTAGTGATGAGGAGAGTGTGAGGGAGTTTGGTGATGCTCAAAGGCAGTACATGACTTTAGTTCAGAATCAGAGTGATCGTTATAGACAAAGGGCAAAGGAGATGTGGTATGTTGGAGGCGATAGTAATACTCGCTTCTTCCATAATTCTGTTAATTGTCGAAGGAAGAAGAATCATATCCATTCTCTAAGAAACTCCAGAGGGGATGTTGTGACTGATGAAAGTGCAAAGGGAGAAATTATGGTCGATTACATACTTCGTTCACTGCAGACGGTAGGGATGATCGGCTAGTTCTGGAATGCTTAACCCGGCGTGTTTCTGATGATCAAAATTCCATGCTTTTGAAGGATATTACTTCGGTCGAGGTTCGTGCCGCACTGTATGCCATGCATCCTAACAAGTCCTCGGGTCCTGATGGCCTCTCTCCGGCGTTCTTCCAAACCCATTGGGACGTGGTGGGAGATGAGGTAGTTTCTTTCTGCCAATCTTTTCTTGTTAATGGTCATATGCCTGAGTCTATATTCCAAACCCATTGGGACGTGGTGGGAGATGAGGTAGTTTCTTTCTGCCAATCTTTTCTTGTTAATGGTCATATGCCTGAGTCTATAAATGATACACATATTGTTCTGATCCCCAAAAAGAAAAACCCCGATTTAATGTCAGATTTTCGCCCTATTTCTCTTTGTAATGTTGTTTATCGCATTTTAGCAAAAGTCTTTGCTAATAGATTAAGGGGGGTGCTAGATTCTGTTGTGTCTTGTGCTCAAAGTGCTTTTATCCCCGGGAGAGCTATTATTGATAATGTTTTAATTGCATATGAGTCTGTACATGCTATGAATCACTGTAAAAGGGCTATAGGGGGTTTTTGTGCTTTGAAAGTTGATATGAGTAAGGCATATGACCGGGTTGAATGAGGTTTTTTGGGTCGGGTCATGAACGGGTTGGGTTTTAGTAATAGGTGGGTTAGTTTGATGATGGAGTGTGTTTCTACTATTCAATATATGGTTTTGGTGGAGGGTAAGGAGTGGGGTCCCATTAATCCTACTAGAGGTTTACGGCAAGGTGATCCTCTTTCACCTTGTTTGTTTATTCTGATTGCTGAGAGTTTGAGTGCGATGCTAAGAAGGCTAGAGGAAGAAGGGGCTTTGCATGGGCTTAGTGTATGTGGCAAGGGGGGCTCCCAAGATTTCTCATTTGTTTTTTGTCGACGACTGTTTGTTTTTTTTTAGAGCAAATAACCTTGAGGCGGATCTTATTAGGGAAGTTTTGCGGGAGTATGGGGCGGCGAGTGTTCAGTTAGTGAATTTGGATAAATCCAATATTGTCTTTGGAAACCATGTTGAGCGGGAGGATAAGGAGGCTGTTTATGAGCAGTTGGGCATTCACGAACAGTATGATAGAGGAAAGTATCTGGGATTGCCAGGGTATGTTGGTAGGCGGAAAAGGGAAGTTTTGGGTTTTATTCGGGACAAAATCAGGGCTATAATTCCTCATTGGGGAAATAGGTTTTTGTCCCGGGCAGGCCGTGAGGTTCTCTTTAAGACGGTTCTCCAGAGTATCCCAAATTACGCTATGAATGTGTTTTTATTGCCGAAGGGGATGTGTGATGAGATTGAAAAGCTTATGAACGCGTTTTGGTGGGGTTGTGAGGGGCAGGGAAATAAGGGGATTCGGCGGACCACTTGGGATGCTTTATGTAAACCTAAGAAGTTTGGGGGCATGGGGTTCCGGACTGTGTGTGACATGAATATAGCAATGTTAGGAAAACAGTGATGGAAATTCCTAACTGCACCTGATTCTCTAGTCTCAAAGGTTTTCAAAGCCCGGTATTTTCCGAAGTGTTCCTTTCTAGAAGCTGGGGTAGGGTCGAATCCTTCGTTTGTGTGGACAAGCATTCGTGCGTCTCAGTCTATTGTGAGAGAAGGGTTTAGATGGAGGATGTGGATGGGGAGAAGGCGAGAATGTGGGGAACTCCTTGGTTGCTTGACTTAATTGACCCATATATTTCCACTCCTGATTCTCTGCAGTTGGGTAATCCCTATGTCAAATCCTTATTCTATACGGGTACTATGGAATGGGATGTGGAACTAATTAAAGATATTTTTGGTGAGAGGGATGTGAACCTTATTCTTAGCTTACCTACCCATATTTTACCACTGGTAGATTATGTTTGCTAGGCTAAAGAGGATGATGGGGCATATTCAGTTCGAAGTGCTTATAGGATAGCAAAGGGGTTGTTAAATGATTCTCGAGACTATGAGTGGACGGGGGTGTGGCGGTTAAACATTCCTCCTAAGGTTAAATGCTTTTTCTGGGCTTTGTGCTCTATGAACCTGCCTACCAAAGATGTTTTGATGATAAAACATGTTCCATGTGACCCTATCTGTCCCTTGTGCGGTATGGTGGAGGAATCGGCAGTCCATCTGTTTGCCAATTGTAGTTTTGCCCGTGCTTGTTGGACAGTGGTGAATCCAGAGTGGAGTTTGAGTTGGGTGGAGTCGATTCAGGAGTGGGTGTCGGTGATGTGGAGCTGTTTATCGAGTGAAGTGTGTGAGACAGTAGTCATGGTTTGTTGGGCTATATGGGAGAATAGGAATGCCATGGTTTGGCATAATCAGTGTAAAGACCCTATTACTTTGTTTCATCATGCTTCTCTGTTCATGGTAAACTAGAAACATGTTCGTGCTTCTGTGCAGGGGAATGGTCGACGTACTGGGCATCCTTTGAATTGTGGCCTTTGGTCACCTCCTCCTGTGGGTTATTTGAGAGTAAACATTGATGATGCTCTTGACTTTGCCCACCGAAGGACCAGCTTGGGTTGGGTCATGCGGACTGCTGAAGGGGTTGTCATAGGAGTAGTCATGAAGAGGATTGAAGGGCTCTTAGCAGTTCGTGAAGCTGAAGCTATGGGTGCCCGAGAAGCTCTAAGTTGGTTAAAAGGAAAAGGATGGAATCAGGTGATCATTGAGTCGGATGCTCAAGTCGTTACGGATGGGGTCTCTCGGGGTGGCAATGGATCTCCTTACGGTGCTGTATTACAAGAGATCCGGGTGCTAATGGATCAATTTGAGTCTGCTTCTCTCTGGTTTGTACGTCGTGAACTAAATATGCCGGCTCACGTTGTAGCAAAGAAGTCCCTGTATAATTCTAGCGATGTGTTGGCTGAGTATTGTGATTTTATTCCTCACTAGTTTTCGAACATGTTTGCTATGACTGGTTGATCTGCATTTTAATGAAAGTTGTTTGGTTTTCAAAAAAAAAAACTTATTTCCCGTTGTTCCTTTCACATAGAATTATATGACTAATATAATTCTTTTCCCACATAATTCCAAATACCCGTTAAACATTTTATTTTGAGATTGTTTGGTTATCAGCGGTTAGTGGTTAGCAGTAGCGGGTTGTGTTAGCGGTTATCAAATAGCGGATTGTATTAGCGGGTTTGACCAGCGGAATGTATTAACGGTTTGTAAAAAGATGTTTGTTAAAATTACATGTTTAGATTAGCCGTTAACATGTAAAATGACCAAAAGGGTATACATATATTTAATAATTTAATAATAATAATAATGTTTTTAAATAAAAAAATAAAAAGAAAAAAATAAAAAGAAAGAGATTTAATAATTTAATAATAATAATAATGTAAAAAAAAAAAAAAAAAAAAATTTTAAAAATTAAAAAAAAAAAAAATAAAAAAATAAAAAAAAAAAAAATATAAAAAAAAAAAAAAAAAAAATTTTAAAAATTAAAAAAAAAAAAAATAAAAAAATAAAAAAAAAAAAAATATAAAAAAAAAAAAAAAAAAAATTTTAAAAATTAAAAAAAAAAAAAAAGTAAAAAAAAAAAAAAAAAAAAAGAGGAGCTGCGCACAACGGCTCCCCTAAACCCCAACTTATCCCACATCGATGGGATAAGTGAGGAATGGAGCGTTGAGGCTCCTATGCTCCACATTTCATTTAACGGAGGCAGGCTCCTTAGGCTCCTTAATTGGAGCCTGCCCACTTAGTTCAATATTTTTTTTAAAAAAAAATGTAAAGTGCGTTTTGGAAATTTCGCAAAACGCCATTGCAAGTTTGCAACACGCTGTTATTTGCAGTGTATTGCACCTTAGCAGTTTGGAGTAAATCTGCTGCTCCAAACCGCTAGTAACCAAACATTGTTTTTAGCGTTTTGACCAAAGTCAAAATGTTGAAAACGCTGAATCCGTCAAAAATTGGCAGATCTGTCATTAACCAAACGCAGCCTTTGCCAACTTTATACGAGAAGCCACGCAACCATACACCTCTACCGTCCTCTAGACCCCACCCCAAACCACTTCATTTGGCTAGCCCAACACTACCATTAACATTAATTTTAACCTACTAAATCTTTAATTATTATGGATTCAATTTTCATATTTGTAATTGATTTTTTTTTTTGAAAAAAAAAATATAAATTCACACCTTTAATTGCGCGGATTGCGCCTGTGATTCAAATTAGACTTCCCCCAAGTTTCTTCCAAATAGGTTGGAAAACTTTGAACAGTTAAAACACGTGGGTTGAGATCTGCCTCTCACAAGTCACCAAAAGCCACCAAATTGGAACAAAACAAACAAACCGTCCAGATACAGAAAGGCAGAAAGAAGGAAAAAACAGCCATCTCTGAATCTTCTTGAATCTTTCATCTGTTTCATCATAAACTATCTGGTTGGAGAATTTTGGATCTCAAAGTTTTATTTATCATCGTCAAAATAAATTTTAAAAAAGAAAACATTTCTGATAATCGATAAACACACCCCAAAGAAATAGTAAGAATTTTTTTTAAATTCTACCGACTCTATTACAATATAGTATATGTTCATAATTAAGCAAAATTATTATTATTATTATTATTATTATTATTAAAAATAAGGAAAAGGAAAAAGAACCTTTTTTCTTTTTCCTTCTTGAGTTTCCGTCTTTGTCTAGATCACCTCACTTCCGTAACCTGCAAAGAAATCAAAGTTAAACCTGCTTACCCTTTTAGTCTAAGGGCATGAATCTATAAATTCACTTGCCAATCTCTAGCTTTCTTGAAAACCCACTCCACTTTTCTTGGCTTTCTCCAGGTTTCTTGAGAACCCATTTCTGCTTCCTTGATTTTCACCAGAGGGTTTGTTGTCTTTGTTTTATTGGAATTATTGATTCTGGGTGTCAGTGATGGGGACTTTGGGTGTAGTGGTTTCATCAATGGTGATGGACTCTCATTCCAGTCAATGCTTGTGTTTGAATGCTCTGCCTTCATGTAATCTGAGCGGTGGGGATTTAGCTTTACATAGGAATTCTTCTTCAACATCACTCTGCAGAAGGCAGATTAAAACCCCATGTTCATTGGAATTGAGCACTTCATTTCTGGATAGGAGGGGGTTGGGTAAAGGGCAAAGGGGAAATTTCAGCAGTTTGAAGAAGCAGAAGCAGCCAAAGAAGAGGGGCTTTACTGTGGTGAATGAGTTGGGTGGTCAGTATGAAGAGACATTTGAAGATGTGAAATCAGTAAGAACATTCCATTTGCTTAAAGTTAATGTACTTACAAGCAATTTATTCACAGCTGATGAAATGCTCATTGCCTGCAGCAAATTCTCAACTATTTCACATACAAAGCTGTGATGACTGTTCTAGACCAGCTTCAGGAAATGAACCCTCCACAGTATCAATGGCTCAATGGGTAAGCCCATCATCTTCCAATGTTTCACCTGTCAAGTTTCCTTGTCATAAAAGGGACAACCCCAGCCAAGTTGGTTAATCTATTGACTTGGTAACCACAAGGTTACAAGTTAAATTCCCGCAGGAGCGGCCTATTGGTATTGGCCTTGGTTTGATCCGGTCAGGAATGGGCAACGTTTACCTCCTTGTGTCCTTTACCGACTAGGATCACAATATGAGATTTATCTGATGCACACCCTCGGGTAATAGCTGCGGGTTTTTTTCGTCGCCCAAAAACTTTCCTTGTCATAATAACTTAAGTGGTTGGCTAAAACCCAACCCCTACTGCTTCTCTACATCATTGAATATTTAAGTCTAGAAAGACTCACCTTGATTGTAGTTGTGAATGACTAGCCGGTTGATTGTAGTTGTGAATGACTAGCCAGTACCAGAGTTCCAAATTTATGATACATGCATCTCAATAGTCTGTTGACTCTGCAGATTTATAGAAACAAATAAGCCTAGAGATGGGAAGCATTTCATTCGCAATCTTGTAAAGGTAATCATATACAAACCCTTGAATGCCATTTATGAATGTCCCATGCTTACTTCAACAGTATCATAGACATTTTGTGGAAAGTGGCAGAACAAGGAAATGGATAAAGGCAACAGCTGATTGTCATCTTATTACAGGAAAAACAAGACCTTGCAGAAAGAGTGATGATAACACGACTGCACCTCTATGGAAAATGGATAAAGGTATGAAATCCAAGTACTAAATGTTTTCCACCAACATTGCCTAAAAACTATGCGAAGGACATGGTAAATTGGAACTTAATGCAATTTTGTATCCTGTTCTGTTCTAGAAATGCGACCATGATGAACTGTATAACCAAATATCTGATCAAAACTTGGAGGTGATGCGTGAACGACTCGTGGAGATAGTGATTTGGCCATCAGATGACACAAATACAGAGGTGGTTGGGTGAAGGAATGGGAGCTCTACTGCCATCACCCAAGTTCTTTCATGTTTTTATTTCATTTCATTTCATTTCTTATGGTTGTAACTTAATAGTGTAGGTGTGTGCTTAGGAGGATTTGCTAAACAGTGTTTTATTTTATGCTATAACAGTCATAAGGAATCTTAGTTTTAATACCAAATGAGAAATTGTGTATAGAAATTCCATGTATCAGTTTGATTCTATTCTTGGATACAAACTATAATCTTATGTCTTATGGAATGATGAATCCCTATTGGAAGGCCATTCTGAAGATGAAAAGAGGTTTAATAAAAAACTAAGAAAAAAAAATACAGGCAACAAAAAGGCAATAAAGATGATCACAAAAAAGTAATGTGCAAATGCAACGACCAAATAATCTTAAATCACATCATAGGTATTGGATGCATACCATGCTCTTGTTTGCAAGATGCATACCATGCTCTTGTTTGCAAGACTGTTTAGAGTCACTTTCTGGAAGATCCCCAATCCAGGACACAGATTTAAGCAACTCTTCACCATCCAAACTCACCAGTAATCCTTGCATGAGCATACACCATTAATGAAGTGATGGAAACGATTTCCATCCCTCATAACTATTTCTCTCCCAGTCACTTGAGAAACATGTTTACTAAATTCATGGCAATCACCACAAATTCGTAAGTTTTTAATGATCAAAATTTGCCCCCCTTCTCTTACATTGATCAGTCCAAAAGCAATTGCCAGCTTCTCACTATGGCTAGAGATTCGCATGAGTTTCTCTTCTTCAGATTCATCATGAAGAACCCAACGTAGATCCGGTACATACCCTCTTTCCTTAATCAAAGACAATAAGGAGTTCAACTTCTTGTAAATTTCGACACATTGAGGGTGAGTTTTATCTCCTGCAATAAATTGATGGACTTTGTTTTTTGTCACAATCCAACTCTTTCCGGGAGGCTTTACCAAACCCTTTTCCTCAAGCATGGCTCTTAATCTGCTGACCTCAGTCCAAAGGCCAGCTGCTGCATATATATTTGATAACAAAATGTAATTGCCAGCATTCATTGGTTCAAGTTCAACGAGCTTTTCAAAGATAATATTTGCATGTTTAGTTTCACCATACACTCTACAGCCACCAAGGAGAGCTCTCAATACCGAGGCATCTGGTGAAATTGGCATTGAATTAATAAAGTTCCATGCCTCATCTAATAAACCTCCGCGTGCCAAGAGATCAACCACACAAGAATAGTGCACAAGTTCAGGGATCATGCCAAATTCATTAACCATAGAGTGATAAAGTTGCAATCCATCCTTTACCAACCCTGAATGGCTGCATGCAGATAAAGCAGATACAAATGTAACTCTAGTGGGGGAGAATCCATTCTCTAACATTTGAGAGTACACAAGCATAGCATCCTGTCCTCGCCCATGCATACCATAGCCTGCTATCATGGCATTCCATGAGACAATATTTTTCTTTGGTAAGGCTTTAAAAATTTTCTCAGCATATTGCATACACCCACATCTTGCATACATAGATATGAATGCATTTGCCATTGATAGATCAAAACCAAGTGAGGATGCCCTTCGCATTGCATAAGCATGTATGCACTGTCCTTGAGGAAGATAGACAAGATGCGTACATGAATTGAGAGCATTTATTATTGTAGCCAAATTAGGTTCCATTTGAATAACCATGTGGTGGAAAATCAATAGAGCTTTGAATGGTTCACCACAATTGACATAATTGGCAATCATAGCATTCCATGAGACTACATCTTTATTACCAAAGCTCTCAAACAAATTCATAGCTGCTGCTTCATCACTGCATTGCATATACATTTCTGTGATAGCGGTATTAACTTGTGGGTCAGTGTCAAGACATTGCTTTATAGCATACCCATGTATTGATCTGCCCACACATAGAAATGAATCATTATTGCAAGCAATGAGGACTGAAATAATTGTATGAGAGTTAGGTTGGACATCCATTTCATGCATCTGACAAAACAATGTAAATGCTTGATTGCCCAGTTCATTGTGTGCCAATGCTGAGATCATAATGTTCCATGACATTACATCCAAGTTTTTTGTCTTACTGAATATTCTCAGGGCATCTTCAACACAGTTTAACTCTCCATACATACTTAACAGCGCATTTATAGTGTACATGTTATTTTCAACTCCAAGTTTAATTACCTGACCATGCAGGCTATTCCCAAATCTCAAGCCATTGGCAAAGCTAAGACATAATGGGAGCATAATCACAATTGTTCTCTCATCTACACTAATGTCTTCCACATGCATTTTGTTTATCAACTTTACTGCTTCTTCAGTGCAGCCTCTCTCAACATATGCAGAAATCATAGAATTCCACAAGGCAGTATCTTTGGTAGAAGAAGATTGAAATAAAACATAACATGTTTCTATATATCCCATCTCACTATACATGTTTATCAATGCATTCACTACATTGAGATCTTTGTCATACCCACACTTCACTGCCAGTTGATGAACTTGCATACCTAATTCAACTGACCCAATTTCACCACATGCTTGTATGACAACAAGAATTGTCACAAGATCATAGTTCAAACCTTTCTTAAGCATTGCAGAAAAATTCTTTAAAACATCCATATACTCCCCATTGTCAAGAAAACCACTTATCATTGCATTCCAGCTTGCTATACACCTCGAAGTTAATGATTCAAGAACCCTATATGCAATGTCCACATCAAACCTTGAATAAAACCCAATCAAAGAAGTAGCAACATGTGCATTCCTATCCAAGAGTCCATTTCTCAAACAATACCCGTGAACCCCCATCCCAAGCCTAAAGTCCGAGAGCTCCCCAGAAGCAATAAGCAATGACACCGCTGTCCTCGAATTCGGTCTAAAATTTTCCCTCTGCATCTCCTTAACCAAACATAAAGCCACCTCATATTCCCGGCACTCCACGCTCCCAGAAATCATTGCGTTCCAAGAAACCACATCTTTCTCGGGAATTCCATCAAATACATGGAGTGCATCTTCAAAACTGCCACACTTGCAGTAAAAGTCAATCAGAGCAGTACCCACTCTCACATCTTTAATCAAATGCGTGCCGTTGATGTCTCCGTGAATCTTCCTCCCTCTTTCGACGGCCTGCAACTTGCCGCATGCCTTGAGAACGAGGGGCAGTGTAGTGTTGTCCGGGAAAATGCCCAGTGATTCCATCTGGGTATATGCCTTGAGTATCGCATTATCGTTTTTCAGCTTCGCTTGGCGCTTGATGATTGAGTTCCATTGTCTGGAGTGGTCGGACTGGAAGTTCAGTGTTGTGAGTGCTTCCATTGTTGCCTCGAAAAGTCGTTAGATTATGAGCGGTTAGGTCAACAGTAGAAAATGTAAAAGGAAAATGAATACGTTAAGTTAATACAGTATTATTATGGTTAGATTATGAGCGGTTAGGTGACCATAGCCGGAGTAAACTAGAGGGGGAAATTTAAAACTTTATGGTTACTAAATCAACCAGGGGCGGACGTAATTGGGATTATCCAAACTAACATCTAAAATTTAAATCAAATTTTAAAATTTAGATGAACTCAAATAGTTATCGATTCGGATATTGTGAATTTTGCTATATCAAAATTTCTGAATATAAATTCTGTTCAGATATCAAGTGTTAAAATTTTATCCATACTCGACTCGAAACTCAAACTAACAAAAATTTTATTATAAATATAATAATATAAATTATATATTTAGTTTGAAATGTATATCATAATTATTAGTATTTTGTCTTATATTTAGTTTGATAGTATATGAAAAATATAAATACAAAAATAATAAAATTATTAAAAACAAATCAAAATTGATTAAATAAAATTTTGGGTATATCCAAACTAACCCGAAATAATTTCACCCAAATCAAACATATCTGAATTCAATTTGGTTCAAATACCGCTTGTCAAAAATATCATCCAAAATTTTAGAATATCTGAAACAAAAATTGAGTATCACCCGAACCGAACGACGTTCACCCCCAAAAATCAATTGATCAACTCGATTGGGTTGTTCAAAAAAAAAAAAAAAAAACATTTCTCATTACCTTGTGGATCAAGGTAGTCTCATTACCTTCTTCTCAAAAACCCTAATGAGAAGAAGGTAATAAGATTAGTATTTACACATTTTAGTCCACCTTTTTATTCCTACACATTTTTGTCTTATCATTGTAAAATCAACACAAAAATGTCAAGTATCCAGATTAGATTACTTAAATTTCCAGATTTCTTTAAAATATATTCTTAAAAACGTAACACACATTCCCATGATACATCATAAAAACTCAAACCATGCACTCAGCCTCCAGTAGCGCCGGTACTTGATAGAGATACCCAATTCAAGGCCATGAAACCGATGTAAAAGATTGGCATTGATTGCACGTGTTCTCACTTTGCATGCACGCACGCGCTATGCACTGACAATATATATAATTAAGAGAAATTTGCGCAGAATTGTAGCCAAGTAGTGGAGATGGAAGAAGACAGCAACACCCAATTCACAGCGCAATATATACAGAGGAATTTGACCGAAAGTAAAGTTGAATAGGATGGATTACATATTGGTACACAAATTTAATAAAGTTTATTTTATTTTTATTGAATTTGTACCTTAAAAATTTAAGGATTCTTTACCTCCGATAAACTAGTAAATAAGGTAAATAGTTTAATGCGTCTCAATTTGCCTATCGTCCTTGAATACTGTTATGCCCAACAAAGTTAAATATATATATATTTTTTTATGTAAGATATTTTAAGTAATAAAATTATAAATGTTGTATTTATGCAATTTGTTTTTAGACATTTCAATAACAGTAAGAAGCTCAAATTTAGAGATTGTGAGTATTTGTCTTGATAAATAAATTTCCAAATTAAAATTTAATGGTTTAAATTTAGTACTAGATATGTAACTTTGATTTTAATTGCATTCTAAAATTAGTTTAATAATTTCATAAATTCGGAAAAAAGGTAGATGGAGCATGTGACAAGTGTTGGAAAAAATGCAAGCCATGAAATATTTGTGGTTCTCATTTTTCTTGGTGATTTAGTCTTAACCACAAGTTGAATAAGTGGCCAAGATTTGTTAGGTGGTATGTGGTTATAATCATTTGCCCTATACTATTTAAGGGAGATTATCTAAGAGTTCAAATACACCAAACATTAAAGTCTCTTTCTCCCCTTTAATTCTCTGTCCCATTATCTGAGCAAAGTGAGGTTCGCCTGGGCTATAGTTGGTGTAAACTTAGCTCAGCTAGTCTGTGTAACCTGTCGGAAGCGTGCCGGGATTGTTAACTACACCGTTACCGGGAAAATAACGCTTTTAACTGTTGGGAAATAGAGATAACGTCAACTTATTATGACACTCTTTAGGAAAAGGATAACAGCTAAACCAGAAAAAGATGTCTGGGCAGTGTTATTGTAACACGGCGCAGACATCTTTTTCTGGTTTAGTTGTTATCTTTTTCCTAAAGAGTGTCAGAATAAGTTGACGTTGTCTTTATTTCCCAACAACAAGTGCATGCATGCACCATTGACACACCATAGATGGTGGGAAACAAACGGTCCGGGCTGGTTTTGGGAGCTATGATTACAGCGACATTGTACTGTTGTTTACAATTCCGATGTTGGTGTGTGGGATATGGCCGTCCACAAAGATACTTAATTTTTAAATATACGGAGTAATTATAAAATAGAAATTAAAATTATTATGGAGTGAATAAAGTTATAGATTATGTGAAGAAATTAAAGTACGTCGTGGGGACACAAAATGAGAGAAGGATTTCGGAGAAAATAAAGGAAGAAATTAAATAGTGATGTAGAAGATTTAGGTCACACAACATAGCATACTTTATTTTCTTGTTTAGTATTTAATTTTTAAATGGATTAATTTAGACATCTTTTGGTGTTCAATTAGCCTATAGTAGGTGTTGGCACTCCATGGATGGTGGGGAACAACCACCATCATTTATGTAAATAATAATCATAATAATAATTTTTG
This sequence comes from Ipomoea triloba, assembly GCF_003576645.1. Classification (NCBI taxonomy): domain Eukaryota; kingdom Viridiplantae; phylum Streptophyta; class Magnoliopsida; order Solanales; family Convolvulaceae; genus Ipomoea; species Ipomoea triloba. Next base: position 14,779,455 of record NC_044929.1, on the reverse strand, counting down.
TAATTAATTTTTTAATTTTTATTTTGAAAGCAATTACCTTAATGGTAAATAATTTTTTTTTAATTAGTATATAACTCGATTGTGTTCTCACTTGGCATGCACGCACGCAGAATTAAGAGAAGTTTTTGCAGAATTCCATCCAGCCGAGGAGTAGAGATGGAAGGGGAAAAGGAAGAAGACAGTACCTGACGCGATGAAGCCGATGTAAACTATGGTCAACTAGCTTCAATTATATTATATTCCTCCATTTTTTGTTCATTTCGGCCTTGCAAGACTCGCAGTTGTAGCAAAAAAAAAAAAGCTTTGGTGGTTAATCCAAATTTCTTCATACGGAGACATGATCCAGATTGCCTATTTTTGGTAGATGAAGTAGTCGCCGCTGGGTGACCGTAGAACGTCATCATAGCTCCGAACACCCTGTTGCTCATCGTCGTTTTGCTTTAGGCCGGAATGGAAGTCAAGATTTAATTTGCACGTCTGATCGATTCGAGTAAAACCACAGAAAAGATAGAGATTAGGTCTTGAATTTATATATAGGAATTTGACGAAAGTAAAATTGAGTAGGATGGATGAACAAAATTTGAGAGATTCATTAAATTTATACAGTAGTGAATATATATATATAATATATTGCCGCATGCACCACCACCGCCCCGCCGAGATGAGGAGCATACAGTGTGTTCTCACGTTGCTTGCATGCACGCACTACGCACACAGTTAAGAGAAATTTAAGTTGTGTTTTCTTTTTAAAAAACAATTTAAGTTGTGTTTAGTTTATGAGTTTCTTTTTATTTTTATTCATGATGATTGTGGGGTGTTTTTGTAATGAAATTATAAGTGTTGTTGTACTTATGCAAAACAATAATTTTTAGACATTTCAATAACAGTAAGAAGGACAAATTTAGGGATTGAGAGTAATTGTTTTAATAAATTAATTTTCAAAATAAGATTTAATGGTTTATATTTTTTCGATCAATAGGAGGGAAGTATTGAACAAAAGTTTTTTTTTTTTGGCTCTTCTCAACAACTCTTCTCCCACATGGGATGTCCATTATATATATTGACTCCATTCTATCTTTGTGATTTTTTTTAAGAACATCCATGCTATCTTTGTTAAGCAGTGCTTTAATCACGAAAGGCGACCCAACATAACATCGATTTTAATTAAACTCCAAAATTATTTTCAACTAATTTCTTATTAAATGAAACATTTCATAAATGCTTTTTATTTTTCTTAGATTTTTCTTTTTCTTATAGATTTTCATATACAAATTAAATAAATTTGATATTGAAATGACATTTTTTAAATCTTTATTGTATATTTGTGATGCGACAACTTGTCACAATATAAAGTGACTGTTTGTGAATGATAATTATAGAAATGCCTTAATATTTTTTTCCCTTTTTCTTTCTTTCGATACTTAAGAGAAGAAAATAAGAAAATCACATGAAATAAGATGCAACGGACACACCAACATAATCAGTTGTTAAGAGTAGGCAAAGAACATTTACATACCTTAGGCTAATCCAAGACATGGATGCTTATTATATCGCACGTACAACTTTCCGTACAACTTTCCTACGAGATCCCTGGTTTGCTACATCGTTCTAGAGCTTTCTTGCATTTGTACATAGCATTTCATAGTTTGTAAAATATTCTAGAGAATGTACATGGCCACTGAAGGCTATAGAGATGCATAGGACATTAGAGGGAACCCTAAGTTTATATAGAGAATTTTGGAGGATTCTAGAGAATAAATCATAGTCATAGGATTAAGTAGATACCACCATCCATTGAGGAGAGGTCTCATTTCTAAATAATAATAATAATAATAACTTTTGTAATTAATTTTTAAATATTTATTTTGAAAGCAATTACCTTAATAGTAATTATTTTGTTTTGTTTAATTAGTATTTAACTTGATTGTGTTCTCACTTGGCATGCACGCACGCACTTGATGAGGCGCCACTTGAGGAGGCGAACGCACTTGATGAGGCGGATGCCACTTGAGGAGGAGGACGCACTTGATGAAGCGGACGCCACTTGAGGAGGCGGACGCGCTAGATGAGGCGGACGCAACTTGAGAAGGTGGACGCACTTGATGAGGCGGACGCCACATGAGGCGGATGCACTTGATGAGGCGCCACTTGAGGAGGCGAACGCCACTTGATGAGGAGGCGGACACGCTTATGGAGGCGGAGGCGCGGACGCATGGGAGGCACCGCCTCTGGCATGTCGGCGATCTCGTTGGTGCTGCTCCAGCTTCTCAGCTCCGTTGACCACGTGGTGGCGTCTTCAAGCGCGCCTTGCCAACAAGGGCGAGCGGGCCAACCGTCTCATGAACTTGTTGCAAAACCACACCCAGTTCGGGTTCATCGCGGTCAACTTGGGCTATACCACGAAGATCCCCCTTGCGACCATGGTTACCGTTGCAGTACAGGATCCATGGGAGCTGCTAGATCCTAATCCATCCATCTACAATGATAAGCTAGTATTTAGTAATATGTAGAGCTTGCTTGAGATCTGATCTCAGCTCTCAACGAGAGCACCAATGACGGTAAGTATTGTTATCGGAGTATATTTTATGTATTAGTTCAGTACAATGAGTAAGTACAATAGGTAATTTTTTTTAGTATAATAGTGTTTGCGTGTGTCAAAATGCCTCCTTTTTCCTCCTACAACATGCCTCTACTTATACCACAGGTATAAAGACTCCTTGTGCTTGTAACAGTTGCTTAATATCTACACAAAGTGCAGGTAATGACTCCAAGGAGCCGTTGGAGTAACTCTTTTCTTCAATGTGTCCTTCTTGTGTAACGGATGACTGTTAACTTTTTGAGCCTGTCTGTCTTCTTGTGGTTCGGACCGGGTGCTGCTTGCCCAATTATCTTGTCACATGCAGTAGGAAAGTCTTATGCACGACCATTTCCCAGACCATACACCTTTTGCCTATAAGATCGCATTTTGGAAAACACTGAACGACCAGGCACAACCTCACGCACAATTGTTCTTGAGGTTGTGTGTTAGCACGTTCATTCCATTATATTGGTATACACGGGCTTGTCACGCCCATATAGTAGCTCGTGCTTGTGCTCCTATTCTATATTTAAGAATTTTTTTCAGCAATCTTTTAGGGGGTAGATCTAGGAACGAAGTATTAGGCTAGTTTCTTATTTATAAGTTATCTCTCACGTTTGTAACTATCGATTAGAGTTGGATTCAACCATAAATCTGACATCTTTAATAGAGAAGGTTTTTTTTTTTTAATTCGTTGTGCATGTATATACGCACAATAGATCATGAATGCAAAAAATAATCATAATGATAGATTGTAATGAAAACTTGGTTATAACAATCCGAACATATGTCCGACACCAATATTTCTTAAATTTATTGATAACTATGAGACCCTTTATAGTTATTTCACATACCAAAATATTATCAAAGAAACCTCATATATAGTACAATCGATTTGGTAGCATTTTTTAGAAAGACTAAGTCCTGAATTACAAATACTCACCAGATTCATTAAAAATTATATTATCAATTTCTCCTTAACTCAAAAGCACATCAAGTTTATGCTAAGTACCACGCACTGGATTAAAATATCAATCAGAATATATATATATATATATATATATATATATATATATATATATATATATATAATAGATGTGTCTGGTTGAGTTTTCCTGCCAAACTGAAGGGCATTTTAGTAATATCAACATATTGAACAAAAATATCATTTCACAAAATAAAAAAAAAAAGATATTAATATGTGTAATTAATTGAATAGATTTTACTAATTACTATACATATATTCCGTAATTAATTGAATAGATTTTACTAATTACTATGCATATATATGTAAAATCTAATAAATTAATTACGGAATATATGCATAGTAATTAGTAAAATCTATTCAATTATTAATTGAATAGATTTTAGTATAATTTAATTAATTTAATACTATTACACCATTTTCACTGTTTAACCAAAAAAATCCAAAAATTCAAATATTAGTATCCAAAATAATATCCGATTGATATCAATTCTATATCTTTAGACTTACACTCAACAACCAAAGTTTACACTACAATGATTATACATATATTACTAATTAAGCCATTTTATCACATTTGATTATCTTTATTTTTTAACTACAATTAATAGTATTGCTGTTTTCTCACATTTTATCTCCATAATTTATTATCTTTTAATAGACTATTTTTATGCTCGTATAAGGTAATTAAGTATTACATATTAGTATACACAATATTTTCTCCATTGATTAATATGTTTTAAAAGTTTATATTATTACTCCATTTTACGTCTTTTAATAGTCTATTTTTATATACACGCTAATTAATTCAATAATTAGACAAATTACTACATATATTACGCCATTTTGTTACCTTTTATTACCATAATTTATTATTACCTTTTAATAGATTATTTCATACTACAGATTAGTTATACCTCATTTTTCTCTTTTGAGTTTTGATTAGCCTATTTTAAAAGTTTTTCTAGTATACTTCTTATCTAATGAATTCCAATACCACTATATAAATCATGCAACCAATTCCACATTTTCCACTCCATCTTACCATTTTAGCCACATAAAAAAAAACTACATATAAAAACTACGTATAGTAATTTGATTGTTGGAATTTTACGTACATTAACATAATATAGTAATATTTTTTTAATACTATAATATACATCATATAGTAATTTAATTTGATTGTTGGAATTTTTTTTTTGAATATTATCATGAGAGAAATTTAATTACGTGCATTAACATAATATAGTACTCTATAATATATTTTTTAATACTATAATATACATCATATAGTAATTTGATTGTTGAAATTTTTATTTTTTTTGAATATTATCATGAGAGAACTTTAATTACGTACATTAATAGAGTATAGTAATAAATGTTGCCTCCCTTTTCTCTCTAAAATCAAACGCCTTTCTCTGCTGCTCAACTTCGGCTTCCACAGCCGGCCTCCGGCCGGAGTTCTAATGGAGCTTTGAGCCGGCGGTTTTGGTCACCTTCTACGTTTGCTCTCGCTCTTCTTCCGCCCTGACCACCGTCGCAGCTCCGTCCGCCTCCAACCACCACCACAAATTTTCTTCTTCCGTTTTCTCTCCCTTTGAATAAAATAATAGTAGGTAGGTATTGGGGTTTGTGTTGGTAGTCTTAAACTCCCAACCATACTTTGACTTTACCCACTTTTTATTTTCTCTATTATTGTGTTTTCCTCTCGTTACTTTCACGAGCATTTTTTTTCTCTTGTTACTTTCACGAGCTTTTCATTTTCATTAGCATAAATCGTTTAGTTTGGTTTCGGCAAGTGTTGATCTTATCCTGGGCGAGCAAAAAAGAATGATGACGAAGACCCAGATCTTTGATGAAACTTTAAGCTCCTTGAAGGAACATAGCTTCTTAGTTATGAAACAGTTTGCGATTCAAGTTTTCTATAGCATAATTAGAAAAGTTGTTTTTATGTCTGACTGTAAGAAATGGTTTACCATTTCATTGATCATTGATGTAAACATTTTATGTTATGAATTAATGGAATAGCTACGTTTACCTTTCAAAAAAAAAAAAGAGTATAGTAATATTTTTTTAATACTATAATACTATAATAAACATCATAGTATAGACTAAAATGAGCGGGAAAGCTAGCACTTCTGTTTTAATATATATATATATATATATAGATTGTAAAATAATAATGGAGAATTGTTGTTCCCCACCATCCGTGACGTGTTAATGGTGAATGCTCGCACTTGTCCATTACTAAATTTAAACCATTAAATAATTATCTTTTAATAGACTATTTTTATGCTCGTATAAGGTAATTAAGTATTACATATTAGTATACACAATATTTTCTCCATTGATTAATATGTTTTAAAAGTTTATATTATTACTCCATTTTACGTCTTTTAATAGTCTATTTTTATATACACGCTAATTAATTCAATAATTAGACAAATTACTACATATATTACGCCATTTTGTTACCTTTTATTACCATAATTTATTATTACCTTTTAATAGATTATTTCATACTACAGATTAGTTATACCTCATTTTTCTCTTTTGAGTTTTGATTAGCCTATTTTAAAAGTTTTTCTAGTATACTTCTTATCTAATGAATTCCAATACCACTATATAAATCATGCAACCAATTCCACATTTTCCACTCCATCTTACCATTTTAGCCACATAAAAAAAAACTACATATAAAAACTACGTATAGTAATTTGATTGTTGGAATTTTACGTACATTAACATAATATAGTAATATTTTTTTAATACTATAATATACATCATATAGTAATTTAATTTGATTGTTGGAATTTTTTTTTGAATATTATCATGAGAGAAATTTAATTACGTGCATTAACATAATATAGTACTCTATAATATATTTTTTAATACTATAATATACATCATAGTACTCTATAATATATTTTTTAATACTATAATATACATCATATAGTAATTTGATTGTTGAAATTTTTATTTTTTTTGAATATTATCATGAGAGAACTTTAATTACGTACATTAATAGAGTATAGTAATAAATGTTGCCTCCCTTTTCTCTCTAAAATCAAACGCCTTTCTCTGCTGCTCAACTTCGGCTTCCACAGCCGGCCTCCGGCCGGAGTTCTAATGGAGCTTTGAGCCGGCGGTTTTGGTCACCTTCTACGTTTGCTCTCGCTCTTCTTCCGCCCTGACCACCGTCGCAGCTCCGTCCGCCTCCAACCACCACCACAAATTTTCTTCTTCCGTTTTCTCTCCCTTTGAATAAAATAATAGTAGGTAGGTATTGGGGTTTGTGTTGGTAGTCTTAAACTCCCAACCATACTTTGACTTTACCCACTTTTTATTTTCTCTATTATTGTGTTTTCCTCTCGTTACTTTCACGAGCATTTTTTTTCTCTTGTTACTTTCACGAGCTTTTCATTTTCATTAGCATAAATCGTTTAGTTTGGTTTCGGCAAGTGTTGATCTTATCCTGGGCGAGCAAAAAAGAATGATGACGAAGACCCAGATCTTTGATGAAACTTTAAGCTCCTTGAAGGAACATAGCTTCTTAGTTATGAAACAGTTTGCGATTCAAGTTTTCTATAGCATAATTAGAAAAGTTGTTTTTATGTCTGACTGTAAGAAATGGTTTACCATTTCATTGATCATTGATGTAAACATTTTATGTTATGAATTAATGGAATAGCTACGTTTACCTTTCAAAAAAAAAAAGAGTATAGTAATATTTTTTTAATACTATAATACTATAATAAACATCATAGTATAGACTAAAATGAGCGGGAAAGCTAGCACTTCTGTTTTAATATATATATATATATATATATATATATTGTAAAATAATAATGGAGAATTGTTGTTCCCCACCATCCGTGACGTGTTAATGGTGAATGCTCGCACTTGTCCATTACTAAATTTAAACCATTAAATAATCTTACTTTGGAAATTTATTTATCAAGTCAAATGCTTACGACCTCTAAATTTGTCCTTATGACCGTTATTGAAATGTCAAAAAATATTGCATAAATACAACATTTATAATTTTATTACTTAAAATATCTTACATAGAAAAAGTATAAATTTGACCTTGTAGGGCGTAACAATGGTCAAGGACAATAGGCAAATTGATACACATACATTCAGCTATTTACCTCATTTACTAGTCTATCATATAAGAGCGTAAGGAACCCTTAAATTTAGGGTACAAATTCAATAAAAATAAAACAAACTTTATTAAATTTGTGTGCTCAACACTATGTAATAAGTCTAAATTTAGTGAATATATCTCTCAAATTTTGTTCATATATTCATCCTACTTTCGATAAATTCCTATATATAAATTCAAGACGATCAACTCTAATCTTGATCATTTTTTGTGTTTTTACTCAGATTGATAAATCTCGACTTTCATTCCGATCTAAAGTAGAACAGCGATGAGCAGCAGGGTGTTCGGAGCTATGATGACAGTGACATTGTTGTTTTCAATCTCGGTGTTGCTATGTGGGATATGGCACTCAAACGCCGCCGCGTCGGACAAGCAGGTGATGGGCATCGCCGTTTTAATCCTCCTGCTTTCATTCATAGGCTTCATAGGGTGGTCTTGCTCTCTGGACAAGCCGATTGTTATTGTTTCTGATGATGTTTTACGGTCACCCAACGGCGGCTATTTCATCTACCAGAGACAGGCAACTTGGATCATGTCTCCGTATGAAGAAATTTGGATTAACCAACAAACCTTTTTTTGCTACAGCTGCGAGTCTTGCAAGGCCGAAATGAACAAAAAATGGAGGAAGGTGACCATCTTTTACATAGGTTTCATGGCCTTGGCTATCTGTGTCGGCTACTAGACCGCCGTCAAGTACCGGCACTACTAATGCTTGGTTAGGCTAACTTTTTACAATGTATTAATTATGGGAATTGAATGTGTGTTTTTAGGATGAAATATATTTTAAAGATAAAGATCGAAATCTGGAAATTTAAGTAATCTGATCTATATATCTGTTGAATTTATTTGGCATATATACAAACACAAGCACAAGCATTTTGGCGCCCACTAACATTTCTTTTTTCTCTTAGCTTTTGTTTGGCAAAGCTGCTGTAAGTTTTCGATAAGATCTTTAATAATATCAATATCCTAGAAAATTCATGATTTACCAATAAAAATTCTAATTATAAAAAAAAATAGTAAGATCTTATAAGATTTACAGTTTGAAATCTCGATTCAAACATTCATTAAAAGTATTGGATAGTTGTAAAAAACCCGACTTACTTCATTTCCCTTTTTTTGATCCTTTCCAGTGAAAAGACCCTACTAG
>NC_044929.1:14762402-14770549 GCF_003576645.1 Ipomoea triloba | reverse complement strand
TCAAATCAAAGAAAACAAATCGGTTACTTGTTTGTTTGTTAATGAGATTTGGACAAAGACATCCTATTGAGCGAATTGAATTAGGACCAACCTCCTTAGGTTAGTTGGTTAGGATCCAAGAGACCCACAAAAAACAAAAAAAAAACAAATGAATTACAAATTACTATTACTAATCGAGGCCGCCTCTTTTATGGGATAGAAAAATGGGATGGGGAATAGAGATTCTTTCATATCTCGATTCCTCCTTTGTTCACTAAAAAAAAAGATTTGTCGAAGATCAAAATTCAAAACAAGAATCACACTCCATCTAACATTCAAATTGAAACAGAACTGAAAGATTCAATGAAAGTTAAAACCAAAATTTGAGTCTCATAGAATTCAATAAGAAAATAAAAAATAAGAAAATAAAAATAAAATGCTCTGGGACGGAAGGATTCGAACCTCCGAATGGCGGGACCAAAACCCGTTGCCTTACCACTTGGCGACGCCCCATTTCGATTTGTCCTCGACACTTATAAAAATTTAAGTAAGTATTGGTTGTTTGTCAACTCGATTTCAAATATCTATAGAATCGATTCTATTGTTACTAGGCTTTTGAGATGCGTAGTTTAATATGTGTAGATATTGAATTCAATTGAATTGATTGATCATTACATATTGATCATTACATAGAATTCAATTAAGATATTGTATGAAAGTATGATTTTTGCGATTCTCCTTGAGAATTTTTGATTATGGGGGTTCAAACAAAAAGAGCAAAAAGAGGAAGAACTAGTTTTTGCCTACCGTACTTACTCCCCCTTTCCTTATATCAATAACTCAATCAAAAGGCAATTCTCTCCAAGAACAAAAAATGTCTGTTATGCTTAAGATCTTTAGTTTGATCTGTCTTAATTCTGCCCTTTATTCGAGTAGTTTTTTCTTCGGCAAATTGCCCGAAGCCTATGCTTTTTTGAATCCAATCGTAGATTTTATGCCAGTCATACCTGTGCTCTTTTTTCTCTTAGCTTTTGTTTGGCAAGCTGCTGTAAGTTTTCGATGAGATCCTTAATAATATCAATATCCTAGAAAATTCATGATTTACCAATAAAAATTCTAATTATAAAAAAAAATAGTAAGATCTTATAAGATTTACAGTTTGAAATCTCGATTCAAACACTCATTAAAAGTATTGGATAGTTGTAAAAAACCCGACTTACTTTATTTCCCTTGTTTTGATCCTTTCCAGTGAAAGACCCTACTAGGGTCCTTACAATATCTAATTAGGGAATATATTTTTTTAATGAAGAACTATTATTTCAAATCTTGCTATTTTTGTACATACATATTGTAGATATATATGATCTTCTCCCTTAACATACACAAACTAATTTACACAGTTATAACCAGCAACCTAAGCTTACAGTGCTATACCTATATATCTGATAGGATTATTCCTGGGGTATACCATCTCTATATGTTCTGTGCATTTATTTGTTTGGTATTCGGATCAGAATCAAATATCATTTGAGAAATATATATTTTATTTCTGAAGGGTCAGGATCCGCTTATATAAGAGACATTCCCCACACACAACGGAGCGGATTCCTCTTCTCTACTTTCTCTACACCATTCAATAACAAAGCTTCTTTGAGCCAATTTCTCTCATCTTCCCTCTATGATTAACAATTGCTATTTTGTTCCTTTTAGATTCAAGAAAGCAAGTGCAATTTATTCTATCAATATCAATCATCATACCTCAACCATATCTTTCTTGATGAGCTCTTTACCTGATATCACACAAAATAATTAGGTAAATTGCAGCACCATCATATCAGCAAAAATCAACCACATACCACATACCACCGCAAGAATATACTATTAATTGACAACCCTATGTTTACTATTTAAGCTTGTTTTCCTTATTTCTACTCGGTTTTGACCCATAATTGAGCCCTTGCTATTTTCTACTATTTCCTTTAAAACATTATTTTAAAAAAAATTATTTTAAAACAACTACCATAACCCATGATTGAGCCCTTGCTATTTTCTACTATTTCCTTTAAAACATTATTTTTAAAAAATTTATTTTAAAACAACTACCATAACGATACTTAATTTTTTTTTTGTTTAGTATTTAATTTTTTGAAATTCTATTTTGCAATTCAAAAAAAAATATTATTTATTTAACTTTATTATTATTTAAAATCAAAAATTTTAAATTACAATTATAAAATTGAAATTAGTGGAGTGAATAAAGTAATAGATTATGTGAAGAAATTAATTAGATTGTGTTCTCAATCTGCACGCATGCACGCCCTACGCAGACAATATAATAATCCTCACCCAATGACGTTGTAGTTTGACGACGACCATGACCCTATAAAGGCTATGGTTGAAACCAGGAGGATTAAAACCACGATGCCCATCACCTGCTTGTCAAGAAAACGCCCCGACGCGGCGGCAATGGACTGCCATATCCCACATAGCAACACCGGGATTGAGGGTGCACCGGACTACGGATTCTGCCACCAAACTAGGACATAACTCTACAAGTTTTGGATCTGTAGTGTATTCATCCAGGATAATGTAGTTTCTAAATATATAAATTTAGTATATTAATAATTTCAGTAAAATTTCATTAACCAAATCAGACATATAAAATGAAACGGATCGAGTGAGTATCGAATATGACTTAAAAGCTAAGGTGCAATCGACCCATCAAACAAGAAAAATACTTACAATTGAAGCATTTTTTTTAATTTTTTAAATGCAATTTGACTTAATATGGCAGAGGAAATGAAAACTCTTTTGTGTGTGTGCGTGCACAACATAGGCACCTAAGCAATACATACCAGCAAGGCAACTTTAAATACATACCAGGTAAGCAATATATAATATATATGATTGAATTTTGAAATTGATAATCGTGAATCTTGAATGTACGAAGCCTTATGATTCTACTTAATTTTAAAACAGATTATCTTGACCTTTTTAATTATTTTGATTAAAACATAAAAGGATAAAAGGATAAAGAAAGTAAAACCAGGACACAGCAAATGATTACGCAGTTCGGAGCCAAATCTCCTACGTCTGCAGGGCACCCACGACAGCCCAATCCACTAGATGTTTGCCAAGATTACAGGGAAATGAAATGCTAAACATAAACAAGGTCCAACACCTACAACATCAACATTCATCAAAAATAATCTTCAAAACATCTCTACGTGATTGGATTCGTGCAGCCTCAATCTTGCTGAATCAGCACCAGATCATGAACGAAGAACCGAACACTGAAAACCACGAATACTGCTTGAATAGTGTGAAAGAACTCTTAGCTCAATATCTCGTTAAACTCAAAATAGGAAAGTTGCAAAAATAAGCTTCATTAAGCTTCCTTTAAATAGAAACCCACGTAACCACTTTCCTCAACCAAAAGCTAAAACTTCTCTCTTGAAATAAATATTGTCCACTCACTTTAAAACAAACACATACCATTTGAATCAACCAAATCAGCCTTTGTTGAGCTTTGAACATGTCAACCTAGTATAATAAAATAAAATAAACTATACTAAGGTTTGTCAATTAATTATGCCAACACTAATGTGCATTATAAATATTGCACTTACAAATTTTATAGGGAAAAATTGAAAAAATGTGTTAATTATACATTTTCTTGTTTGATGGTTTAATTAGCACTTTTTAAGTTTACACATAAATAGTTGAATGTAGTTTGACACTTTTTCCTGTGATATATTGTTCATACGTGCGCTTGACAAAAGAGTACCTAAAAGTGTTTGAAGGAGCATCTGGGTAGCGCATGTCTTCAACTCATCTTAGCTTGTAGGGTTTCCATGAGTTGCAACTTGCAAGTAAGAGTAAGTAGTTGTGGACAGCAGTTCCCATACTTCCAGACCTTGCAGAAGCGACATCTCCATCCGTCCGATCATGTTACATCCAAATGGGGGATGCCCTATCCTAAGCCCTCCATCTATTCATATATTCATCACTTTACATAGAAACAAAAATGCTCCAGCCAAGTTAGTCTGGTTATTATTAGTTTGATAATAACAATATAATATTTAACCTACTGTAAGTCGTCTATTGGCATGATCAATTATAACAACCTTGGTATTTACCTAGTGTAAGACAATAATAATTGCGAGTTTCCCTCTGTCACCTAAAACGAATTTAATCAGTGCACACTTTCGATCACGTTCTCCTAAAAAAATGCATGCAAACAAAAATATATATGGTGAAATGAAATGAATTGAATGAGCTGCAATGCAGGCAGAGAAGGAGGGTGTGTTTCATTGAACTTTGAAGCCACGTACAAGCATGCAACTGAGAGCAAGTCAAACGTACAACACGTCCATCCCTATATATATACCAGATTGGTAAAGTTGTTAAAACACATTACAATTAATTAATTAAAAACATATATAAAAGCTACAGACAACAGATAATACACATACTTGGCATTTGTTCAATGAGATGAAGCGATCAAGGAAATTCGCAGCATAAATTACAGTTTCCATGGATACACTCAACCTCTTTTGAGCCTACAAAACACACACACAGATTCTATTTTGCAATTAAAAAAATAATTTATAATTATAATATTGAAATTATTGGATTGAATAAAGTAATAATAGATTATGTGAAGAAATTAAGTTGATAATGTTCTCAATCCGCACGCACGCCCTATGCATAGACAATATAATCCTCGCTCATCGCCCTTCTTCTTTTCATTGACAATGACGACCCTATGGCTGAATCCAGGAGGATTAAAACCATGACAAGAAACGCCCGACTCGATCTTTTTGTGTTTTTACTCAAACTAAACCTGGGCTTCAATTCCGGCCTAAAGCAAAACAACGATGAGCAACCTAACAGGGTGTTCGGAGCTATGATGACGTTTTACGGTCTACTTCATCTACCAGAAACAGACAATCTGGATCATGTCTCCGTATGAAGAAATTGGACTAACCACCAAAGCTTTTTTTGCTACAACAGCCAGTCTTGCAAGGCTGAAATGAACAAAAAATGGAGGAACATTATAATTGAAGCCTTCATCGCCTCGGGTACTGTCTTCTTCCTTCTCCCCTTCCATCTCTACTATTCGGCTGGATGGAATTCTGCCAAAATTTCTCTTAATTCTGCGTACGTAACTCGTGCGTGCATGCCAAGTGAGAACACAATCAAGTTTAATACTAATTAAACAAAAAAAATTAATTACTATTAAGGTAATTGCTTTCAAAATAAAAATTAAAATATTAATTACAAAAATTTAGTATTATTATTATTTACATAAATGATGGTGGTTGTTCCCCACCATCCATGGTGTGCCAATGGTGCATGCCTACGCACCTACCATAGGCTAATTGAACACCAAAAGATGTCTACATTCATCCATTTAAAAATTAAATACTAAACAAGAAAATTAAGTATCATAAACGACGCATTTGATAGCCGATTTTATAGGTTTTTTTTAACTCTCAACCAGAATTGAATATGAAATCGAGCACCAACTAACCGATTTTTAGCTACCTCAATTTGTGCATATCTTCGCGCCGTGCCCCATCATTCATGAGTGAATGACCCTAACAAGCCCCCTTACTCCCCTTAGTGCGACTCTCTAACAGCGACCCCAGGTCAGGCGGGATTATGTTGTGGGCCTAAATCTTCTACATCACCATTTAATTTCTTCCTTTATTTTCTCCAAAGTTCTTCTCTCATTTTGTGGGCTCACGGACGTTATTTAATTTCTTCACATAATAATATATTACTTTATTAACTTCACAATAATTTTAATTTCTATTTCATAATTATAATTTAAAAATTTTGATTTAAAAATGAAGTATCATTGTGGACTGCCATATCCCACACACTAACATCGGGATTGTAAGCATCAGTACAATGTCGTTGTAATCATGGCTCCCAAAACTCGCCCAGACTGTTTGTTCCCCATACCATCCATTGCGTGTCAATGGTGCATGCATGCACTTGTCACGTGCAACACCTACCTTTTTTCCAAATTTATGAAATTATTAAACTAATTTTAGAATGTAATTAAAATCAATGTTACATATCTAGTACTAAATTTAAACCATTAAATTTTAATTTGGAAATTTATTTATCAAGTCAAATACCCACAATCTCTAAATTTGTGCTTCTTCCTGGTATTGAAATGTTTTAAAAAAATTGCATAAATACAACAACATCTATAATTTTATTATTTAAAATATCTTACATAAAAAAGGTATAAATTTAACTTTGTTGGGCATAATGGTGTTCAAGGGTGATAGGCAAATTGAGACGCATTAAATTATTTACCTCATTTACTAGTCCATCAGATAGGAGTGGTAAATTGAAAACCAAAAGGGCGATGAGCAGAAGGGTGTTGGGTGTTCGGAGCTATGATGGCAGCCACATTGTTGTTTTCAATCCCGGTGTTACTATGTGGGAAATGGCAATCAAACGCCGCCGCGTCGGACAAGTAGGTGATGGGCATCGTGGTTTTAATCCTCCTAATTTCATTCATAGGCTTCATAGGGTGGTCTTGCTCCCTAGACAAGCCAATTGTTATTGTTTCTGATGTCGTTTTACGGCCATCGAGCGGCGGCTACTTTATCTACCAGAAACAGACAATCTGGATCATCGCCTTGGGTGTTGCTGTCGGGTACTGTCTCCTTCCATCTCCACTACTTGGCTGGAATTCTGCAAAAAATTCTCTTAATTGTCAGTGCGCAGCGCGTTCGTGCATGCGAAGTGCGAACGAACACGTACAATCAATGGAGGAAGGCTAGGTGGTCATCTTTTACATCATCAATTTCAATTTTCACTCTGCCTGGGTTGCTTTGACGGACGGAATGCAAAAATTTAGAAACCATCAAAACAGTAAACTAGGCGAGATATCCATAACACAATTATTAAGCGCACGTGTCCGAGTGAGCTCCATGCACTAACAAAACAAAAACAAAAACAAAGACAACACACATAAGAACCACCAAAACAGTAAACCGAACAAAAGTACTCTTTTAGACATCAACTAAAAAACACATACCCAATAACACTTCACCAAGATGCACAACACCTCCTAGTAAATTAAACCCCCCATTCTACAATGCACACAATAGAACAAACAAATACACACTAGCCACTCTACAACAACGCACCAAGACAAGTAATTCACATGCACTATATCATAATACCACGATGACAAAAACAAAACATACATAAAGACAAACAAAAAAAATCAAACCACAAAAATCACCAGAAAATAATGACACAAACAATCATTTAAAGTAACTCAAAAACAAATAACCAAACCCCCAATCCACAACAACTCCAACGAACACCAGACACACTATAATGCATACAGCATAATAAACAAATGCACACTAGCCACCCTAGCTACTATGGACCAAACACATGCACACTACACAGTAACACACCCACCATCATCTCTGTCCATAACACCAGCTTCACACCACCACAGAACACTACACTGTAACATTTTCCATTTATTATAGCACTATTAAGTGGTGCAAGTAATAAGCCATTTATGGCCATTATGTTGTGGTTTGAAACGGAAGTAACGGGCCTATAATAATGACGGCATGTAGGCTATTTAAGCAACGGTCCTCCCACTGCTACAACTTCATAGACTACACCATCTAGTTGCTCAGGAGACAAGTGGTTGACAAAACTCTCTAAACCTTAATTTGAAGCAATTCAATAGAAATTACAACTATGGTTGGAGATGCTCAGGAGACAAGTGGTTGACAAAACTCTCTAATCCTTAATTTGAAGCAATTCAATAGAAATTACAACTATGGTTGGAGATGCTCGATCCTATTGGCTTCCGCTATCAGGTTAGATCATTACAATGATGTTTGTTTATTCTAACATTTGGTATCAGAGCTTGTTTATCTCTACCTGGTTGTTCAAATTGGTTATCTTTTGCAATAGTATATTCTGAAAATACTGCAAATATCATGTTTATATGCAATCTGATATAAAATGTTTGTCTTACATGCATATTTATATTCTGTTGAATATTCACTGAAAATTATATATTTTGTTTTATATTCATATGTGTGTAGATATATATATATATATATATATATATATATATATATATATATATATATATATATATATTT
>NC_044929.1:14747978-14762131 GCF_003576645.1 Ipomoea triloba | reverse complement strand
TTTTTTTTTTTTTTTTTTTTTTTTTTTGCAGCGAACTGTATTCGGCGTCGGTGAAACAACATTTAAAAAAAAACCTTTTTCTGGATAATCTCTCGCCACTGGAGTAGTGGCGCCGTTGTTAGCCGATCGAAGGTGAGGGCCTCGATTGGCCACGTTCCGGTGTAGGGATACGACGGCGATAACGGTGGCGGCTCCGACCTTTGGCTCGGCTGCGATGGCAGGGAGAAGGCAGAGAGGCTGGGTCTCAGAGAGTGGCAGTGAGCCGCCGTCTGTTCGGCTCGGCGGCTACGGAGAACAGCCGTCGGCGGTGCTCGTTGATGTAGTCAATGGCGGCAGGCGGGTTGACGACGGCAGGCAGAGCATTGGAGGCGATCATCGTCTCTCTCTCTGCTGGCTGCTTCAAGAGACGATGATGATGGGCTGATGGCGGTGGCTGTCAGCGGCGACGATGGGGTGCGGCGGATGCAGTCGACGATTGGCAGCGCCTCCGATCTTCGTTTTTGCACGGCCTTCTGGATCGTCGTCTTTATCACTCTTCGCGTTTATTGTCTGTCTTTGTTTATCCCTTTGGTTGCGGATGATTAAGGATGAGTAGCTAGGTTTTTGGATTTGGGTTAATTAAATTATAAAGAAGCTGATGGAATGGAATCATAAAGTTGGTATGGGTTTGGC
Source organism: Ipomoea triloba (assembly GCF_003576645.1). NCBI lineage: Eukaryota > Viridiplantae > Streptophyta > Magnoliopsida > Solanales > Convolvulaceae > Ipomoea > Ipomoea triloba. The sequence goes on along the minus strand of NC_044929.1, from coordinate 14,761,459 downwards.
CCACTTTGGCCAGGCCCAGTTACTTTAAAAAGGCAAATTATGTTGTGGACCTGGGTCCAAAACTACGTCGTTTTTGTCTTTTTTTTTTTTTTAATTAGTTAACATATTGCTGAATATAGAGTTGTCCAAAAATGTGTGAATGTAGAGGTTTCAAAGTGTGAATGTAGAGTATAGAAATCGTGAATGTAGATTTATGATTGTGTGAATGTAGAGTATAGAAATCGTGAATGTAGATTTATGATTGTGTGAATGTAGAGTTGCCCAGAAATGTGTGAATGTGAAGGTTTTAAATTGTGAATATGGAGTATAGAAATCGTGAATGTAGAGTTATGCATGTGTGAATCTGTAATAGAGTTAAGTTCTAGCAATTTATAGCTCTGTAATGTGTGAATGTGGAGTTCTCAAGTTGTGAATGTGGAATATAGGACCTGTGAATATAGAGTTTTGAATGTGTGAATGCATAACAGTGGTAATATAGTTACTAAACATATAATCCTGTAATGTGTGAATGTGGAGTTTACAAATTGTGAATGTATAGTATAGTGTATGTGAATGTAGAGTATAGTGTATGTGAATGTAAACCCAGGTCCACCTTAAGGTGGACCTGGGTCCACGGCATAACAACCCCTTTAAAAAATTATTGTTATAATTGGGCCTTTTTGGTTGCTTAAGACATGGATTTGCTTTAATAATGGGCCTTCTTTGATTCTTGTGCTTGCTTAAGGTTTTTCATTCATCATTTTTGAGCTTCTTCTAGCTTAATTGTTCAATTTATTTTTCCCTTAATTCATTATTAGATTATTATTCATCTTTAGGCAAATATTAATTTGTTCTTTGAATTTTAATTTAATATTGCGGTGTATAATAAATTGCTTGAAGCATTGCATTTTATTTGGAATATATAGGTTAAAAATATATTAATATGCATAATCCTATATATCATGCTTGGTATATTTATAATTATTTTGTAATTATAATTATGCATTTAGAAAAGCATGTTTTAAAGATGTATTTAGCATATTATTAACTTATAAATTCTTTTTGAAATATCATTCATTTTTTGATTCATTATGACCCACTAAGGTAGCTAGTTTGGTTTCCCTTTTAATTTTAGACATATTTTAGTCTTATGTCTCTTTTGGGGCTTTAAAACCTATTTTGAACAAGCTATTTGGGAAGTACCTGAGTCATTAAAGTATGGTTCTCACCATTATTGAGTGATATTTTAATGATGATAATTGAGATAATTGGCATTTACTGTCATTGTTATGGTAACTAGTAGGGTCAATTGGAGCTGATAAATTTTGTTACCATATGCCGTTTGACTTTTTCCTGCATTCAATTTACATTGTGTTTTGTTAATAACATCAATAAAGTTTTAGTCTAGAACCGTTTTTAATTATGCCTTTATATCAGTTAATTAAAGTTGAAAATATTTGTTATTATATTTTTCAACATTAAAGTTTTTCGGATTTTAATTTTATTGAGTTTTAAAATTTTCCCGAAAAATATTTTAAAGGCTTGCGATTTTAGCAATCTATTTTTCCATTTTTAATATCCTAATTGTTATAATATTATGTGATTATTATGGCTATTCATTGAAATTTTGTCATAATTTGATAATATTTTCAATTATGGAGTGATTTTGTATCACAATTTTGGAAAATGCATATGTTTTTGGCAAATTGGATATTATTTTCCTTTTCAGTCTTGCCATAACAATTTCTGTTAGGGAAATTAATGTATAGTTTTTAATTGGCAATTTATTTGTTAATTAAGTGGTCTAATTAATTATGCCTAAGGTATAGTTTTTATTAGAGTTGTTTATTTGCATGGGATGAGTGGTTTATATTTATTCAAACAAAAAATGTCAGAGATGAGAAAATCAAGGCAAGATGTAATTGAGTGAGTTACATTGAATTGAGGAGATCAAATACAGAGAAGGAGCTCAGGAATTCAAGTATAAATAGAACTGAGGCTTCAGAGTTTGGAGAGCTGATTTCGTACAAAAGATCGCCAAGTTCCTTGCTTTTAATATTAAGCACTACTGTATTAGTCTTAGCCTACTATTTTAATATGTATAGTCTGTTACTCTAATACAGACTCAAGATCATTGTAATATGGCTACTTAGACTAGTTTTGTGTTGTGGTCCTGTTTACTACATCAAGTGGAAGGCTTGTTGATTGGCTTGGGAAAGCTGAAGAAGTTGACACACTACCAACTCAGGAGATGGTGATGTTTGTAGGTGTAATAGATTAGGCCATCATTGAGGATGGATATCTGGTGAACCTTGTAACATCGTTGATCATCTAGTGGAGTTGGGTTTCACCTTTGTGTGGCCTCGCAGACGTAGGAGAAGTGCCCCGAACTGCATGAACATATCATGGTTCCATTTATATTTCCTGCACTGTTTTTATTATTTATTGTTTCTAATACAGTAATAAATACAGTTGATTAATTTGGCTTTAAAAACAAATAGGAACCAGATAGGTTATCACCTGCATTCAAGATTCACAATCTTTCAATTGGTATCAAAGCACGGGGACTTAATTTATTAGTCCAGCGATCTGGGTGCTTTGTGTTTCTTGAACTCAGGTTTTCACATCTTTTGTGTGTTTTCTTGTTTCAGCTTATTTGTTTTTTGAACGCTCTAACTGTTTGTCAAGTGTGACAGAATGGATAGGCACAAGCCACCGGAATTAACAGGGGATAATTACTCCTATTGGAGAAAACTCGTACGAAAATGCACCTTGAGGCTCAAGGTGAAATGGTTTGGAGATCTGTACTGACTGGATGAGAACATCCAACTAAGCCTGGTGCAATAGCAAATGATCCACCAGTGACGAAGACTGAAACTGAGTGGACTATACCAGAAATGACATTGGCAAATCATAATAACAAAGCTATGGATACTATTTTCTCTTTAATGCAAGAGGACCAATTTTATCTTATTGTAGATTGTGACTCAGCAAAAGAGGCTTGGGAAATATTAGAAACAACCTACGAAGGCACAAGTGATGTGAAACAATCAAAGTTGTAACTGTTAAATTCTGACTTTGAAAGTCTTAAAATGAAGGAAGAAGAATCCATAGTAGAATTTCATGCAAGAATACAGGAGCTTGCAAACCGTGGCGTGGTACTCGGTGAACCATTTTCTCAGTCGAAGCTGGTAACGAAAATACTCAGATACCTACCTCAACGGTTCAGAATGAAGGTAACAGCTATCCAGGAAAATGCAAGTTGGAAACGTAAATCTGTAGCTCAATTAATGGGCAATTTACGAACCTATGAAATGGAGATGCTGTCAGATCACAAGACAAAGGACAAAAACGTTGCTTTCACCGCTGAAGGAGATGACCCTGAGTCAGACCCGGAAGAGTCTAACGATGATCCTGTAGTTTTTATATCCAAACAATTTTCTAAAATTTTGAAACAGGCAAAACAGAGAACCAGTTCACGTGGAGGAAAATCACAAAGCCAGAAAGGACAAAGTTCCAGTTCATCAAAAACCAGAAATGGTAACTCAAACCACAGTCGTGGTTCGTCCTCAAAAAGCTCACAGTCAAAAGACAAATCAAATGGCAAGAGTATCCGCTGTTTTGAGTGTGAAGGGTTCGGCCATGTTCAAGCGGAGTGTCCTACATACCTCAGGAGGAAAAAATCCATGACTGCTGTAACGTGGAGTGACGATGAATTTGACGCCTCTGACACAAAAGAAATCTCAGGAAATTTTGTCGCGTTTACAGCTGTGTCTATTGCAGGTCCTGAAACTGAAGAGGCTGTTGATTCAGAATGTGGTGAATACACATCAGCTGAACACAAAGACTTACTAGCTCCCTCATTTGAGCAAGAATACAAAAAATTGTACTCGAAATGGGAAATTTTGTTAAAAGTTAACCGTACTTTGTCTAGTCAGGTCAAAATGTTAGAAAATGCTCAAAATGTGTATAAAAGTCAAGTATCGGATAGAGACCTAATGATAAAAGCAAGTCTAGATCGTGAAAAAGAGCTTAAACAGGAGCTGGAAACGCTGAAAAGGCGAATACAGATGATGGATAACACATCCACTTTGGATCAAATATTTGATTCTGGAAGGAAGTCTACCATAAATTTTGGCTTGGGATTCACAGGAAACAGCAATCGCAACAACACCATTTTTGTCAAAGCTGCTACTACAACTACAGACATACCCGAATCTAGCACGGCTCGACAAAATCGCTTCAAAGTAAGACAAACTAACCTTAATTATAAAGCTTACACACCTATTTGTCATTATTGCAGGTTACGAGGGCATACAAGACTAGAATGCTTTTACTTTTACAAAGACCAAAGGTGTGAAAAGTATAACTTCAAACATATTGCTTCGTTTGTAAAGCATGTTTGGGTCAAGAAAGAATATTTTGTATCTCATTTAATTCCAAAAGCATATCAAGGGAGGCAAGATGAGATTTGGGAACCAACGGAGGATAGAGAGAATCTGCAATTTCGCTGATTGCGGATTGCAATTTAAAATAATAAGGTATCACTAAAAATTGAATAATTTTTGTTGTTATCTAATAAATTGTGTTAATGTTTTAGAAACAGTGATGTTATCTATAGTCAAATCCTAGTTTCAAATTCAAGTAATTGCAATCTTGGAAGTGAAAAAGACAAAATAATCAATATCAGGGACGTTAGTAACCTCTACTATTTTATCAATCTTTTGCTGTTGACATTTCTTCTATGTCTGAATCTGAATTTGCTTTTCCATGTATACCTTATATATATATATATATATATATATATATATATATATATATATATATATATATGTTTCTACATGTCCTTATGTGGTCCGGTCATGACCGTGTCTGTTATTGTTCATGTGCCATCTGTGCTAAGTGTTATATCTTTATAGTTTGATCTTTTTGTTTTATCTGACTGTCTATGTGGTCTCAACGTGTCTATATTTGATTTCGTGTCCATAAGTGCTTTTGTGTTATTTGCTAAGTTGTTTGCAAGTTGCATGTACCTTGTTTTGGTTTTCTCGTTTCTGTTTTACTTGTGCAGGTTCCTAGAGAAAACAAAAATCAAGTCATATGATTTGTTACTGGAGACATGCTTGATCTATTTACAAATCAAAACCTCTGGATAAAACAAGCTTTGAGACTCTATAGGTTCCGCTGCTAGCCTACTGCCATACAGCCGCCACCGTCTGGAGCCTCTTTTGCTGTTGCTTCCCAGTCGATCACCTAACCACTTTCCATTGATGCTGCCATGGCCTCCACTGTCCTCACAACTATTGTTGTTGCTGACTAGAAATCATTCGCTCGGGTCTCATTCACGAGCACAACCCAAAAGAGCTCTATTTTTGCACAACATACCTTTGACAAAGCTATCAAAAAGCATCCGCAAAACTATCTACTGAAACTGTTCAATCTACTAATATTGAACCACTCATGGTTGTTTCTGCTTCTGGATCGTCTTCTATTATTTCTTCTATCACAGAGCTTCATTGTTTCTCTGCAAACTACTACATCTGTGATTGTGCAGAATCTTCTGGCTCTCCTTCAGGTTCCTAAATGCTCTTCTTTAGCATTTATTCATCAACTATGTGGAGTACTTTGTGAGGGGGAGCAAAGCACACAAAAAACAAATAATGTTGAATGATATTCATTTTTTTTTTGTTTATGCTGGTTGGATGAACTATGGGTGATGAAATTATAATGATGGGGGAGAATATACAAACTGAGGGGGAACAAGCCAAGCAAGCAAAGCATGTGGTGGTTGGTAACGTTATTTTGATTTATATTGGTGAATTGGTTTTATCTTGGATATTATTTTGGTACAATTGAATGGGTATTAATTTGGAAGATGAAGATGCATGGATGAAATAATATCTACTTGATTGGTTGATATCATAATGAATGATGATTGCTCTGGTTTACGTACTGTTGCTGTGACTGAAGGCATCTCTGTTCCTACTAGACCTCCTCATGTGAGTATAAAATATTGTTGTTGTTCGTGCTCGTGTGCATTCATCTCAAGCTATTCTAGCAGGTTTGAAGCCTATTGTTGCACAAATGGAGAAGGTACTGTTGGAAGATAAGAAGCTATTACAGTCCTTCGAAGCTGATGATGTGAACCCGGATTCTGCTCCTACTAGATGATCAGTTACAACCCTTTGTCAATTATGGCAAAAAGGGGGAGAAGTTGTTGAGGGGGAGCATGCAAAGCTCGGTAATGTGGTGATGGTTGTTTTATTTCATTTTAGATGGTGAACATTGGTTACATGTCTAGTTCGTTATTTGACTTTGGATGATTTGGCTACTATTGGAATATTTCTCTTCAATTATTGGTTGATTGACTCTTAATTGGTGTTTCATGCAAATATCTTAGTTTTGGCATAATTAATTTCTTACTTGTAATTGCTTTGCATGTTAACACAACATTTCTTAGGGCACATCTTAATGAAATTATTATTTTTGATTGATTGTTATTTTTTTCGTGCCTTAAGAATGTATGTGTTTAGTTTTGAAAAATAATTTCCAAAGGGGGAGATTGTTAGGGAAATTAATGTATAGTTTTTAATTGGCAATTTATTTTTTAATAATGACGATTTTTTTGAGGAATATATATATACTAGTATTTTCCCCGTGCGGTGCACGAACTTAAGATTTGAAATATTAAAATTATGTTATGTTATTAAAAACTATTAATGTTATTAAAATTCTTATATAAAAATGAAATATGAGATTTATTCATTTATAAAATTTTGTTATTTTATAATTATGTTGAATTGCTATGATAAAATTATGAAGATAAATATATTTACAATTAAAATAAGAATTGATATTTAAAGTGGGTGATTACTAAAAATAATTCGTCCATCTATACACAATTTAATGTTATTCTTAAAAAAATACTCAATTTATAATGACAATATGTATAATACATAATTTTCTTATCCTATAGTAATTTAGGAATATATATATATATATATATATATAAAACCCAAATGCCCGTCTATTTCTTAGGCACAAACAAATAATTCTGCCCCACAAATACATATATTTGTAAATGATTTAATCATGGCCCAAAAGTCCTAATATGTGGTCAGCCCAAAAGGAGTAACCTCGGCTCAAGTATAAAATAGTAGGCTCAACCCTAATTAGGACATCTCAGACTACACTCCATAGCTCATTTTACACTTCCCTTTCCTTTCTGTATAGACGGACGCTCTCATCTCTCTCTTTCTGGTTCTAGAAATTTCAGTCGACACCCAACACTAATTTCAGAAATCCCAGACCACACCTCACATCCTTCTGAGATTGTGAAGACTCTCTCCTAGAAGCCATTTTTTAGAAAATTAGTTTGTACAGCGAAATGGAGGGGCCGCCAAACAGTCTTAAACCGTCAAGTCAACTTCAAGATCGACCCACAAGCAACTACCGAGTCACTTTCTTCATTCCGACTAAGCTGCAGCGACGTGACTCGCAAATGGCGTTCATAAACGTCGTTCTTATACTCACTTTCTTCCCTTTTTTAGTGGTTCCAGTTTTGAAAGTTGATCACTTTCGAAGTCCATAATCAGCGACTGTATATACTGTTTCCTGTTTCTTTAGTGTTACTATACTGGCCAAGAATTCTCCATTTGCACATGCAGTGAAAGTGTTTTAACGTATAGTCGCAGATCGACATTTTTTTAATCCCTGGATCTGATTTCTTCGGCATTACCCCAAAAGCAACGGCTGTACACAATGAAAGTACACCACTCAAAAAGCACCTATCTACACAAAGAAGTTTATTTCTCAATTTCGTAAGTTTTTATATTCAATTTATGCTTTAGAACTACATTTTGTATAATATTTATTTGTGAATTCATATATGCATAGTTAGGGCTATTCATGGTTTATTTTAAAAAATCAATATATTACAAAATCAGTTTTTGATATTTCAAATGTGATCTCTGCCACCATATTGCATTTTCAATTTCATAATGTTTTATTTTAAGGATTACTTTCTCAAAAGCTAGAAAATGCAGACATGAACTGATATTTGAGGGTCTGAGCAAATGCTCTTCTAGGTAAATTTTTTTTGTTTATTTTGAATAGAATTTAAAATACAAAAAATTAAAATAAAACATACAGATGTTACATATACAATAATTTATTTTTGGTAGTTTAGATTTATTCATTCATTATACTAAAATACATGCAGATGTTCTTCATTTTTGCCTCCTATAATTGTTTAGCCAATTATTTTCCTCATTAAGTTTGGTGCTATATTGGTAGTAATTTAGTTACTCCAATATTGTTTATAAATTGTTCATAGAATAAACATTTATTACAGCATTAGTGCTTTAGGTATATATATTTAAAGAATACAATTTTAGATGGTAATGAAGAATGGATATTAGACTCTTGAGTTTTTATTGAAACACAGAAAGATAGTGAGCTGTGGTTTGTACTTGTGTAAAAAATTGACTAATTATAATCTATATGATGACTTTAATGTTCATACTAACATTTTGATTTCAAGACAGTAAAAGATGATGAAATGCATATTCTGATGCTTCATTTTTTCCAGGAAAATAAAATTAAATTATCTATTGCAAATACTAAATGTTTCTTGCCAAAAAATGATATTTTTTCATATAGATACATCATCTGTGTCTTCTGTTTTGAAGTTAATAAATAAGTCAACAAAAGATATCTCATTAGTCCAATATTAATAAGTTTTTTTTTTGGCAGGATAAGCTTTCACTGGTACAATAATCCAATATTAATAAGTGTTTTTTTTTTTGTAAATTAGGAATATATAGGCAGTTCAAATAAGGCTGGAAATGTTCAATTAAGTCACCAAAAGGTATATCTCACTGCTTATACTAAATACTTTATTACATAATATTTTGCATACTTGCATTATAACAATATATTTAGTATGTAAAATAGAAAAAAAAAAAGTGCATAGAATAAAACTGATAGATCATATGTATGATTTGTTTAATGTTATTAGAACCACAAATTATTGTTTAGTATGTAAAATAGAAAAAAAAAAAAAAAGACAAAAGAAGTGCATAGAATAAAGCAGATACATCAGATGCATGATTTGTTTAATGTTATTAGAACCACAAATTATTGTTTACCAATAATAGATGCAAATCAAATTATTAGTTGTATAATTTGATATAAGAGAAAAGTGGATGAGAATAATACTCAATAATTTTTGAATCCTTGTGATTGTTCAAATACTGATCTTTCTCCCTGAAGAAATAAAATAAATATGTATTTTTCAATCCATGAATGTTTTATATGTGATAGACCTAATTTAAATATAATAAATAGATACATGTCAACTTTAACTGACAACTTCAACTTGTTTCATCAATTGCCATTCTTGTGTAACCCAAGTATACTGATAAGTTGTATTGTCTTTTTGAGTAAGCGTATTAATCTTTCTTTTTTTTAAAAAAATTTTAACACAGCAAGATCCAGTGCATAATTGAGGCCCTTTTTCTTTTTTGAAAAGAGTCATTTGGTGTTAAACCCATAATAATAGAATGGGAATACTATTGGCTCTAAGACTTCATTGGTGGAAGAAACTCATAGACTCTAATTTGGTAAGTTTTCTATATCAATCAATTGTTATGCATACTTTTTAATAAATTAACCTGAATATTGGATAAATATTAGTGTATAAATATTAAAGATAGTCAAAGATATTCCAAAAGACAACTTTTTACCGCACTAATTCCATTATCATTGCTTTTCAGTCTTTTTTTTTTTTTTTGAGAATTTGATTTTCAGTCTTTATCCCTAGAATAAAATTCCTGCAGTAATGACAAACAAAAATACAAAACAGTAAAAATTACCAAAATGTAAAAAAAAAAAAAAAAAGAAGAAGAAGAAGAAGAAGAAGAAGAAGAAGAAGAAGATTGATTGAAATTGCACCTCAACAAAGTCTTCATCTTCTTCTTGGGATTCCAACTTAAAGGTTAGATCCTTGTCTTGTCTTGATTATAAACCAACTTAGGACCATGAGCATCTACAGATGCTCTCAATCATTAAGAATATCATAGTATACTCTGTTTATATGAATGAAAAAAACAGCAGAAAATAAGAAACTATTACTATGCTACCTCTTTGAATCTTGATCATGGAAAACAAACTATTTACACTTGATTGATTCACTGCCTCTTCTTTCTAGAATTTCATATGTACGCACACCATCAAGCTTTGATAGCACTGCTTGTTTTCAAAGGAGAGATGCCACCGGCAAGAATGTAGAGAGGTGCCATGATGTTTGAAATTTGTATTTGTATTCTGATAATATCTTTAATTTTCAGTGTTTGTATTTGATATCAACTGAGGTGTTTTATAGTTGTACATAAACTCTGCTATTGAAGGTAATTAATGCTAAAACTTTGGAGATCAAACGTTTGGATACAAACAATATAATAAATGATAGAAAATCGGATAACCAAAGGTTGTAGATCGGAAATCCAAGAGCCTCGATTTTTAACGCAGACATTTCTAAGTGTTTAATGCCACCAAAACTCTTCTTGGCGGGAATCTTTTTCCTTTTTTTATTTACCTAAAGGTTCTGCTTTTTATTTATATATATATATATATATATTACAAGAATATATATCTTAAAAGTGGAAGTTACATAGAAGAATGTATCAATACTGGTGTAAAATTTTAAGGATATCCAACCTTTAACTACGTGGTACTTTTAGTAAAGAAAAATAAGATGTTACTTTTTGTAATTATTACAAAATTTTCATAATTATTAAACTGGAAGCATTATTCTCATGTGACCTTAATTATATGGGCAAAGTATTGTGTGGACCATGGTTGAGACCGGCATGATGGACTAGAAGAATGTGGTTGATTTTTGTTGATAGATGGTGCTACAATTTAATTAATTACTTTGTGAGATATCAGGTAAAGAGCTCATCAAGAAAGGTATGGTTGAGACCGGCATGATGATTGATATGTAGGTGTAGCAATGTATGCTTATGTTGCTGGTTATAGCTGTGTAAATTATTTTGTGTACGTTACGTTAAGGCAGAAGCTAATATATATCCACAATATATATATGCCAAATAAATTCAACAGATATATATAGATCAAATTACTTAAATTTTCAGATTTTGATCTTTAAAATATATTCCATCCTAAAAACACACATTCAATTCCCATAATTAATACATTGTAAAAAGTTAACCTAACCACGCACTATCCTAGTAGTGCCAGTACTTGACGGTGGCGAAGTACCCGACAGAGATAGCCAAGGCCATGAAACCTATGTAAAAGATGGCCACCTTCCTCCATTTTTTGTTTATTTCGGCCTTGCAAGACTCACAGCTGTAGCAAAAAAAGCTTTTCGTCGCACGTAGGAGCGGTCTATTGACAACTAAGACAACATAGTCTAATTTACTCTTAGAATGTATACTTGCATTAAGTACAAAAGATCCCATAGAAATTCCCTAAATTTTTTATCTACTTCAAGTAATGCATTTATGCAAACTTTTGATAAATTTTCATTAGAGTTAATCCCAAAAATAGTATCTTGACTATTAACATTTAATAATTTTTGTCAATTGGTCAATTGACTATTGACATTTACTCATTTTCATCTTTGAATTTTAATTTGATCATAAATGGTTCATTAACTATTAATTTTGGTTCGCGAGTTAAATATACGTTTAATAAACATTAAATTTAAAGATAATAATGTAAAAAATTGACGTTTTGTTAAGATGAGCAAATTGGGTTCATAAACTTAATACATTTTATTTGTGAAGAACTTAATTTTTACATTATTACCATTAATGTTTACTAGTGGATTATTTAATTGGCTAACCAAATTTGGAACAAAATCAATAGTCAAATGACCATTTATGGTCAAATTGAAAGTAGATGACGAAAATTGATAAATGTTAATAGTCAATGGACCATTTATGATCAAATTGAAAGTCAATGATAAAAATTTGATAAATGTCAATAGTCAAATGACCAAGTATTTGTTGACGGGTGGACAATGAAAGTGGAATATTTTCCGTTTTGTAGGGGGATCCAGTTCCTTGTGACAAGTGTGCTGGAAATGGTAATTCTTGGCTCAATTTCTTAATACCAAAGAAAAGAATCATAGTCACACAATTCACAAAAGCAATACTACTTACTTTTATTTCGATGGGCAGGTGGTACAAAATGTGTGTTCTGCAATGATGGTAAAATGAAGATGGAAACAGGATTGGTTGATTGCAGTGTTTGCAAGGGTGCATGTATCTTTCAACACTTTAATGGACTGCAGCATTCTTTCTATTTTGGCATTTCAATTTGATGCCCAAATTTGCATTTGCATGCAGGATTAATACTCTGCAAGAAATGCAGTGGCTCTGGATATTCAAGAAGGCTATGACAAGATTCCCAGATTTTTCCAATGTTTGGTGATGATTTTGTGAGGCCAATTCAGCCATGCTATCTGAACAAGAGTGTAATTAAGTTGTCTCTGGCTCCCTAAGTCCACATGATATTAAGATGCAATTCAATTAAAATGTTTTATTTTCCTTAGTAATTTGCAAAATAATAAGGTATTTCATCACTCATCATTTTCTCTTGGCAACAGTTTCATACAAATTCCCTGGAAGCTAAACTCTGCCCACAACAGTATTGGTAGAAAGTGTAAAGCAAATTAAAATTTTTATTCATGTCTATAACAGAGCTCTGAAAGCTCAAACTGAAGCGATTTAACATTTTCCAAATCTCCAAGGCTCCACAGATAAAATTTTGTTCCACATATATGTATCTAATGAATACCCCCTTGACTAGTTTTACGCAGAACTATCCCCCTCAATGAAAGGAATTGTGTGGAGAGGATAGACACCTTAAGCATGCAATAGCAATTATCACTCTTCTGTTTTAGAGCACAAACCAGAGATTGAAGTCTTATAGTTGAAAGGGCTTTATGAAGAAAAAGTAGGTGGAGTACTTGACAAGTGCGAGCATGCACCATTAACACGTCATGGATGGTGGGGAACAACGATCCTCCACTATTATTTATTTAAAAATAATTAATATGCCTCAACTTTTAATTATTTTTACCGTTAAAGCTATGATTATTTTTTAAAGTTTTTTATTTTAAAACAACTACCATAAGATACTTAATTTTTTTGTTTAGTATTTATTTTTGAAATTCTATTTTGCAATTCAAATAATATATTATTTATTTATTTAAGTTTATTTTTGATATAAAATCAAAATATTTAAATTATAATTATAAAATGGAAATTAAAATTATTGTGGAGTGAATAAAGTAATAGATTATGTGAAGAAATTAAATGACGCTTGTGGGCCGACAAAATGAGAGAATGGTTTTTTGAGAAAATAAAAGAAGAAATTAAATGGTGATATAGAAGATTTAGGACCACAACGAATCGTTTAGTTTTTTTTTTTTTTTTTTTTTTTTTTTTTTTTTTTTTTTTTTTTTTTTT
>NC_044929.1:14691889-14747645 GCF_003576645.1 Ipomoea triloba | reverse complement strand
CCCTGAATTTTTTTTTTTTTTTTTTTTTTTTTTTTTTTTTTTTTTTTTTTTTTTTTTTTTTTTGGAGATAGAGAGAGGGAGAACCCAAAACAATTATGAGCCACCCTTATCCGGGTTGACTAATATTTAATTTTTAAATGGATGAAACTAGACATCTTTAATTTTGGTGTTCAATTAGCCCATGGTTGAATAATTATATTGCTCTATGTTATTAGAATATATTGGGGATATTATCATAAGGTTCAATTGCAATTGTGAGTTCTAATTGTTATTAATTTCACCCATGAATTGTATGTATCTATCAATGTATTGTGGTCTGATTCCATCATTATATGGGTATAATTGATTAATGGCCGGTACATGACAATCCTATGGTATTTGAATTATCAATATATTTCTAGTACTTAGCATAAACTTGATGTGATTTTGAGTTATGGAGAAATTGATATTATGATTTTTAATGAATCTGATGTGTGTTTGTAATTCAAGACTTGGAGTCTTTCTAGTTTCAAATGCTACCAAATCGATTGTACTCTGAGATTTCTTTAATTTGATAACATTTTGGTAAGTGGAGACAAAAATCGAAAGTCGTATCTCTGATTTTTGTCTTAACAGTGCTCACCGATTTCCGGCGGAAACCAGAGCACTGATTAGTGCTCTGGCTCTGGTTTCCTCAAGCTTTAGCTTTGTTTTCCGGCGGAAATCTGGTTTCCGCCGGAAATCAAAATCTTTATTTTTTTTTGTTGTTAATAAATAAATAACTTTGTTTATTTTATTTTATGGACAACAACATTACTTATTTTTCATTTATATAATTAATCAAATACTATTTTTGCTTATTGAAATAAAATTGTTTTTGCTTAATTATTTTTTAATTATATTAAAAATTGTTATTTTATTATTATTATAGATATTATTATTGTTATATTTTAAATAAAAAATTAAAATGTTTAATTATACAATTCTACTTATTTTACAGAAAATGAACCAAACACACCAAGACAGTTTTCCAGAACACAACCAAACACCGGAAAAGAAAATATTTTCTGAAAAATGACTCATTTTCCAGAAATCATTTTCCTGCTTTCCAAACACACCCTTTGTGTTTAGCAAAATTAACTTTTTGATAAGATGATAATGGTAAAAAGATTGCAAAGGACATCTTAATCAAGGGTCACACTTGTGTGAGACCGTCTCACGGATCCTTATTCGTGAGACGGGTCGGGTCGGGTCGAAGTACTATGCAAATGTCATACTTATATGTGAAAATATCATTACTTATATGCTCAAATATAACACTAATCAAGAATACAATTTTTGTTACTTATTAGAGAAAAAGTAATACATTTTTCATAATAAGTAATGTTGACAAGTGCCTCTTACTTATAAGGGCAAATGTAATACTTTTGTGGAAAAATGTAATACTTTTAAATCGAAATGTAAAAGTATTGTATTTTCCCTTAAAAGTATTACATTTACCCTTATAAGTAACAAAAGTTTTATTCTTGATTAGTATTACATTTGAGCATATAAGTATGACATTTGTGCATATAAATGTGACAGGTGTTTGTGTAGTGGGAGTGAAGGTGAAGTGGTAAAACGAAGAGTCAAGACTCCCCGAGTGTCGTGTCTCTCAAGGATGACGAATGGGAATCGAATTAATGTGTTGGTATCTAAGAGGTTGAAGAGAAAGAGTTACGGGAATGCGAATGATTGGATTCATTTGTAAGAAGGGAAAGGTTGATAGTGGTTGTGTAAAGTAAAGGAAAGTAAAGTGGAGATTGGGGCTTTAGGCTTTTCCATGTGGTCTATCTTTGGATGGTTTTGTGAGTGCAAGTTGTGGAATAGACTAGGAAGTTCGTGGCACATCACCAAGTGGCGTCACACTTTGGACTCCCACATTCTCATTCGGTTGGGGCATTTTATCGAACACTTTGTCTACCACTCCTCTCGGATCTTGTCCTTTCGGACTAAGAGCGGAGATGTAGGTGATTTAGACTCGTGAGTGGCCGCTATCGCGCACACACTCACTTCTTTTGGGTTTGCTACCTAATGTGGCCACAAAAGGCACAAAGCTTGAAGATCATCATCCACACAAGTTCAACATCCAACAAACAAGCAATTCACAAATCAAAGCAATAATATTAAACATCCACATAGATCTACCATGGGGCCACCAATCCCCTATCTAATCTACTCTATCATACTAGAGAAACAAGAAAAAGAAAGGAAAATTCAAAGAAACAAGTATTGAATTAGAAATTGAAGAGAATGGTTACCACCCTTTAGAAAGGGGATCTTTACAACCTTGATCTTGAAATCCCAATCTTCATTCTTGCCCTTGATCTAAGCTAAACTATGAAAAGAAGGAATTTTCCCCCAAAGGGAGAAAACCCTCTAGATCTATTCTACCCTATTCTATGACTTTTCTGATCTATTCTCCTCTTTTCTTAGGTTTAGGGCAAAGGGCATTTATATAGGTGACAAAAAGGGAACAAATTTCCCAAAATGGACCTGGGCTCGACCACGCTTGCTTCCACGCGTGGTGGTGGGCGTGGGAGCTCACTGGAAATATTCCACGCCCAGCCACACGCGTGTGAGGCTGCGTGGGACGCTACTGCAATTCGGCTTGTTTGTCTTTTGCTCTATTTTAGCCTCAAATCCCTCTCCAACCTGTGAAATACCTCAAAACTCTTTCTAGAAATGTTGTTAGAAGATTTTGATCGCATTTGAGCTAAAATGCATGCAATTGTTGTAATCGGATGTCAAAACGATGCGCTTTTAATCTAATAAAGACCCCTTATAAGTGCTATCCTTGGTGCTTATCAAAGTTTCCACACTTAAACCTTGCTTTTCCTCAAGCAAGCATACTTTTCTAAACCCTAATCATGTAAGCACCAAGGATAGTTCTTTCTTTCACGGTTAACCAATCAAGTGATGTGTAGGTGTTCGGAGTTGAGCGGGTGAAATCCCCTACACTATCTACCAAGACTGCTAAACTTGTGCCAACCAAATGTAAGAAATATGCTAAGGAAGTCAAGGTCTCGAGAGATGGATATTATATGAGAAGATTTTTGTTCACACCTTTCAAGCATGCAAGTGACAAAAGAGTTTTCACCTTGTATTTTCTAGGGGCCTCCAGCCGATCCGACTAGTGGGACCGATGCTCATCCCTTAGCCAATTTCCAACCTAACGCCAAAGCCTCTTTACATTATATAAGTGAGGGCAGGGACATGGACCGCTCATCGCCATGGCATGGGCGATCACTCTATTTTCTCACTTCCTAGGATAACGTCATCACGCTACCCGACTTCACATGGAGATCCATGTTTTTTCGAAGGTCAGTGCAATGGGTGCCTGAATCCTAGCGAAGTGGCTCACCTCCTCTCTATTTTCTCATCTTTCAAGATCTCTTCGGGGTAGCCGACTTCACATGGATCTCCATGCTTTTTCGAAGATAGTGCAATGGTTACCCCTTATCGAGACAAGATGGCTCACCTCACTTTTATCTCTAGGAATGGCCTTAAGCCTTTATTCACGTTTCACCATATCAACCCCTCATGCCTTTTTCTAGGGATTAGGGATTGTTTTCACTCAAAGCTCACTTAGGCTCTCCTTTTGCCCCATGTCCTGCTAAGATTAATTCAGTTTCCAGGCTTCGCTATTCTTATCTTTATAAAACTCAAAGGATTCACACTCCCACTTCGAGAGATCCTTGACTGAGGTCCAAACAAAATACAAGGTGAAAGCATGCAAGCACTCATAAATAATTTCTCAATTTGGGTCGGAATGTGCAAATTGGTGCAAAGTGAAGCTTCCAAAGCATATTTAAGACATTCAATCCTTGGCACAAGGTTAGGAGCCCTCCTAGATAGTATTGGCAATAACACACCCTCTAGGTTCCTATACCTTATCACTTAATCAATCAACTGTTTCAAGAAGCATACACCATTTCCACACTTAAAAATAAACATCGTCCTCGATGTTTCCATAAGGAACGGGAAAAAGGATATATGTTTAAGGGTTCTACACACGCCCCTTTTCCACACTTAAAAGTGTGAACTGGGCTAAAACAGTTCTAATAAACAGACTATATCCGACACAACAATTTTATGCAGCTCTTCATTTGCGAATCTAGAAAATAAAGCAAACCAAAATAGGGCATTGAATCAGGATAAAAGAAATACTTACAATTTGTATCCTTATCAAGGTTCTGCAATCTATGTTCGCCCTTCAAAACTTGGTCAGAGTAAAGGTAAGGAAATAAATTAGGAGTTGAAGTTATACCTTTTAAGATTGGTCTTTCATGGTTGTTGGTTGAGTGGTCCCTTCTTCTCCTTATTTGTGGGTTACCTCCCATAAGCGCCACGTTTAACGTCTTTGGCTAGACGAAACGTGTAAGATAAAACATAAACAGAAATATAGCTAAAAATATAAACAAAAGTAAAGAGATTGTCCACAATCAATTGTTCAGAATTATCAGATCACAAGTCATCATCATCAAAATTTGTCTTTTCTTTTCTTCAGTTTCTTCCTTCCTTTATGTTCTCTTGATTTCCTTGATCTCTCTTGAAATCTCATCCAGCTTCTGCATTTGCTCCAAGTGCATTTGGTATTGAAAATTTTGGAGGGATCTCCAATCAGTGACTGGAGTGAACCATCTCGGAATGTTGAAGCTAGAGGAGTTGGTGTTTTGCTCTTCAGGTTGTGGTGGAGGTACAGACGGTCCGGGCTCTCTTGGTGGTGGAGAATACATTGAAGAATCCAAAGGCGAATACATTTCCGGGAGAGACGGGGAATTGAATGTCATCGGAGAAGGTGTGAATCCTGGGGATGTCATAGGCGTGTTAGCATGATCTTCCGCCATCTCCTCATCTACCCTTGTTCGCGCTAGTTGTCTCAAGTGGAGTTTTGTAATACCCCGTACTTGACTGTACCGAACAGCCGGAGTAGTTACCGCCACACCTAGACTAAACCCAATCACATACAGATAGGATTCATTATAGGTGCACAGGCTAAAGATAAGGAACTGTACTATATCATCATGATCATCATAACTTGATATATATATTCATGGCATCAACAAAAGAATAGCTAAGCTAGCTACTAACAAGTACCAAAGTTTAGTTACAAACCACTGGGAGAGTTTGAGATAGACCCGACCCACTAGCCATCTTAGTACAAGCATGGCTACAAAAGATATATACACAAAAGGTCAGACTTGACTTCCTACCCTAGACACTACCTAGTCTAACGAGTGGTACACCGGGCCAGTGTAGGTGCCCCAAACGAGATGCCACTCACCCTCGAACCAGGTGATGTGGTCCAGAAAGTTGCAGGTATTGATATGCATCATCCACTCGTCATGATACTCTGGGGGACTCGGGTCCCACGGGTAAGGATAGCGAACAACAAACTCGAGAGGATCACTATCGGGTAAAACCTCTATGGGGTAGAACCCATAGCTAGCCTGAATAATGTCTAGAGGGCACAACGGTTCAACAGGGACTGGTGACCAAACCGGTACCGCCGGTGAGACAGAAGTGGGCACAGGGTCGGGAGTACAAGTCAGCACTGGAGGATCTGGAGCGTAGCCGGGGGTGTACGGGTCATCATCAGACAAAAACTGCATGTAATCATCGTAATCTAGAACGGGGAACTCAAACTCCGATGGATCGGAGTCCGCTGGGCTGCATGAGCCCACACTAGATTCCATATGATAACGGACACAATGAAGTGTAGTTAGCACGACGGCTAAGTAAGGAAATCCATTGTCACTCGAAAGTAAACAAAGGTTTCAAAAACAACATAAAACTCAGAAACTGTAAACTTTACCCATCAATTGCAATCTACCTGCAATCGGTTATCAACAAAAGAAAGTATAACATAGTATATGAGAGACATCAGCATATAATACTTTCATTTATGAGAATTCCAACATTTAATTCAAAAAGTGAGTTCAACAACACACACACTTTACTGTTCAGAACTCGTGACATTCTATTCTTCAATCTAGTTACGGAGTAACTAGATTTTCATAGTTAGTAAAATTTTACTTAGTTTCCCCCTGGATAAGTGTAAGGCATACTTGGAATGTTTTCAAGCACCTCGGGCCGCGGCACTCATGCCTCCCGCAGGGCAACATCTCAATAACTTTGGGGCCCCGGCTGATAAGCCTCCCGCAAAGTCAAACGTCTCAATAACTTCTGGGCCTCGGCTCGCAAGCCTCCCAAGAAGTCAAACATTTCAATAACTTTCGGGCCACGGCTCCCGCAGGCCTCCCGTAAAGTCAAACATCTCATTAACTTCCGGGCCCCGGCTCGCAAGCCTCCCAAGAAGTCAAACATTTCAATAACTTTCGGGCCACGGCTCCCGCAGGCTTCCTGTAAAGTCAAACATCTCATTAACTTCCGAGCCCCGGCTCGCAAGCCTCCCAAGAAGTCAAACATTTCAATAACTTTCAGGCCACGGCTCCCGCAGGCCTCTCGTAAAGTTACCAACTCAACAACATGGCTCCCGCAGGCCTCTCGTAAAGTTACCAACTCAACAACATTATCCAGAAACTAAGATTTTCAAAACATTCTTTCTGTCCTTGGGTTTAATTAGTATATTCACGTGATGACTCAAACGATCATTCTTATCCAAGTATATCTCCAAAATACACATAGTTGTTAATGACTTTTCGCCATGAAATTCCAAGTGGCAAGGGTCACACTTGTTTCTTAAAAACACAATTTTTCCAAATTAATGAACATAATGTACAAAATAATATTTGAGCTTTCAAGAATTGACTCGGTTGCCCGTAGGCTTTCCAAGCATCATAACATTCGGGAGCAGAAACATCGGGGCAAAAGTTCGGTTGAAACGGCTCCGCGTCGCGCGAGCTCGCGGTTACCGCAGCGGCGGACGCGTGCATCTGGGCGGCGTCCGCACGTTCGGCATTGACGCCGAAAAACTGGGCGCCACGGACGCGCGTCCGTGGTTGCGTCCGGCCTTTCGGCCGTGACGCCGTAGTCTCGGACACCCGCGGACGCGCGTCCGTGGTGGCGTCCGGCCTCTCGGCCGCAACGCCGAAATCCTAGGCGCCGATGGACGCGCGGTGGACGCGCGTCCAAGGCTGCGTCCATCCGATTCTGCCAACTTCGGGCAGCAAAAACTGGGTTGTAACGCCCCGTTTTTCCACTATTTTCACAAGTATAAGCCTCAATGAACGTAAACACAACATATACATGCATAAGTTAACTATGAACATGCATACAAAAATTACCAAAAATCAAGATGTAGGCTTTTGAGCCAACTTGTAGATCCATAAACTTAACACATAATTTTCACATAAAATTCCTAGTCACATAATTTCCTAGCATTTGATCACCTTCAAGTGACTAAACCAACTTACGGGATTCCATACCTCCCAAGTAGATTTTAAAACCGTATAAAGTTGATGATCTTCTCCTTCAAACCTTTCACCAAAGATCCTAAACAAAATCACCATAATAACAACATTTTCACGAATCCTTAGTTTAAACTTAAGTTCTAGGAAGGATTCTAGTCATTTTAACCGAACAAATCCAAAGTTTTTACCTATTATTGAGCACTTGTGTTGAAGAGAAAGCTAGGGAGTTCTTGGATCACAATGTAGAAGAATGAGGTTTCCTTCCTCTTCTTTTCCTTCTAATTTCGAAAATGGGAGATGAGAGAGAGGGTGATGTGAGGTTAGCTTGAAGCTTAAGGCACAAGTATGATCATCCCATACTTCTTATGACAAACCCATTAATTAATTACCATGTGGTAATAAGTGTGCCACTTGTCAACTCCTCATGGTAGATCTTGAAGAGTAGAATTCATTTTGCCAGTTTGGGATTAAATCAGATAAAGGTGCGGAGGATTATAACTTAATTCGGGAAAATTCTAACACCAAAATTATTCTAAAAATAATCCCGTCATTAACCGCTAAAATTGGGAATTTTTCGGTATCTCGCGAATTATAGGTACGAAGGTCCGTAACAATTTCACTCTTACAGTCCATTTAAATTTCTCTTGAACTAAGTAGGAAGTTCAGGTTTAATCGTATTGTTCTTAATAATCCATTTTCTAGGAAAATTCGATCTGTAAGTAAATCCTTAAAATTTTTGGTTCGTGACCGGTACGTAAATCGCAGCTTATTAACAACTTAGTCTAAAAAAAAAAAATTCTTTTGAAGTACCGAGAGATCTTCTCATAAATGTCATAGCTTAAAAAAATATTTTCGAACCCTAACTTTGTCGGAAAACCGAGGGGTTACAAGTTTTGCGATGTCTTCGGGAGATAAAGGAACTATGTGCGCTCCTGGAAGCCGATGTTCAAACCAGTGCATTTTCATTTGATGACCTAAAGAGACGCATAGCCTCGTCACCAAGGGGCCTATAAAGATTGCCCTGGCTGACTCTTGCTGTTGTGCAACAAGCAAGTTCCTACAAATCGAGCTCATATTCACTGAGTTCCCGGTGTCCATACTCCATAGCATGAATAGTTCCGCCTTTGAGACTCGGTCACATGTCTCAGGCCTTCCTTCCCATGAATGAGCAATCACCTTCTATAAAACCTTTAAATCCTCTCTTACAATCTGGGAGACTCTTACCCTTGACCCTTCCCATTCGACTCCTTGTCTTGTGATCATCGACCAATACTTTCTCGGAATGTCCCTGTCTCCAAAGTTATGCCTTAATCTCCGGTACCAGTGCTTTGACTGGTCTTCCTCATCGTAAAATCCAAGGAGAACACCCAAACGGTTGGCCGATATGTTATAGTCCTGGTTGAAGAGTCTAAACTTAATGGTAGGGCTGTAGAGATCTCCAGCCACTCTGTCAACATTCAAGCTCGCAATAAACTCATGCACTAGAGGGATAAAAGTATCCTGTCTCCAACTTAACAAATTATTCCAATATGGCTCTACAATCAACCTCTCCAGTCCATATTTGCACTCATAATCCTCCAATACTGTCAAGTCTACATATCTCCATTGCACAATAGGGAAATTCAATAGCTGCCTGTACCGACCTAGCATGCTTGCTGTCATCAGTAAAATTTGATTTCCGGTGGATACTTCAAGGTAGCGAGTGTTAGCACTTCTCGCACTGTTTTCTTCTGCTGGGGCTTTCCCTCTTTGGAGCCTTTGAGCAATTTGTTGTGCAAGGTCATGTGGAGAAGACATCTTTCCTATAACATGGGCAATCAAAGCAACACAAGGAAAAACATTTGCCAATTTAAACATTGATTATGAACAATATTGCACATATCTAAAGAAAAGATTACAAGAATTCATTGCATGCAACCATCATTTTGATTTCCATCAACAATTCTATCCTATACATGCAAGAACTAACTCATTCCATTCCATACTCATTCATAGTAAAAAAGGTCAACCTATGGTCAACTTCATCTTCTACCTCTAGACTAGCTCAAGGTTGAAAAATGGAAGCATCATGAAAGTTAAAATTGGACCAAATAACTAGTAGAATATAGCAATGTAGTCCCTATAGAGTAGGAAAGTTGCAAACTTTGCCCACCATGCTCACTATATCAACAAGAATCTCATCATGACAAGAAAATACCCAAACCAAGCAATTTCAAGATCTAGTCACAAAGAGATGTTAAAACATGGAATTTCTAGTGTATAGAAGCAATGTAGGCCTAATACAAGTCTATCAAGTCATCCCATAACAATGTATCTCAAGAAAAATGTCATACAAGAAAAACCCATGGAGATATTCTTCAAAATAGAACAAGTTCTTCATTAAACAAGTAAATAGCAAAGAAGAGTATGTTCTTACCTTGGAAATGACTTAAGATCCTTAAGAAAAGTTGAGAGGCTTGGAAGGAAATGCTTAGAAAGTGTATATTTTCAGCTTGGGAGAGTTCTTGCTCGTGGTGGGAAAGAAATGAAGCAAAGAAAGGGTTTTAAACCACTTCGCGCGAAAATCCGCGAAAAATCTGGTGCCCTTCCACGCACGCTACCACGCGTGGTGGTAGGCGTGGGAGCTCTCTGGTTTATTCCCACGCCTGCTCACACGCGTGTGAGCGGCGTGGCAGCTCTCTGGAAGTTTTCCACGCCTAGCCACACGCGTGGTGGTGGCGTGGAAACCGTGCTGTGCAAAGCTTACCTTGGTTTCCCTTCCTTCCTTTGCTAGTGATGATGTTTGTCAATTGATTGCGGGCAACTTATAACTCTCGGGTGTTTAATCTGTACTTGTTAGCTCAACCGAGGTTATAGAAACATTATTGAAATAAAGCTAAGAAAAACATACTATAGAAAATAAGGAAAAGCTTTTATATAAAAAAAAATAAGATAACATTGGGACTGCCTCCCAAGTGCGCCATGGTTTTAAGTCTCCTGGCCAGACGTAATGTGTCCTATCCTTGAAGGCACACAGATTTTGGGACCCGACCAAGTGTCCCGTGAACCTTAGCTTCAAGGAATGTCCCAAGGTGGGAAACATCCTTGAATACCCACAAAGATAAAGGAATAACAACATGCATGATTGGAAAAATTTTAGCATTAAACACCTTCCTTAACTCTTCTAGGATGGTGTCTACTCCCTTTTCTTTTTCCTCTCTCCCCCTAAAGATTTTCTCATCTCTTTCAAACCATATCTCCTCACTCCCTTTCTCAATTTCGAGTGTGGTCAACTCTCTCCACTCATCTTTTTCCATAAGATTGATCATGAAGGACCTATTATTTCCCACCATCTTTTCCTTACACTCATTTTCTTCATCACCCCACTATATTTGATTAGAAAAATCACTCACACTCTCACATGAATAGAATGAAGCGTTATCCTCCTCACTCACCATCTCATTCTCACCCAAAGCAAAGGATTCATCTTCCGAGAAATTAAAGCCATCATAATCGGTAGCAGACAAGATAGAATCCTTACAAGCATTAATCAATACATCAAAATTTTTCATGGAATCATCCTCCCGAAATTTAAAGCAGTCATAATCACATATGATGGAAGTATTAAGGCGAAGGGAGTCATCCACAAGGATGTTTTCACTAAGAGCACAAGAATTTTCATGAGTATTAGCACAAAGAAGATTAGGAATTTTACCATATTTCGGCTCTTCTTCTTCCCATACTACTTCGACGTTCTCATCCTCACTCTCCATCTCTACCTCCTTTTGATTTTCCAATTCGAAAATTGAAACTTCTTCAAGCACCGGGGCGTAACAATCATATATTCCTTTAAAGCTCTCCCCTTTCTTATCATTTTGCGCGTTTTCGACCTCTTGTATAATCCTTGGATGGGCTTCCAAAGCGGGGATGCCATCTACGACAGTGGAGTTAGCTCGGGATCCATTCATTTTCATGAGCTCTTCCATCATGGACAACATCTTCGTTTCAACTTCTTCTAGTGGAATTCCTTCTTTCCGGAGGGTAGCGAGATAGTCCTTTAGTTCGCTCTTGATTTCTGCTTTTAATTTAGCCGTATCCTCCTTGGCCATCCTTGTGAATTCTTCAATTTTTGCTTTTAGGATTTCAATTTCATCGGTGGCCGGTGTGATATAATCACAAGGATTTATATGGGTATTATATAGGCAAGAGGGTGGTGTTTCAAAGAAATAGGTAGTATTGTTTTCTTTGTGGTTTTGTGATGGAGGTGGGTAGTAAGTGTTTTGGTAGAAAGTAGGGAATGAATTTGACTCGGGAGTATAGCTTGGATCAAGTTGTTGCATCATTTGCACAAGCTTACTCTCTATGTTTTGAGATATGTCTTTAGAGCTTAATGAGTCAATTTCTTGTGAATTTGGTGATTGTGAAGGGTAAGTTTCTTGGAATTGTGGAGGTGGTGTTTCATAAGGATAGTGGTGATGATTTGGTGTATGGATTGGATAGTGATATGGAGGTGGTAAATGATATGTTGGTGGAATTGGGTAATGGAATGGATGTGGAGGGTAAGTATAAGTGGAATGGGGGTAATAGTGATATGGTTGGGGTTGAGGATTTGCATAGGATGGTCCTCCATGGTGTGGGTAACCATGGGGATTCATTTTAGCACTTATTAGCAAGCTTCAAATGGTTTGATTGAAGAGAATTTCCTGCACAGTAGCTTAGCCAACAACAAATAATTTTGCAACTAAAAGTAGTTGCAAGTGAGCACAAGATATTCAAGATAATATGAGCTCACTTCTTCAAGCGAATAATAAAAATAAGAAAACAAAATAAACAAAAAGAAAGCAATTCAAGAACTCTTAAAATTCTACTTCTAAGATGTCAACACTATTCGAAACTGTTTGCCATCCCCGGCAACGGCGCCATTTTTGACAGGTGTTTGTGTAGTTGGAGTGAAGGTGAAGTGGTAAAACGAAGAGTCAAGACTCCCCGAGTGTCGTGTCTCTCAAGGATGACGAATGGGAATCGAATTAATGTGTTGGCATCTAAGAGGTTGAAGAGAAAGAGTTACGGGAGTGCGAATGATTGGATTCATTTGTAAGAAGGGAAAGGTTGATAGTGGTTGTGTAAAGTAAAGGAAAGTAAAGTGGAGATTGGGGCTTTAGACTTTTCCATGTGGTCTATCTTTGGATGGTTTTGTGAGTGCAAGTTGTGGAATAGACTAGGGAGTTCGTGGCACATCACCAAGTGGTGTCACACTTTGGACTCCCACATCCTCATTCGGTTGGGGCATTTTATCGAACACTTTGTCTACCACTCCTCTCGGATCTTGTCCTTCCGGACTAAGAGCGGAGATGTGATTTAGACTCGTGAGTGGCCGTTATCGCGCACACACTCACTTCCTTTGGGTTTGTTACCTAATGTGGCCACAAAAGGCACAAAGCTTGAAGATCATCATCCACACAAGTTCAACATCCAACAAACAAGCAATTCACAAATCAAAGCAATAATATTAAACATCCACATAGATCTACCATGGGGCCACCAATCCCCTATCTAATCTACTCTATCATACTAGAGAAACAAGAAAAAGAAAGGAAAATTCAAAGAAACAAGTATTGAATTAGAAATTGAAGAGAATGGTTACCACCCTTTAGAAAGGGGATCTTTACAACCTTGATCTTGAAATCCCAATCTTCATTCTTGCCCTTGATCTAAGCTAAACTATGAAAAGAAGGAATTTTCCCCCAAAGGGAGAAAACCCTCTAGATCTATTCTACCCTATTCTATGACTTTTCTAATCTATTCTCCTCTTTTCTTAGGTTTAGGGCAAAGGGGATTTATATAGGTGACAAAAAGGGAACAAATTTCCCAAAATGGACCTGGGCCCGACCACGCTTGCTTCCACGCGTGGTGGTGGGCGTGGGAGCTCACTGGAAATATTCCACGCCCAGCCACACGCGTGTGAGGCTGCGTGGGACGCTACTGCAATTTGGCTTGTTTGTCTTTTGCTCTATTTTAGCCTCAAATCCCTCTCCAACCTGTGAAATACCTCAAAACTCTTTCTAGAAATGTTGTTAGAAGATTTTGATCGCATTTGAGCTCAAATGCATGCAATTGTTGTAATCGGATGTCAAAACGATGCGCTTTTAATCTAATAAAGACCCTTTATAAGTGCTATCCTTGGTGCTTATCAAAATGTTACATTTGCATCTTGACCCGACCCGTCTCATGGTGAGATGGTCTCTAACAAGTTTTTGCCCTTAATCAAATGTAAATAGTTTTAAATTTAAATAGGTTTGTTTACATATTAAAATATAAAAGAATGAAACCAATATATTTTAATTAGATATAAATTAATAACATATATTTGAAAATATATAAAGTAAAACAAAATGTTTATAGTTCATAAAATTAGTTCATACAAAAATTAATGTTCAAACACACAAATGTCAAATTGAAATTACAACCAAACATATTGAAGTGGAAATGCCAAAAGGATTTTAATTGGGAGGGGTAGAGGATGTCATTTATTTAAAATAATAAGGATAAAGATGGGAAAAAGGTTAGGAAGCTACTAACTTATTTTTGAAACACTATCTTAGACAGCGTTTCAAAATAAGCTCTTATTTTAAGCTATTAGGTTATTTTGGGACATAACCAAACATAGCTTATAGCTTATTAGTAGTTTAAAATAAGCTATAAGCTCTGCAAAACAAAGTCATATACATGCACACGTAACAATTAAAACTTTATCAGTACACATTAAACACAAGTAGATAGCATTTAAATTGGACAATATATTAAAACAAAAAAAAATAAAATAAAATAAAATAAAAAGAAGCTTCATTCTCTATTGAAGATGCCAAATTTATATATGGTTGAATCGAATCCGTAGTTAGAAACTTGAGAGATGACTTAGAAATGTGAAACTAGCCTAATATTATCTAAAAGTATCTAAGGAAATGAAGAAATATAAGTTCTACTTCGTTCCTAGGTCTCCCCACCAACCCCACCCCCACCCCCCAATCAAAAATGGCAAAAAAATGCATAAATATAGAATAGGTCGGGGCACGAGCTTCTGTACGGGCATGCACATGCCCCACCAACCCCACCCCCACCCCCACCCCCACCCCCAATCAAAAATGGCAAAAAAATGCTTAAATATAGAATAGGCCGGAGCACGAGCTTCTGTACGGGCGTGCACATGCTCGTGTGTACCCATGGAAAGAACGTGCTGACACACATCCTGAAGAACAATTGTGTGCGCGCCTGGTCGTTCAGTGTGTGTGATGCTATAGGCAAGTGGTGAAGAGTTTGAGAAATGGTCGTGCAGAAGACTTTTCTTGCTCCATGCTTTCTCCATGATGCTCTTTTACTTCCTAAGGCTTCTCCAATTGAGTTTTTAGCTGAAAACTATGTTAGAAGTGCTCCAAAACTCTTCAATTTCTCACTACTTGTGGATGATTATTCCTAGAAATAAAATCACAACAAATGAGTCATAATTCACACAAATTTTGAAACAATTCGCAAATAAAATGGTTTAAACAAGGGGTGGAAATATGGACAATTATACGCTTATCACGGTGTATTGCAATTCTCTTGTCTACGATGCGGTTTAGTGTATTGACCTCCTTGTGTTTTGGTGGTGTCGAGCTGGTGTTATGGATAGAGATGATGGTGGGTGTGTTACTGTGTAGTGTGCATGTTTTTGGTCCATAGTAGGGTGGCTAGTGTGTATTGATTTGTTCTGTTGTAGGCATTATAGTGTGTCAGGGGTTCGTTGGAGTTGTTGTGGATTAGGGGTTTGGTTGTTTGTTTTTAAGTTGCTTCAAAATTTGTACTTGTGGTTGTTTGTGTCATTATTTTTGGTCATTGTTGTGGGGTGTTGTTATTTTTTTTTTTTTTGTGTTTTGTTTTTGCGTATTATGATGTAGTCCATGTGAATTGGTTATCTTGGTCCGTGTGTTGTAGAGTGGCTAGTGTGTATGTGTTTGTTCTATTGTGTGTATTGTAGAATTGGTTTAGTGTTATTGGGTGTGTGTTTTTGAGTTGTTGTCTAAAAGTGTACTTTTGTTCGGTTTACTACTTTGGTAGTTCTTATGTGTGTTTTGTCGTCTTTGTAAAGCAGTTCTTATGTGTGTTTTGTCGTCTTTGTTTTTGTTTTGTTAGCGCATGGAGCTCACTCGGGTGCACTTGACTATTGTGCTATGGATATTTTGTCTAGTGAGGGATGTACTGATCTCCAACTTGTGACGACTCAATCAAGACTTTTGGTGGACAACGTTTTGACACTTTGGAGTAGGGTGTTGATTTCTATATGCATTATGCTTCAGTTGTCAGACTTGATGTTCGTCGTAGTACGTGATTTCTTACTATTTACCCTTTTTCTTGTGCTTGTTTTTCTGAATTAATATTTCTATAATATTATTTCAGTACACCTTCGTCGCAACCAGTTGAGCTCACTGTCACTATAGTCAACAACCCGAGCTCAATGAAGAAGATGAGATAAATAGCTGAATGTGTCTCAATTTGCCTATCGCCCTTGACTTACGCCCAACAAGGTTAAATTTATACTTTTTTTTTTGTAAGATATTTTAAGTAATAAAATTATAAATGTTGTTGTATTTATGCAATTTTTTTAGACATTTCAATAACGGTAAGAAGGACAAATTTAGAGATTGTAAGTATTTGATTTGATAAATCAATTTCTAAAGTAAGATTTAATGGTTTAAATTTAGTACTAGATATGTAACGTTGGTTTTAATTACATTCTAAAATTAGTTTAGTATTTTATAAATTAGGAGAAAAAGTAGGTGGAGCACCATTAACACGCCACGGATGGTGGGGAACAACAATCCTCCACCATTATTAATTTTTTTAAAAATTAATAAGCATGGTGTGTTTGGTTGACAGGTTTTTATAACACTACTATGGATTTTTGATTACCCCATTAATTACAAAACACATTCTATAATAAAATAAGGGTTCCATTTCCCCACCAAAACCCAATTTACTAACTCAATTATTTGTTCATAACTATTGGCAGGCTCGAACTCACAACTTGAGAACAATTTAATGCCACTAAACCACAAAGTCCTTGACGCCTACAATGATACTTAATTTTCTTGTTTAGTATTTAATTTTTAAATGGATAAATATAGACATCTTTTGGTGTTCAATTATCCTATGGGAGAAACTAATATTACTCTATGCTATTAGAATATATTGGGAAATATTATCTTAATTTTACTTTTTTTTTTGAAAATAAAAAACTATTTTTTATTTAAATGGTTAGGTTATAGACCCATTTTTCTAGTTAAGGATTATTGAAACTAAGGTTCAAATGCAATAGTGAGTTCTAATTGTTATTAATTTCAATTCACCCATTGATGGTAAGTATTTATCGATGTATTGTGTTTTGATTCCATCATTATTTGAGTGTAATTGATTACTGGCGTATACATGACAACCCTATGCTATTTGAATTATCAATATATTCTGATTGATATTTTAATCTAGTGCCTGGTATTTAGCATAAACCCGGTGTGCTTTAGAGTTAAGGAGAAATCGATAATATGATTTTTAATGAATCTGTTGTGTGTTTGTAATTCATGACTTGAGTCTTTCTAGTTTCAAATGCTACCAAATCAATTGTACTATAAAGTTTCTTTGATAATATTTTGGTATGTGAAATAACTATAAATTAAAGGGTCTCATAGTTATGGTTGAATCTAACTCCAATCCGTAGTTACAAACTTGAGAGATGACTTAGAAATGAGAAACTAACCAGCTTAATATTATCTAAAAGTATCTAAGGAAATGAAGAAAGATAAGTTGTACTTTGTTCCTAGGTCCCCCTCCCCCTGGTAAAAAATGACCCAAAAAAATGCTTAAATATAGAATAGGGTCACAGGCACGAGCTATTCTATGGGCGTGCACATGCCCATGTGTACCAATGGAAAGAACAATCCGACACACAATGTGAGAGATAGTTTTTGTTTTTATATGAACATCTTTAGGCTAAGATCGAGACCCGTGACATGATATTGTGATTAGATTTATAACAACATCGATATTATATTGTTAAAACTTAAAAGCATGTGTGATTACTATGAAAAATGTCTCCCTCATTTCTCTCAAAATCTTAATAGTATTTTTACTTCTTTTTTTTTCATTCTTCCCTTATTCTCTATTTATATATCATGAAATTTTGTATACATGCATGTGTTTGTGTGCACACATGTGTGTGAGAGATAGGTTATGAATGTATTTTTATATGATCATTCTTGATTTAAGTTATAGTTGCCCTACTCATCATTAGATTTACCTACAATTTAGTGAGGAAATTAGTCACTGTGTCCGGCAGTATTTATTGAATTAGACAAAAAAAAACCCTTATTTAAGTTTGAGACCCGGGCATAGTATGAGATGAGTTTCTACCGAGAGCAACACTATAAGTTGTGATTGTGTATTATGATAAGAGTATTTAAGATTTAAGATTTTGGTCCTAATATAATGTAAATGTTGATTCTCACTAAAAACAATATTGTGCATGAGTTTTATATTATTTATAGCTATTTAAAATTACTATACTCATTGTGGTATAATGTTTTGTGCCTTTTAATGACAAATGAAGAAATGCAATTGCCTTTTGGAGAAAACCATACTGTGAGGTTATCAAATTTCAGTATGGAGAAACAAACAATGCAATTGCTTTATTTATTTGTAATAATGTAATTTATGCGCTCAATTAATGGACGTTATTATTGTCAAAGACCTTGTGCTCTAGTTGTTAAGAATTAGTCTAGTCTTATTTCCTAGTCTTTTGTTTCTGGTGTAACATCTCCTGCCTTTGTGGCTTTGTATTAGTATTTAAGCTCTTTGGCTTACAGTGAATAAACACAGAAGTTCATATTCTCATACTAGTAACACATGTTTTACACTCTGACATGGAAGTGAGTGGGTTCAAGTCTCAATTGAGGCGATTCTTGAACATTCATTGTGAGTCAGTAATACTCAAAAAATATGGCCCATTTTGAATTATTCTTGATAGTAAAATTCATTTTTATATAATGTACTAGAATTAATTAGCTGTCAAGTATAGAAACTTTTTTATTAATATATTCACAACTACAATTATATTGTTTTTCAACAAGCTTACAAGTAGGTGGAGGCAATATTGACTTGTTGTGCTTCAGTATGTTGAGAAAAATAGTTATGAACAAATATTGCATTATAATAGAGTCAATATATTCACAACTACAATTATATTGTATTTCAACAAGCTTACAAGTAGGTGGGGGCTATATTGACTTGTTGTGCTTCAGTAAGTTGAAAAAGTAATTATGAACAGATATTGCATTATAACAGAGTCAGTAGTACTAAAAACACAAGCTTACAAGTAATGTTTCATGCCTAACTCGATAAGGCAACTTATAAATACAGATCAACATATATTGCTAAAAATAAATAAATAAATATGTGATGGATAATACACTAGGCATGGACTACATGGACCGGCCCAAGAAAGCAATTGGATCAAGAACCCAAGAAGGACCATCAACACAAAGCTACATAAGAGTTCGATAAGGATTGGACTTAGCACTTGTAATATTAGCAAGATTAGTGCTTATTAGTTATAATGTAACAGGGACTCCCAATATGAGGCGGTCCAGGATTCTTATTCCTTGTAGGGCTCTAGGCCCAAAATATGTATAAATAGACCCTCCACACATGGAGAAAAGGGGACAAGCAATTATGAGCAATGCAATACCTATATTCTCTCATTATATTTTCCTACATATTTCTTATATTCTCGCTATTCTAACAGGTAGTGTTGGCCTGCCTTTGACTACCCAGAAGTCATAAAACCAACATTGGCGCCGTCCGTGGGGATCGATACGAATAGTCTCGTGATCTCTACCGTTCACCATCGATCCTCAATTCAAATCATTCGGACCTGCACTGGTTTCGACTTTCCTAATGACGTGGTCCCCATATCATCAGGAGGTAATTAAGGCATACAGATTAGAGAGGTGAAGCATTATTGGTTATTCAAGTTAGAGATTATACAGAACCAAGTAAGTCTTTATCCTTATTCTTGTTTTAATTAAGGATTCATGATCATGAATATTGTTTAGTTGATACTTGATTGAGTTGATTTACATGTGATTCATTGTTAATTGTGCTCCCGCATTCAAGTTATAGGCGCATAAAGGTTTTAATTAACATTCTTGGTATAAGAGCCTGCTTATAAATTGATTAATCACTAAAGTTAGGGTTCTTGATATTTGGAGATTTTTAATTATAAAGTTAATTTAATATTGGGCTGATTACGGGTTTTGTGCGTACGTACTGTAATATATATATATATATATATATATATATATATATATATATATATATATATATATTTTTAATTGTGGGTTTATTATTCAGCGTAGTACGTACTGTCATATATAAATTGATTTGCATGTTGTTTTGAATTGAATCATCAAATGGAATTAACATATATACATAATTCTTGTTTTTCGTGCAAATCAATTTACATACGTATGTGCACAATGGAATTAACTATTGACATTTGGGAATCTGGAATCAATTGTTATATACGTACTGGGCATTGGTATATATGATTCATATGTTATGTATGTATGTATGCAACGTATGTATGAGCGTACCGTATATGACTTGTATATGTTACGCATATATAGAACATACTGTATATATGATTTATGTATGTTAAGTATCTTTATCAAATCATGAATTATATGCTATAAGAGAACGATATATAAATTAAGGCTTGTTCATATAAATATGTTCGTGGGATCAAAATCAATTGAAACCAACAAATATATACATTTAATGTTAGATTATATATAAGTTGATTTGGTTGGTTTCTGGAATCGAATATTACATATGTGTACTTCCATTGCCGGATTATTTATATGAATGTTGGAATCAACTACTGCAATGGAATCAAACTTAGAGTCACGAACGGCTATGATGGCATAGCTGGGTTCCCACGGCGAAGGGCATACGGTGGAACTTCTCTGATTTTCAGCCGGCTCCGTGGAAGGTATGAAGAGAAAAAGACAAAATGATGGATTATGCTGTACGGTGAGCTCTTTCCTCATCGAGACATGCGTGGCAATTAACAGGCAGTATGTGTATATACTCCCAGGCCAAGACGATTGCAAGGATTAAAGCTTATACTACGTATATATTTCTTCATGGCTAAAGCTTAGACATCTACTGTTTTTACAAGTAGGTATTTATTTCATATCAACAAAAAAAAAGGGAGAGAGAGAGAAGAAATGAAGAAATAAAAGGAGAATAAAGAGAGAAGAAAAGAAAAAAAAAAGAATCGTTGTGAAGAAGAAGAAGAAGAAGCAAGAGCATTCAAAATTTAAAAAAAAAAAAAAAAAAAAAAAGCCAGTGGCAGACTCGTATTCCCACCACCGTGTGGAAGAAACGCATACTCACTAGGCAATGGAAGACATATACCAACCACCGAGTGGAAGACA
This sequence comes from Ipomoea triloba, assembly GCF_003576645.1. NCBI lineage: Eukaryota > Viridiplantae > Streptophyta > Magnoliopsida > Solanales > Convolvulaceae > Ipomoea > Ipomoea triloba. Next base: position 14,726,746 of record NC_044929.1, on the reverse strand, counting down.
TATACCCATTAGCCAGTGGCAGACTCGTATTCCCACCACCATGTGGAAGAAACGCATACTCACTAGGCAATGGAAGACATATACCCACCACCGAGTGGAAGACATATACACACCACCGAGTGGAAGACATATATCCATTAGCCAGTGGCAGACTCGTATTCCCACCACCGTGTGGAAGAAATGCATACTCACTAGGCAATGGAAGACATATACCAACCACCGAGTGGAAGACATATACTCATTAGCCAGTGGCAGACTCGTATTCCCACCACCGTGTGGAAGAAACGCATACTCACTAGGCAATGGAAGACATATACCCACCACCGAGTGGAAGAAACGCATACTCACTAGGCAATGGAAGACATATACCCACCACCGAGTGGAAGACATATACCCATTAGCCAATGGCAGACTCGTATTCCCACCACCGTGTGGAAGAAACGCATACTCACTAGGCAATGGAAGACATATACCCACTACCGAGTGGAAGACATATACCCATTAGCTAGTGGCAGACTTGTATTCCCACCACCGTGTGGAAGAAACGCATACTCACTAGGCAATGGAAGACATATACCCATTAGCCAGTGGCAGACTCGTATTCCACCACCGTGTGGAAAAAACGCATACTCACTAGGCAATGGAAGACTTGTACCCACCACTGAGTGGAAGACATATATACCCATTAGCCAGTGGCAGACTCGTATTCTGATAAGCACCAAGAATAGCACTTATAAGGGGTCTTTATTAGATTAAAATCGCATCGTTTTGGCATCCAATTACAACAATTGCATGCATTTCAGCTCAAATGCGATCAGTTTCCTCTAACAACATTTCTAGAAAGAAGTTTTGAAGCATTTCACAGGTTGGAGAGGGATTTGAAGCTAAAATGGAGCAAAAAGATGAACAAGCCTACATGTAGTAACTCCCCACGCAGCCTCACACGCATGTAGCTGGGCGTGGAATTATTCCAGAGAGCCTCCACGCCACTCACACGCGTGTGAGCAGGCGTGGTCGGGCCAAGGGTTATTTTGGGAAAATTGTTCCTTTTCTTTGTCACCTATATAAATCCCTTTTGTCTAAAACCTAGGAGAGTTTTGTAGATCAGAAAATTGGTAGAATAGGATAGTGAGATCTAGAGGGTTTTCTCCCCTCTTGGGGGAAAATTCCTTTCATTCATAGATAGAATAGATCAAGGGCAAGAAGGAAGATTGGGATTCAAGATCAAGGTTGTAAGATCCCCTTTTCCAAAGGGTGGTAACCATTCTCCTTAATTTCTAATTCAATACTTGTTTCTTTGAATTCCCTTTCCCTTTTCTTGTTTCTTATTATGATAGAGTAGATTAGAAAGGGGATTGGTGGCCCCATGGTAGATCTATGTGGATGTTTAATATTATAGCTCTAATTTGTGAATTGCTTGCTTGTTGGATGTTGAACTTGTGTGGATGATGTTCTTTATGCTTTGTGCCTTTTGTGGCCACATTAGGTAGCAAACCCAAAGGAAGTGAGTGTGCGCGCGATAGCGGCCACCCACGAGACTCACTCACCCACATCTCCGCTCTTAGTTCGAAAGAACAAGATCCGAGAGGAGTGGTAGACAAAGTGTTCGATGAAATGCCCCAACCGAATGAGGATGTGGGAGTCCAAAGTGTGACGCCACTTGGTAGTGTGCCATGAACTCCCTAGTCTATTCCACAACTTGCATTCATGAAACCAACCAAAGATAAACCACATGGAAAAGCCTAAAGCCCCAATCTCCGCTTTACTTTTCTTTATTTTACACAACCTTTTATTAACCTTCCCCTCATACCAATGAATCCAACTCCTAGCCATTCCCGTAACTCTTTTCCTTCAACTTCCCATCACACCCATTCGATTCCCATTCGCCATCCTTGAGAGACACGATACTCAGGGAGTCTTGACTCTTCGTTTTACCACACACACTTCACATATCCACTCACCACAATACAAAACCACAACACCAAATTGGCGCCGTTGCCGGGGATGGCAAACGGTTTCGAATAGTGTTGACATCTTAGAAGTAGAATTTTAAGAGTTCTTGAATTTCTTTCTTTTTGTTTATTTTGTTTCCTTATTTTTGTTACTTGTTTGAGAAGTGAGCTTAAATTGCCTTGTATATCTTGTGCTCACTTGCAACTAGTTTTAGTTGCAAAATTATTTGTTTTGGCTAAGCTATTGTGCAGGAAATTCTCCTTAAGCAAACCTCTTGAAGCTTGCCAATAAGTGCTAAAATGAACCCCCATGATTACCCACATCATGGAGGACAATCTTATGGAAATCCTCAACCCCAACCATATCCCTATTACCCCCATCCCATTTATACTTACCCTCCACCAACATACCATTACCCATTTCCACATCACCATTTACCACCTCCATATCACTATCCATTTCATACATACAATCTTCACCCACACCCATATGAAACACCACCTCCACCTTTCCAAGAAAATTACCCTTCACAATCACCCAATTTTCAAGAAATTGACTCGTTAAGCTCCAAAGAAATATATCAAAGCATAGAGAGTAAGCTTGCACAAATGATGAGAACAATCGACCCAAGCTATACTCCCGAGTCAAATCCATTCCCTACTTCCCACCTAAACCCCTACTACCCACATCCATCACAAATTCATCTAGAAAACAATACTACCCATTTCTTCGAAACACCATCTTCTTTCCCATATAATACCCATACAAATCCTTGTGATTATATCCCACCGGCCACCGATGAAATTGAAATTCTAAAAGCAAAATTAGACGAATTTACGAGGATGGCCAAGGAGGATACGGCTAAACTAAAAGCCGAAATCAAGAGCGTATTAAAAGACTATCTTGCTACCCTCCGGGAGGAAGGACTTCCACTAGAAGAGGTTGAAACTAAGATGTTGTCTATGATGGAGGAGCTTATGAAAATGAAAGAGCCCCGAGCCAACTCCGCCATCATAAATGGCATCCCCACTTTGGAAGCCCATCCAAGGATTATACAAGGGGTTGATAAAGAGCAAGAAGCTAGCAAAGAGGCGGATGTTGAAGAGAACGTAGATTGTCATGCCCCGGTGCTTGAAGAAGTTCCAATCTTCGAATTGGAAAATCAAAAGGAGGTAGAGATGGAAAGTGAGGATGATGACATTGAGACGGTATGGGAAGATGAAGAGCCAACATGTGGTAAAATTCCTAATCTTTCTTGCGCTAATATTCTTGAAAATCCTTGTGCTCTTCTTAAGAACACCCTTGACACTTGTTCGGATGACTCCCTTTGCATTAATATTTCCACTACATGTGACTATGATTGCTTTAAATTTCGGGAGGATGATTCCATAAAAAATTTCGATGTATTGACTTATTACTATAAGGATTCTCTTTTGCTTAAATATGAGTATGATTGCTTTAACTTTTTGGAAGATGAATCATTTGTCTTGGGTGAGAGTGAGTTGATGAGTGAGGGGGATGATGCTTCATTTTACTCATGTGAGAGTGAGAGTAATTTTTGGGAAGATGAGAGAAAGGAAGGTGAGGAAGGGATGATAGGAAATGATAGGATTTTAACGCTTGATTTTATAGAGAAAGTTGAGTGGAGAGACTTGACCACATTAGAAAATGAAAATGGGAGCGAGGAGATATGGTACGAAGAGAGCGCTAAAATTGAAAAGATCTTTAGGGGAAGAGAGGATGAGGAAAAGGAAGTGGACACCATCCTAGAAGAGTTAAGGAGGGTGTTTGATGCTATAATTCTTCCAACCTTGCATGTTTTTCTTCCTTTATTTTTGTGGGAGTTCAAGGATGTTTCCCATCTTGGGACATTCCTTGAAGCAAAGGTTCACGGGACGCTTGGTAAGGTCCCAAAATCTGTGTGCCTTGAAGGATAGGCCACATTATGTCTGGCCAGGAGACATAAAACCATGGCGCACTTGGGAGGCAGTCCCAATGTTATCTTACTTTTTCTCGAAAATTTTTCTTATTTTCTATAGTATGTTTTACTTAGTTTTATTTCAATAATGATACTATAACCTCGGTTGAGCTAACAAGTACAGATTCAACACCCGAGAGTTATAAATTGCCCGCAATTGATCGACGAACATCATCGCTAGCCAAGGAAGGAAGGGAAATCGAGGTAGGCTTTTGCACAACACGCCTCCACGCCACCACCACGCGTGTGGCTAGGCGTGGAAAACTTCCAGAGAGCCACCACGCCACTCACACGCGTGTGAGCAGGCGTGGGAATAAACCAGAGAGCTCCCACGCCTACCACCACGCGTGGTAGCGTGCGTGGACGGGCACCAGACTTTTCGCGGATTTTCGCGCGAAGTGGTTTAAAACCCTTTCCTTGCTTCATTTCTTCCCCACCACGAGCAAGAACTCTCCCAAGCTGAAAATATACACTTTCTAAGCATTTCCTTCCAAGTCTCTCAACTTTTCTCAAAGATTCTAAGTCATTTCTAAGGTATGAACATACTCTTCTTTGCTATTTACTTGTTTAATGAAGAACTTGTTCTATTTTGAAGAATATATCCATGGGTTTTTCTTGTATGACATTTTTCTTGAGATATATTGTTATGAGATGACTTGATAGACTTGTATTGAGCCTACATTGCTTCTATAGACTAGAAATTTCGTGTTTTAACATCTCTTTGTGACTAGATCTTGAATTGCTTGATTTGGGTTTTCTCTTGTCATGATGAGATCCTTGTTGATATAGTAAGCATGGTGGGTAAAGTTTGCAACTTTCCTACTCTATAGGCACTACATTGCTATATTCTACTAGTTAGATGGTCCAATTTTAACTTTCATGAAACTTCCATTTTTCAACCTTGAGCTAGTCTAGAGGTAGAAGATGAAGTTGACCATGTGTTGACCTTTTGACTATGAAATGAGTATGAAATGGTATGAGCTAGTTCTTGCATGTATAGGATAGAATTGTTAATGGATATCAAAATGATGGTTGCATGCATTGAATTCTTATGATTTTCCTTTAAGATATGTGCAATATTGTTCATAATCAATATTTAAGATTGGCAAGTGTTTTTCCTTGTGTTGCTTTGGTTACCTATGATACAAGAAAAGATGTCTGCGCCATATGACCTTGCACAACAGATTGCTCAAAGACTCCAAAGAGGGAAAGCTCCTGTAGATGAAAACAATGCCAGGGACGCTAACAATCGTTACATAAAAGTACCTACCGGAACTCAAATTCTGCTGATGACTGCTACCATGCTAGGTCGGTATAGGCAACTGTTAAACTACCCTATTGTGCAATAGAGGTATGTGGATTTAAGAGTATTGGAGGATTATGAGTGCAAATATGGACTAGAGAGGTTGATTGCAGAGCCATATTGGAACAACCTGCTAAGCTGGAGACAGGATACTTTTATCCCTCTAGTACATGAGTTTATCACAAGCTTGAAAGTTAATGGAATGGCTGGAGATATCTACAGCCCCACCATTCAATTTAGACTCTTCAACCAGGACTATAATATATCGGCCAACTATTTGGGAGTTCTCCTTGGATTCTACAGTGAGGAAGACCAGTCGAAGCACTGGTACAGGAGACTGAGGCATGACTTTGGAGATAGAGATATACCAAGAGCATATTGGTCGAAGATTGCAAGACAAGGAGTCGACTGGGAGGGGTCAAGAGTGAGAGTCTCTCAGATTGTAAGGGATGATTTAAAGGTTTTGTGGAAAGTGATCGCTCATTCTTGGGAAGGAAGGCCTGAAACTTATGACCGAGTCTCAAAGGCGGAGCTGTTCATGCTTTGGAGTATGGACACCGGGAACTCGGTGAACATGAGCGCAATTTGTAGAAACTTGCTTGTTGCACAACAACAAGAGTCAGCCAGGGCAATCTTCATAGGCCCCTTGGTGACAAGGCTATGCGTCTCCTTGGGCAATCAAATGAAAATGAATTGGTTCGAACATCGGGCCCTAGGAGCGCATATAGTTCCTTTATCTCCCGAGGACATTGCAAAACTTCACCTGAGACAGCTAGCGCGAACAAGAATAGATGAGGAGATGGCGGATGATCACGCTAACACGCCCATGACGTCTCCAGGATTCACTCCTTCTCCGATGTCATTCAACTCCCCGTCTCTTTCGGAAATGTACTCGCCGTTGGATTCTTCAATGTATTCACCACCACCAAGAGAGCCCGGACCATCCGTACCTCCACCACAACCTGAAGAGCGAGACCCCAACTCCTCTATCTTCAACATTCCAAGCTGGTTCACCCCAGTCACTGATTGGAGATCCCTCCAGAATTTCCAATACCAATTGCACTTGGAGCAAATGCAAAAGTTGGATGAAATTTCGAAAGAGATCAAGGAAATCAGGAGAGCATAAAGGAAAGAAGAAACTGAAGAAGAAGAAAAGACAAATCTTGATGATGATGACTTGTGATCTGTTAACTCTGAACAATTGATTGTGGACAATCTTTTTATTTCTTTTTATAGTTTCACCTACAATTCTGTTTAAGTTTTAGCTTGCACGTTTCGTCTAGCCAAAGACGTTAACCGTGGCGCTTATGGGAGGCAACCCTCAAATAAGAAGAAGAAATGACCACTCCACCAACAACCATGAAAGACCAATCTTGAAAAGGCAAACTCAGATTGCAAAATTTTTCTAAGGATATCAATTGTAAGTATTTCTTTTATCCTAATTCAATGCCTTGTTTTGGTTCGCTTTATTTCTTAGAATCGCAAATGAAGAACTGCATGAAATTGTTGTGATGGATGTAGTCTGTTTGTTAGAACTGTTTCGCCCAGTTCACACTTTTAAGTGTGGAAAAGAAAAAGGGGCGTGTGTAGAACCCTTAAACATATATCCTTTTTCCTCCATTCCCTATAGAAACATCGAGGACGATGTTCATTTCTAAGTGTGGAAAGGGTGTATGCTTCTTGAAACAGTTAAATTGATTAAGTGATAAGGTATAGGAACCTAGAGGGTGTGTTATTGCCAATACTATCTAGGAGGGCTCTTAACCTTGTGCCAAGAATTGAATGTCTTAAATATGCCTTGAGAAGTTACACTTTGCACCAATTTGCACAATTGACCCAAAAATTGAAAATTTTTATGTGTGCTTGCATGCCTTCACCTTGTATTTTGTTTGGACCTTAGTCAAGGATCACTCGAAGTGGGAGTGTAAACCCCTTGCGAAGCCCGGAAATTGAACTAATCTCAGCAGGACATGGGGCAAAAGGAGAGCCTAAGTGAGCTTTGAGTGAAAACAATCCCTAATCCCTAGAAAAAGGCATGAGGGGTTGATATGGTGAAACGGAATAAAGGCTTTAAAAGGGGCCACTCCCAGAGATAAAATTTGAGGAAAGCCTTCTCGCTAGGAAGTGTTCAACCATAGTCTTCGAATGCTATATCTGGAGTCGATTGTCCACTTAAAATGTTCCTAGGAGAAGAGAAAATTGAGAGGAGGTGAGCCGCCTCGCTAGGATTCGGGCACCCATTGCACTGACCTTCGAAAAGGCATGGATCTCCATGTGAAGTCGGGTAGTCCGATGACGTTATCCTAGGAGGTGAGAAAATAGAGTGATCGCCCAAGCCATGGCGATGAGCGGTCCATGTCCCTGCCCTCACTTATTTTAATGTAAAGGGGCTTTGGCATTAGGTGGAAATTGGCTAGGGGGTGAGCATCGTTCCCACTAGTCGGATCGGCTGGAGGCCCCTAGAAAATACAAGGTGAAACCATTTTGCCATTTGCATGCTTTAAGGTGTGAACAAAACCTTTTTATGTTATACATATCTCCTAAGACTTAACCTCCTTAGCATATTTCTTACATTTGGTTGGCACGAGTTTAGCAATCTTGGTAGATAGTGTAGGGGATTTCACCCGCTCAATTCTGAACATCCACACATCACTTGATCAAATTAACCATGAGAGAAGTGTGGAAAGTTTAAGTGTGGCTTAGAAAAGTATGCTTGCTTGAGGACAAGCAAGGTTTAAGTGTGGAAAGTTTGATAAGCACCAAGAATAGCACTTATAAGGGGTCTTTATTAGATTAAAATCACATCGTTTTGGCATCCAATTACAACAATTGCATCCATTTCAGCTCAAATGCGATCAGTTTCCTCTAACAACATTTCTAGAAAGAAATTTTGAAGCATTTCACAGGTTGGAGAGGGATTTGAAGCTAAAATGGAGCAAAAAGATGAACAAGCCTACATGCAGTAACGCCCCACGCAGCCTCACACGCGTGTGGCTGGGCGTGGAATTATTCCAGAGAGCCTCCACGCCACTCACACGCGTGTGAGCAGGCGTGGTCGGGCCCAGGGTTATTTTGGGAAAATTGTTCCTTTTCTTTGTCACCTATATAAATCCCTTTTGTCCAAAACCTAGGAGAGTTTTGTAGATCAGAAAATTGGTAGAATAGGATAGTGAGATCTAGAGGGTTTTCTCCCCTCTTGGGGGAAAATTCCTTTCATTCATAGATAGAATAGATCAAGGGCAAGAAGGAAGATTGGGATTCAAGATCAAGGTTGTAAGATCCCCTTTTCCAAAGGGTGGTAACCATTCTCCTTAATTTCTAATTCAATACTTGTTTCTTTGAATTCCCTTTCCCTTTTCTTGTTTCTTATTATGATAGAGTAGATTAGAAAGGGGATTGGTGGCCCCATGGTAGATCTATGTGGATGTTTAATATTATAGCTCTAATTTGTGAATTGCTTGCTTGTTGGATGTTGAACTTGTGTGGATGATGTTCTTTATGCTTTGTGCCTTTTGTGGCCACATTAGGTAGCAAACCCAAAGGAAGTGAGTGTGCGCGCGATAGCGGCCACCCACGAGACTCACTCACCCACATCTCCGCTCTTAGTTCGAAAGAACAAGATCCGAGAGGAGTGGTAGACAAAGTGTTCGATGAAATGCCCCAACCGAATGAGGATGTGGGAGTCCAAAGTGTGACGCCACTTGGTAGTGTGCCATGAACTCCCTAGTCTATTCCACAACTTGCATTCATGAAACCAACCAAAGATAAACCACATGGAAAAGCCTAAAGCCCCAATCTCCACTTTACTTTTCTTTATTTTACACAACCTTTTATTAACCTTCCCCTCATACCAATGAATCCAACTCCTAGCCATTCCCGTAACTCTTTTCCTTCAACTTCTTAGATGCCATCACACCCATTCGATTCCCATTCGTCATCCTTGAGAGACACGATACTCGGGGAGTCTTGACTCTTCGTTTTACCACACACACTTCACATATCCACTCACCACAATACAAAACCACAACACCATATTCCCACCACCGTGTGGAAGAAACGCATACTCACTAGGCAATGAAAAAAAAATCTATTTACAGATTGATCGAAACAAAAAAGCACAATTATACTTTCCCGAGACTTTGTATTCACAAAATCCCAAGAAAGTGGAGGACTGGATGATGGATAATACACTAGGCCTGGGCTACATAGACCGGCCCAAGAGAGCAAGTATACTTTATAGAGACTTCGTATCCACAAAGTCTCAAGAAAGTGGGGGACTAGATGATGGATAATACACTAGGCATGGACTACATGGACCGGCCCAAGAAAGCAATTGGATCAAGAACCCAAGAAGGACCATCAACACAAAGCTACATAAGAGTTCGATAAGGATTGGACTTAGCACTTGTAATATTAGCAAGATTAGGGCTTATTAGTTATAATTTAACAGGGACTCCCAATATGAGGCGGTCCAGGATTCTTATTCCTTATAGGGCTCTAGGCCCAAAATATGTATAAATAGACCCTCCACACATGGAGAAAAGGGGACAAGCAATTCTGAGCAATACAATACCTATATTCTCTCATTATATTTTCCTACATATTTCCTATATTCTCGCTATTCTAACAGGTAGTGTTGGCCTGTCTTTGACTACCCAGAAGTCATAAAACCAACAATATGCAAATAATGTGAAAGCACATTCTCTTCAACAAAAAATGTGAAAGCACATTACGCATTGCAGAATGATAATAAAATAAACTAATTTTTCTGTATCTAACATAGAAAATTATCACATTGATCTTACTTAAACGAAGTTTACTAAAATTTATTACCTTTGGAAATTGGTAGATTCAAAAAGCATCCATCCACATTCTGTGCAATTGTTACAAGCAAAACCTCTAAGCCATTGTGCATTTTCACTTTTGATGCAGAAGCATCCATCCACATAACTTTGAAAGTTGGTAACTGCGAAATAGTCACCTTAGTCCTTATGCCAAATAGTCACCTTATTGATACCTTTCTCCTTACTTTTGCCTTCATGTTTTCTGAGAGCTAAGCCTTAATACCGTTAGTATTTTAACTCTTAACTAAACGTTAGTATTTTAACTCTTAATTAAATCACAATCATCAAATCGAAGAAAATCAACTCTTAATTAAATCACAATCATCAAATCGAAGAAAATCAAAAGATTTTGCATCAGCCAAACCAAGCCTTAATACCGTTAGTATTTTAACTCAATCAAAAGATTTTGCATCAGCCAAACCAAGCCTTAATACCGTTAGTATTTTAACTCAATCAAAAGATTTTGCATCAGCCAAACCAAGCCTTAATACCGTTAGTATTTTAACTCCATCAGCCAAACCAAGCCTTAATACCGTTAGTATTTTAACTCAATCAAAAGATTTTGCATCAGCCAAACCAAGCCTTAATACTCAATCAAAAGATTTTGCATCAGCCAAACCAAGCCTTAATACCGTTAGTATTTTAACTCCATCAGCCAAACCAAGCCTTAATACCGTTAGTATTTTAACTCTTAACTAAACGTTAGTATTTTAACTCTTAATTAAATCACAATCATCAAATCGAAGAAAACCAACTCTTAATTAAATCACAATCATCAAATCGAAGAAAATCAAAAGATTTTGCATCAGCCAAAAAAGTAATCTTTCTCCCACCAACATAAAACGTCCTAATCCCAACAATTGTTGCCCAGGATTGAACTGAGGACCTTCAATGTGTAAAACAAACATGATAACCACTACACCACAGCAACCCAATGTTAAAGAGGCTGTATTATTACTTTAATATTATTAGTACATCTTTTTTTGTCCTCTCATATTTGAGCGAACATTAGTTTTATTTAACAGTGGCGTTATTTCGGTACGACTTTGAATAGAATTCCATTTTAAGTTTGAAAATAATAAAAAATCATCTTACCATTAATTCGTTAAAGTTAAGAAATAAATATTTTTTTAACTTGTTGTTTGTCAAACTAAAAACTATAGAAAATGAAAATCAAATTGAAATGCATCGAGTGTGTTCATTGTCACCATGTCCTTCTTATTTTATCAAATTTATAATGCAAATGTTACATATTTTCCATAGATTATTAATAGAAAGACGTAAGACGTTTGAAGGAATTGACATGGACATGATTGGGAATGACAACAGGTATAAATAATTTGAAAATTATAATAATTTGCTTAAAAAAATATTTTAATTTAAATATATAAATTAATTTTGCATCATTTCGAGCAATTTGTAAATAAATATAATTGATATGATCAAATCATATCTAATTATTATGTTTATCTGATTGCTTTTTATTACTTTAAAACTAGTTATCAAACGCACGTTGCGCGATTAAACCAATGCCCAATGCGTATTTTTAAATTAGTGTTCCTTAATTAGTTAAAGTAGTCGTATAATAATGGGAGAGAAAAAAATGCCAAATTAATAAAAATCAAAGAAATAGTCTCGATGCTTATATATTTTAATATAACATAATGAAATTGTAAATAGCTAAATTACAACTAAAGTAGAAACAAATAAACCACTTACATGGGAGCAAATGCCGTGTCATCATTGTCACTTGTTTGGACACCGGTCCGACCATTTAAAATCCATGTGTATTTGTATTTGTGATCAAGTAATTTATAGTTCGTCCAGACTGGTTTGACAATGACATTTGAGATGATGTACCATTTGTTGGTTTGTAAAGTAATATCATAAATTCCAATATCATTATCAATCACTATTGATTGAACCCGAGTTTCTTGCATTTAGATATAGCATTTACAATGATGTTGGTGGTGAATGAGAGCATCTTCATAATGATAATGATAATGATAATGATAATGATAATGATAATAATAATAATAATCATAATAATAATAATAATAATAATAATCTCTGTCCCATTTTACCTGTCTTGTTTACTACTCATTGGTCAAACCAACTCTTTCTTCATTGTTTATTTTCTTTAGTAATTTTTAATTATTTTTAAATTTTATTTTTTGTGTTTAATAGTACTTTTAATTATTTTTAAATTTTATTTTTTGTGTTTAATAGTACTTTTAATGTAGTTTCTAAATATATAAATTTTATATATAGTACTTTTAATGTAGTTTCTAAATATATAAATTTTATATATACTATTACTATTCATTGGTCAAACCAACTCTTTCTTCATTGTTTATTTTCTTTAGTAATTTTTAATTATTTTTAAATTTTATTTTTTGTGTTTAATAGTACTTTTAATGTAGTTTCTAAATATATAAATTTTATATACTAATACTAAACTTAATATTATGAAAAATTGAATTAAAAATAACTTCAGTCAAGCCTTGTTAACCGAATCAGACAAACAAAATGGGACGGAGGTAGTAGTAATAATAATAATAATAATAATAATAATAATAATAATAAAGGGAGAAAAATTTTACGATTTACTTACTGTTTCATCCTCAAGTACGATGAGCATATACTTTTTCTCAGGCGTTTCAATAGCGTTGTTTGGTTCGTTTTTCTTAATGACATGAACTGTACAACTCTAGCCCACATTTTGTATGTCAATATCAATTAACTTTACTGCATTTGTCATTACTAATATCCTTGTGTCATGAAAAATATGTTCATAAAGGATGTTATGAAATAATATAATGGATGGGAACCACAACATGAATTCAAAAACCATAGATTAGGGGGTTATGAGTAACTAAAATGTGTAGATTATGGAGGAATATAATGAGAACCACAACATTACATACAAGGATACAAGTATAAAAGAATATATTATACAATAGATATATTTACATAAACGATATTGAAGTTATACTAATTAATGAGTATACCATCATTGATTTTTTTAAACAAACTGTAATCATTATGAGTACGAATACAAATAATAGAATTAGCATGATAATATTTTGACAATCATACCTATAGAATGTCAAGTATAGATGGTGTCTTGCAGAATATGTTAGGTTTAGTTTTGGGTGAATACCAGTGAGAAGGGGGGGGGTTATATACTGTTGTTTTGAGTAGAATAATAGTTTAGTTAGGAATCTATACAAAATTGTATTATAGACTCTTATTAAGACTTCAATATTCTAATTTTAAGTTAGGAATCTATACAGAATTGTATTATAGAATATTGCCAATTTGTTTGAAAACTGCAATAAATAAACAAATTGCCTAAAGAATTTAATGTTAAACTTCCGTTATATTTAACGGAAAAATTTGGTAAAATTATAAAAGATTATGATATATTAGGAATTTCATTGGAGGTTGCACAATAAGAAGAATACAAAGTACAATATGTTATAGCAGACTATTATACCAACATTTTTTTAGTTCCAGTTAAGGGTCTAACATTATTGGCTCTTATTATAAGTGTAGATAATATCTAGATAATTGGTAAATGTTAACCATTTAAATATGTATGGATGATTTTTTTTTGACAATATTTTAGATTAAGATTAATAAAAATTTGTTAAAGTTTAGTGACGAGTGAAGCCGTAGATATTGTTGGGAGGTGTTTATTGAGTAAACCTTATGACTTAATGTTATGGACTATGGACTATGGTTGAACATTGCGCTTGAATGCCTTGATTTGCACTTCAATGACTAGAAGTGGATTGTCGCATATAAATTTAGGACAAATTTAGCAACCCATGTTTAATTAATTTTTTAAAGTTTAAATAATTTAAAGTTTCCAAAAGAGAGTGTAATTAAATTTTTTTAAGTTTTTAAATAATATTCGGTAAATTAGTAATATCCTTTTCCTTTTTTAATTTGCCTAATTTTCATTTCCTTTTCCGGATCTTTTTATATTTTCAATCAATTAGTAATATCGATTTTTCTTTTCCATTTTATCTTTATTATTGTTTGGGCGAAAATTTTACAAAGGATGATTTTAGTTTTAATAATAGTAGTATAGATATAGAAGTATAGATAAGTATTCGAATTATTATTATTGGTGTAAATAATAATTAATAAATTATTTTTTCTTATAAAATTACGCAAAATTTGTTTCCATTATTCTCACAATTATAATGGCTTAATTATTTTCAAAATTTGATAAATAAAATTTTGTTACCAATTAAACGCTATTATTTTTTTACCAATTAATTAATAATATTAGTTTGTGCGGGAAAGTTGAAAGGAACATTTTACTTTATTAATAGTACTAGTTTTTCTTATGCGCAATGCGCAAAAAATAGGTGCCCAATATTAGTATTCTATATTAAAATTTTAAATTTATTAAATTTTAATATAGTAAATAATAATAATAATAATGTAAAATATTTTTATAAATTGGATATTTATATTTTAAAAAATAACTAACATATACTATATTATTATTATTATTGAAGAAGATAAGAAAATATATGATGGATGCATGTGCATAGTAACAATAGTGGAAAAGATAACGGAAGTTATAACGGTAGAGGTATATTTGTCCAAAATATTATGTAGTACAACTTTTATAGCATAATGTACAAAAGAACTTAATGGAAAAAACGGACATAAATTAGGGGTATAACATTCATTCACATTTATTATGTTTTTTAGATATTGACACGTGAATATAGAAATATTATAACTAATTAATATATATTAGTTAATTTCTGTCAAAGACCTTGTGATTTAGTGTCCACATGGATGATAGGAGTAGGTTCGAGCCTTAATGGACAACAATTGTTGACTCTTTGTGCTTCAGTAGGTTGAGACAGTGAGTAGTACTCAAAAAAAAATATTAGTTAATTTTCATTTTTCATTTTACATTTTCTTATCAAATAAGCTTTATTAATTATTTGACCAATAAAATATTTAATTAATGGACTACAAAAATTTGGGCGGGAAAATGGAATAGGAAGATTTTAGTATAGATTGTTTTACTGCTAATATGAATTTTACCTTGCTTTGATACTTAAAAATGGCAATTGCACTTTAATTTCCTGAAATATCAGCTGGTTTTATCTCTTCAGGTTTGATTTAATAGTACAAGTGATTCACAGATGAAACGGAAGTATAAAATAGCAACAACTTTAACACTGTATGAAAGAAGAAGAAACCCTCCCATTTCTTTTAATTTTTAAAAATAATAATTAAAATAATTTTTAATATATAATTTCACATTGTGGCATCATATTTAAGGAAAACTTGGAAGTAACCTGTAAAATATGTTATTTGTACAATTTTTTATTTTTAGTGGTCCAATTGCACATTTTTTTTGTTCAATGATTCAATTGCACAGTGTGTAAAGTTCAATAGTATTTGACACTTTTTCCAAAATATAATTATGGAATGCAATTGAGAATTTTCATACATCATAACTTCGACATTTATGTCATGGATCCGGGTTCATCTTGCAAGGTGAACCCATGTCAAAATACACAATTTATATACTGAATGTTCATAATTTACATATTGAATGTTCACAATTTAAATTGCGAACATTCAATATGTAAATTGTGAATATTCAGTATGTAAATTGTAAACATTTAGTATGTAAATCAATCATTATTGTGTGGACCATGGTCCACACAACTGTATGGACTATACTATCAAATTATGTACATTCAATATAAATATAATGTACTTTTAATATATTAAAAATGTACACTGTATTGTATAATGTACATTTAGCACACAAATAATGTGCATTTAGTACATTAAAAATGTACCTTTTGTTATGATTCATATATCACTATGTGGACCATGGTCCACACAATAAATAATTTGCCTCTTGAACTTGGCAAATTATTGCATGGACCATGGTCCACACAGCTGTGTGGACCAAAAATAAAAAGTACATTATTTTTGTACCGAAGGTACATTATTTTTGTACTGTAGGTACATTATTTGACAGTATGTATAAAATAATGTACCTTTAGTACAAAAATAATGTACCCTAAAATAATATACCTATAGTATAAAAATAATGTACCTTCAATACAGAAATAATGTGTTTTTTTATTTTTGGTCCAAACAGCTGTGTGGACCATGGTCCATGCAATAATGATTCTCCGCGATCCAACAGAGCTTGATAATAGAATCATTGGGCCCATAATTTATAATGTTGGCCCAAACATCATAACTCAACATAAGCCCACTAGGGCTGTTGTCTTCTACGGAGTATTACATAAGGAATGCGCTTCCATTACTCAAAACCCTAGTGGCCACTCTCAGCTCCGGATTTCAGGTTGATCGCCGAACTGAGAATCCCACCGCCGGCGGCCCAAAATGGTGCACGTCTCCTTTTACCGGAACTGTATGTTTCTCAATTTTTATTTTTTATTTTTAATTTTTTATCCTCCTTTTCCCCACAGGTGTCCCTACATTTTTGTGTCTATATACACGTTTTTC
Organism: Ipomoea triloba; assembly: GCF_003576645.1. NCBI lineage: Eukaryota > Viridiplantae > Streptophyta > Magnoliopsida > Solanales > Convolvulaceae > Ipomoea > Ipomoea triloba. Next base: position 14,710,137 of record NC_044929.1, on the reverse strand, counting down.
GTTGATATATTCATGTATGCCTCTATGTGTATGAATTGATATCTATTTTGATGCATAATTTTTAATTGTACGGGCAAGTGGTTGGCTCAGTTCGTTTAATCTTGGTAACTTGGTAATCTCTGGCCTCTGGTCAGTGCATTGTAGTTCAAGTTTGTTATAATTGCAGTCTTCAATGGAACTATAGGATTTTTTCTTATCAATTATCTTAGATTTTCAGTGTTTTGGATCGAAAGCTTGTTATGTGTAATCTGGGTATCTCCTAATGAATGTAATGATAGAATAAGCATTTCAGTGTGGATCTATGCTGTATATCATCTTGGTGTGTCTAGTAAGGTGCTAGGCTTTAGAAATTTTTGTTTAATCCATTCCAGTTGATGCAAACTGAGACTATGTTTTGTTCTGTACATGAACTTTAACAACTTTTAGCCAGACTCTTGTATTGAACTAATACAGGCTACACAAAATTTCGTCTTTAGACTGTAGTTGTTCCAGATGATAACTAAAATGTGCTCTTTATCAGTTTGTTCTTTATAAGACTCTGTTAATACTATGTGCTATATTGAATGTAGATGGGAAGACATTTAAGAAGCCCCGTAGGCCATATGAGAAAGAGCGATTGGATGCTGAGTTGAAGCTTGTTGGTGAGTATGGACTTAGGTGCAAGAGGGAACTCTGGAGGGTTCAGTATGCATTGAGCCGTATCAGGAATAACGCAAGAATGCTTCTTACACTCGATGAGAAGGACCCAAGGCGTATTTTTGAGGGTGATGCTCTTTTGAGAAGGATGAACAGGTATGGCTTGCTTGATGAGAGTCAGAACAAGCTTGATTATGTCCTTGCCCTAACTGTGGAGAACTTCCTTGAGCGCCGTCTCCAAACTCTTGTGTTCAAGGCTGGCATGGCAAAGTCAATCCATCATGCTAGGGTGCTCATTAGGCAAAAGCACATCAGGTATGCCACTTTTTATATGATTTATAGTTCTAGTTTAGGTCTTGCTTTCTTTCTGGCTTGACCTCTACAATCCATTGGTGATGAAACATAAAGTTGTCTGTGCAACCAAAGCATTTGTGAATGAAGTAGTTAACTGTCAGTTATGACCACTGTCATCTATCATTCCTGGCCAGTGAATGATTGCAAGCCAGAGATTGCCATGGGGTCATATGCCACCAATTCATTCAAGGGTATTTAGATAATTTTATTAGCTGTTCGTTTTCCATTCGTAACCCACCAAACTCTGGAGTATTTTAGTGCTTTATATTCCTTTCTGCCAACCAAACCATGGATATATTCCTTTTCAATTCCTTCATTCCAATTCCTCTGTTTTCATTTAATGAACCAAACATGCCTTTAATTCTTGTGTAATTCTTTATAATTATATTTTTAAAGGTTTTAACTATGAATACCTCTTTCTTCACTCTTCATTCCCTACCTTGATATAGCTTAAAAAGAAAAGAAAACCTAGGAAAGATGATTGCATTCCTTTGCACATTTTGTAGGACATCTATAGCAAAGTATCTGTTTGTTGTCTCTTTATCCCCCTCCATTCATCACAAGGAAGATATAATCTGGTTATTCTATAAATTTCTGACTCTGTACATGTGTTTTTATTGCTTCAATTCAGTTGTGTGGGAAGATAGATTCTATGATGGTGTGCAGTCAAATTGAAATTTAGGCATTCGGGACATTTAGCCATGGTATTCAAGTCTTTTTTTTTTTTTTGTACTTCAGGGTGGGAAGGCAGGTTGTGAACGTTCCCTCCTTCATGGTCAGAGTGGACTCTCAAAAGCACATTGATTTCTCACTGTCCAGTCCTTTTGGTGGCGGTCGCCCTGGTAGGGTGAAGAGAAAGAACCAGAAGGCAGCTGCCAAGAAGGCTGCTGGCGGCGATGGAGATGAAGAGGATGAAGAGTGAGTGAGGTGCTTTTGTTGCTAATGAAAAACAAAAGAATGAATTCTTCTTACATTCTGTTTTGGATTTTTATTACACTACCTCCAAGTGGAGAGGCTTAGCTTGGAATTTTTCTCTTTTTGTTTTCACTTTCTATTTATGTTACTTGTTACTTTAACTTTTAAATATCCTTTCAGAACTTTTCCTCAGTGCTCTTCATTTTCATAACCCTAGTCACTTTTTCACTATTTGATTAATCTTAAGGCAGTAAGACAATTAGCTGAATATGTGAAAAACTTAGAAGGGCATTCATTCTTTATTAATGTAATAAATATAAAAAAAAAAAGCATATTCTGAATTGCATGAAATGAGAAATTGTGGGCAAGGAAGAAATATTTAGGGAAGGGGTAATTTGAAAATAGTATAAAAAATGGGGGTCAATTGCATAAAATTGACTTCATTTATTGAGTTTTGTGAGCATAATTGCAAGAAAAAAAATTTCAAGACAAGTCCCAACGGCATCACATTTCCCATCTTTTGTTCATTGAATCTTAAGCTCATCCATGATCACATCACATGCTTATTAACAAAGCTAAATACTACCTTAGCTTTGTTATAAAAACTTCTTCATCCACTGCATTTTTCATAACCCCAAAAATCCAACGCTACCCAAGTAGCAATAGTTAAATCCGCTATATTTTTATGTTTATTTTTTAAAAAAAAATATTCATAATTGAAATCCGAAATGTTCATAAGTGAATGTTCTAATAAAAAATGACTAAAAGTGGACTGCTACCTATAAATTTTAGACTAAAAATGGAATTAACTCTTAAATACTAAAGGTTCACAATTCAGAATTATGAACATTCAGTAGGTAAATTGTGAACATTTAGTTGTGTACATTCAGTATATAAATTGTATCTTGAACCCGAGTCCACATAATAGTTTGCCCCCAAGTAGCACTTCAAAACAAACTCATAAACAAGCTTTCTTTAAAATAAACGCGGCAAAATTGAGCAAAAATTTTAGATCCACTATGAATTTCATGATCAAAATTTGTAATCATACAAGCCTCAAGCCTGAGCTTCAACTATCAATGAACCTAATGCTGCTGTGTATACCATCCTCAACTATAAGATATGATATGATATGATGTGTCCGTCCATCAAAGTATTATTCCTTGGGTAAATAATAATGAAAACTATTGAGGAACAAACAATGGGTCACCAAAACATCCTCAATCTTGAATAACCACCAAAAATAGGTTGAACATATCATGCTACCAAGCTGGCTGCACCTAGCTCTACCACAATCCGATCGCCTTCCACCAAATTCCTCCCACTCCAAGCCAGATAATGATATTAACGACAGAGATCAAGAACCCATAGCCCCACCATTTTGCAAGTGGAACGTAGTTTGCACCATAGAACACGGGTGCTGATCCTATACCATAGTGAGTGATGCCACCCATGATGTTAGAGAGGAAGGCGAGTACCAAGGCTCCCAAGTATGGCGGGGTACCTAGAGCGCTAGCTACTGACAAGAATGCTGTGAACATGGCTCCAATGTGAGCAGCTCCACTAGCAAAGAAGTAGTGAGAGTAGAAGTAGAGAAGAACTAAAATGCCGAAAGACAGTTGCCATGAAAGGCCTAATCCCCCAACAACCTGCAAATACAAAGAATAAATCATTTGCAATGGACAATGAGTAAATTCCTATCCTATCCCAGGCCAACCATGTGGTGCTAAGTTTTCAAAAGTAGATGCAGATATGCAATTTAAACCACTGTCAATTTGTCATTTCAATACAAGTCCAGCTAAGACAATAGGAAATATAAATAGGTGGTGGTTCTGGAAACATCATGAGATCAACAATGACTCAGAATATAAAACAGAACGGTAATATTCATAATTTAAAAACAATTTATACTAACACAACAGTATAAAAGTTTAGACTTGGTCCTAAATGTTTACATACAAACTCACACAAGAAAAACAAATATGCATGTGAAAGTGTGAAACGGATGATACTAGAAAAGAATAAAATAGTAAGGAAACATGGATTATTTTGTTAGTGAAAGTATCACGAGGACCAATAAAACAGATCAGCAAATGGACATAACAATTTATCAAAAGAGCAGAATAAGCTAAAAGGTTGTGCAACTGTAGTCTAGAAGAAGAAATCATAGAAAACAAACCTTAACGACAGTCTCACTAAACCATGAAATAAGGCCATATTTGTTTAGATAACCCGCCATTGCAATGAGTGCAGCAAACCAAGTCAGGGTATCCCAAGCAACTGCTTCGGCTAAGCATTCCTTCCATGTGACAACTCCAGTCACAAGAAGGACAGATAATCCAAGAATTGCAGCAGTAACAGCATCAACATTTAACTTACTACCAAAAACCCAGAGTCCCACCTGAAACAAGGCAGAAAGGAAAAAAAAAAATAAAAAACAAAAAAAATTGAAGGTACATCTACAGTGGTACAAAATGAGGAAGGATTTAGCTTCATGGTTCAAAAAGCATAATAACAGAGTGGAAATTGTCCAACGTTAACAAAAAATAGAAATTGCAAAGAAACTTGAATGGAAAATTTTAAAATCAAATTGGCTTTATTATAAAGCAAATCCAAAAGAGAGATTAGATCAAAATAAACCTAACATTCACCATTGTAAAAACAGCTTGACCAGTTGAACTCTTGAATCTTTCAGGAAAGATGTAAAAGCAGAAACTTGACCCTATGACATGACATTACAAATCTCTACAATCCTCTAGACATGGATAATGTACCATGACCTCTACAGACTATGCTGATTAAATGCTAATTACCTCAAATAGGTGGTTATATCATACTGTGTATTATAGCCCATATGGCTTTACATAGGCTTGAGAAATCTCCATACTCCAGAGTAGCTTTGTTTTCTTAGTTCTAAGCTCGTTACATGAATATCAGATACGCATCAATAACTTTTGAGCCATCTTACCAATCAGACCTTTCCATTCCATACTTTAATTTGAAAAACCAGGCAGGCAAAACACATATATTGAAAACACCAAGTCTACATAGAGGATCAAATACAATTCCGTTGTACTATGTTCCAAGTTGATTCTATCACCCGGCATCAATTGGAACTTACTCCGTATTGATCCTTAAATATGAACTATTCAAATTCCAATTCTGACACTTTGCATATTTATCATGTAAAATCCATTCATTTTACTTACAGTTGGACACATTAAAGAAATATAAATCAATCAAAACAAACAAAGCAAGACAAGCAGCCAATCAGCAATTAGGACGGGAATGTAAGTAAAAGTTTAGAAGATAGAAAGAAATGTTTACCGTAAGTAGCAGAGTTCCGGCCATAATGATCTCATTCTTTGACATTGGTCCCATCTTCTCCAATTTCTCCCTCGCAAGCTTAGGTGCATCGGGACTACTCTTCACTGTTGGCGGATAGATAATGTACAACAGCAATGGCACAACAACCAAAGACACCAAACCAGGCACAATGGCAGCTTTAGCCCAATCCATCCACCCAATTGTCTGACCAATGGTGGTTGAAGTCAAATTGGCGCTCAAAGGATTGGCAGCCATTGCCGTCAAGAACATGGATGAGGAAATCACCGATGTCTGGAAACAAGTCAACATCAGCCACGATCCCAGCTTGTTCTCCGTTCCATCACCCGCATTGCTGCCACAAGCCACACAAAGAGACTTCACCAGCGGCAAGAAAATGCCTCCGGCCCTAGCGGAAACAGAGGGAATCGCAGGCGCTAATAGAGCTTCACTGAACACTAAACTGTAACCTAGTCCTAAAGAAGAGCTACCGAACAAGGAAACGAACTGATACGCGATTCTATTCCCCAGCCCCGTTTTAATGAACCCACGTGCGAAGAAAAACGCGAGTGCGATTAGCCAGGGGATGGGATCCCCGAAGGCGGAGAACGCGGCGGCGAAAGTGAGGGTTTTGGTCAACACGCACGCGCCGAGCCCCATCAACGCCACGGCGCCCAGGGGAAGCGGCTGGGTGATGATCCCCACAATGGTGGCGAGGAAAATCGACAGCAGCTGCCACGCATTCCGCGAAACTCCAGCTGGTTGCGGAACAAGCCAGAGCACGACTCCGGTGGCGATCGAAGCAATTAGTGGCTTAATCGCCGCACCCTGCCAAGGCTGCGCCTCCTGCTGCTGCTTCGGAGCTGCCGGGACCGCCGCCGACCCGGATGAACCCGCCGCCGCCGCCTTCACGACGTGGTGCTGCAGGCGGCGGCGCGGATCACAGCATTTGAGCGAGGGAGTGAGCAAAACTTTAGTTTCGTCGGATTTGAATCTGAATTCCCGCGATCGAGCAGAACAGAGACGAGGCTTGTCACCGGGGAGTGGCCGGAGACGGAGGCTCACGGCGGAGGTGAGGGCTAATGACGCCATCTTCCCCACGGCGGAGAGATCTGAGCGAGAGAGAGAGAAATGCGAACTCAGACGGATTCAATTATTCAAAGAAGAAATAGTGAAATGGGAAAGTAAGAAAGAAAAGCAGGGGAAAGGGAAGAGGATAGATCTGGGCCGTTGGGAAATTGATCGGACGGTAGAGAAGTGCTTGGCATAGTTAACTCCGTCACGGATTCGGTGAAGTCCGTCAGCTGAAGAAATTGGCGGTGTGATCAATGCTAAGATGCGCCAGCTCACCCACCGTCTACCAAGCACCTCAAAAGATGCTTCACTCTACACACAGCAACAGTGATTCAATTTTAAACATCATTTTTTGTTTTTAAATCAATAAGAAATTAATTTAGACTCGCCTCAAGTCACAATCATCAAATTTGATTTTTGCTCATAATCAATTGTTATAAGTGTTGGCTTATGTCACTACAATTTTCAAAAAAATAATAATAATAATAACATACTATTTTTTTAGATTTGGCATCTAAATTTATTAATGAGTTGACTTATTAAAGTTTGTATTTCAAGGTTTGTTTGCAAATTTGAAAATTATTTTTTTAAACAATAACTAGTATTTTCACCCGTGCAATGCACGGAATGAATCTGTTACTCCGTATAATATATTAAGAATATTTGGATCGATATATAATTATATAAATTATAACATCAAATATTATACAGTGCAATTGAAAATATGTTTTGGATAGATTATGTTTTCTGATATTATTCTTGTTTGAATTCGAGCAAATAATTACTTAATTAATAGCTAATGTGTAGATATACACATGCGGTGCTGGAACTTTAGAGATTTTATATATCATTGTTTAGGATTTTTATAAATTGGGCAAATATGCTCATTCTCTAATAACTCAGTTATAAAAATCAATTGTTATTCTAATTCATATATATGGAAGATATATTTTTGTGTAGATATATAGCAATTTTTCCATCTTGGAAAAAACATAATATCACTGGTTGTATTTACACATTATTGAAACCTCTTTGTAGACGACATTGGTAGTAGCAATACAATCTTGTCCATTCTCGTCTAGAACTAACACTTTTAGGCCTTCAGGATGGGTGACTCGGGAGAAAGCCACGTACAATTAACCGTGATTAAAGACTGGCTTTTTAAGTAATAACCCAACGTGAGTTAGTGTTCGACCCTAGCTTTTGTTGATAGTCATGTCATATGCAAGTATCAATGATAATTATTTATGCTGGAACTTGAAGGGTAATCTCGTATCAGAAGGAGTGAGAGACATTCGAGGGATAAGAATTTTGGTTCCTTCATGTGTCCCATTAACTATTCTTGCTTCAACAATGTGATCTGCCAATCTTGTCATGATGAGTCGCGTACCGTTATAAAGACCAAGGGAATGGTCTATCTTCCGCAATAACATAACAGGTGCACCGACTTTTAATGACAATGGATTATTGAGAAAATTATACAATCTCAAACCATTTAAGAATTTAGGAGTGTGTACTTCTAATAGATTTTCACCGTCTGGTTCTGCCTTACACAAGGAGTTACAACTTAAATATGTTCATCCTTTTGCAATATTCATGCCGCACATGTACTGATTAATTTGATCAACGACATATAAATTCGGTGAGTGGATCACTGACCTTCCAGCTGCGATTCATCAAGCGTGTCATATCTTGAGCTTGAACTTTTTAAAAAATCACTTTTAATGTAATCAAAACATTGAGTTATAACGGTATTGACATTGAAATTTTAATTTTATGATCTACATGTATATATTCTGTGGTTTTTTCCATAAAATTAGTTTTGATAGTCAAACTGTAAAATATATTGATTTTACCAATCACTAAATTTCAAAATGTTTCAGATTCACAATTATATATAAGTAAACTCACATCTAAATCCTAATTTTTTCTGTCAATATTTCATACATATAAAGCAAGTCTCTGACTATTGTGAGAAGTTAGTAAACTTGAGTCTAACATACAACATAAAGCATTGTGTGATAGTGGGTAGTTAATTTTGAGGTAAGACCATTCAAACATATAAGCATGTTTCAAGCTTGTTTCTCTACTTTCAAAATTCAAATCATCATACTGGCATCAGGCAAATGGAGTGTATGGCTTTTTGGAACGATGCACATCCAAACTGTTGAAATGCGATGTCCATAACCATTGATTGATAGACCATTCATGCTTCATATTTCATCAAAGTATGCATTTTTATGATATTATTATGATTTATAACACATAAGAATCGATAAATAAACTATAGTATAAATCTTCCTTGTATGCAACAAATATCACAAAAATTCAATGTTCTAAAATAAGTGTATAAATGCAATATGTAGATAATCTGCATTGCATTATAATCGTTAATTTAATTACTTGTTGGTCAGTTACTACAAGATCTTGAGGTATGCAAGTTGTATTTTTAGTGGTTTAATTTAGTGAGTGTCGTCATCTAGGAATGACTATGAAGGATTTGAGTAGCAAGGGGTCAAGTACAACATCATAAAGTGTTTGAAAGCTAACCGAATTGATATATTTGATTGCATGAGATAATGATAAAAACAAGTAATTGAATTTAGAAATAAACAATAATAAAGAGGAAGATTTAAATCAAATAGCAATGCACAAATGCTTCTATAATGTTCTAAGGTTCTAAGATAAACAATGCTAAACAATGAAGTGAGGGAATCGATTCAATGCCAATGCCACTCTCATGGACATTGGCTACCACCAAAGTTCTAATCCCATTCTCATAACAATTAGACTAGGTGAGGCATTTAATAAAAAATACATTGTGTGCATAATCCCTTCCAACTTCCCTTTCTCAAGGGCAAGTTAGAATTGTGAAAGGATTGGCTATGGTGAATCCCTATTCTCATAGGTGAAACTCCAATTCCAAACATCTCTTGCATAATTGGAACATAATCAAACAAGAGTCAAGTAATTCCCAAATATCACAATCATAGTAATTCTAAAGACAATGAAAAACCTAGACTAAGCAATTTAATTCATGTAAGCATTCATACAAGGCAATTCAATTTAAATCCCTAAAGTATTTAACAAATCATAATGAAATTATAAACTAAAACAATTGGAATAATAGGCAATGAAGTTAAATGCAAAAGAAATTTAAGAATTGAAAGAAGAAGTTGAACTCTTACTTGAATGAATAAATCATGTCTGAATATGAAATTGTAGTGAAATTGATAATTACAATGGATAGTTATTCTCTAAATCATCTTCAAATTTAATGGAATTACAATAGATGGATAATCTAAAGTGTTTGTAGAGAGAAACCCTAAGGAAGACTTAGAAAATTTGAAAGATAGATTTAAAATAAAGCCTAATCCTATTTATACTATGACATTTGCACCAAAAAAACTACCTTCAGGATGCATGGTCAGGATGGAGGTCACGGCGTGACCTTCATCGTGACCAGACTTAAGCCTCGCAGATTCTTGGCCGTCACGTTGCGCGTCACGGCGTGACCTGTAGCGTGACGCCTTGAATCCGCAAAGTGACCTGTAGGTCACGATGGAGATCACGGCGTAACCTTCATCGTGACCACACAGGCCACTTTCAGATGGTGGCTGGTCACGCTGTGGGTCACGGCGTGACCTGTAGCGTGACACAGACCATCTGAAAGCTAACCACGGTGTCACGCTGCAATTCTCCGTTGAACTTTGCTATGATTTTGACTCTTCATTCTTGACCCATTTGTGCCTTGAATTCATCTCGATTCGTCTTCATTTTACGCTTCCTCATGCCTAGGTCACGGTTTTCAATGGTTGAGCCGTAAATACCTAAAATACACTTATTTCTTGCACAAACACACAATATTCACTTAGAAATTAGTACAATTAAAGCATATTTATATGTTAATTAACGGCTTATCAAGGTACACTTATATTTTAATATTCAGTAAGTATAACTATATTAGAGAAAAATTCATCTGGGAGTAATGGAATAAGCACTTGAGTGATTGTTGGTTGACCGTAGAGCATTGATATTCTTTGGACAAATAAGTGTTGGAAAAAATAGCATAAAATGACATTATTCTAGTGGCTATTTTGTGGTACAAATATATGTGAGGTCCACTTTCGATTTGGGTCGGATCAATGTATATTTGGGTCTACTTTTTTTTTTTTTGAGAAGTATTCGGGTCTACTTTAAATTAGCGTTTTTACAAAATTGCAAACATTTATTTTAGTGACAATTATAATCAATCTCTCATATATTATCTTGTATTCATAAACTTTGAATTACGATTAAAATAAACAAATTCAACATTCAATTACATATGAATGAGCATCACCTATATAATCTTGAGCTGATATACTTTGAAATACTTATTTAAAAATAAATATTGGGCATTATCTCATCCGCGCAATGCACGTGAAAAACTAGTACATACATACATACACACACGCGCACAAATACGCGCGCGCGCACACACACAAATATTAGTAACATACACATACTAGGTGGGTCATTGCTGGCCTGCCGTAAAAATCAAAGCCCACCCCGTTCTTTTTTTAGGGTGAGACGGACTAGTCCGACATTCTAAGTTCATTTTAACGCCTCTAAAAAGAACTGTTACCGAACGCATTGAACTCTAGTGCCCATCTTATTAGCGGAAACAACGTTTTAAAGTTTACAGTTTAACAAACACAACTTATAAATAATTGCTGGTTTGCCCGAGAGGTTAAGGGGGAAGACTTAAGATCTTCTGCATAAAAGTGCGCATGGGTTCGAACCCCATAGCCAGCATTTTCCTTGTGAAAAGAGAAGCACAAGTTATGTTTTAAAAATTTTATTTTAATGCAAACACAGACCATTTATATATGATGGTGTTATATTAACTAGTATTTTCACACGTGCGATGCACGGAATGGATTTGTTATAGTATATTAAGAATATTTGGATCGATATATAATTATATAAATTATAACATCAAATATTATATAGTGCAATTGAATATATGTTTTGGATCGATTATGTTTTTTGATGCTATCCTTGTTTGAATTCTAACAAATAATTGTTTAATTAATAGCTAATTTGTAGATGTATGCATGCGGTGCTGGAACTTTAGAGATTTTATATATCATTGTTTATGATTTTTATAAATTAGGCAAATATGCTCGTTCTCTAGTAACTCAGTTATAGTATTCAATTGCTATTCTAACTCATGTGTATGGAAGATATATTTTTGTGTAGATACATTGCAATTTTGCCATCTTAGAAAAAAACATAATATCACTGGTTGTATTTACACATTATTAAAAACCTATTTGTAAACAACATTGGTAGTAGCAACATAATCTTGTCCTCCATCATCTAGAACTAATTAACACTTTCAGGCTATCAGGACGGGTGTCTCAAGAAAAAGCCATGTACAATAGACGAAAAGTTTGATATATTGACGCTCAAAAAGGATAACGGGTGAATGAGAAATTGGTTCTCAAAGTTGACTCATTTGAGTTAGAAAAAGGGAGAGAAAAAGCTTTGAAGTAGCTTTTGTCCAACATTGATTTGGGAAGTGGGTTTGCACAACTACTTATACAATAGTTTTTCTAAAGCTTATTGAATTGTATAGCATAGAGGCTCTCTCTCGCGCGCAGGGGGTGCAAACCAAATCCCAGAAAGAACTTTGCGGGTTGAGTTATGCCAAATTTTCTTAACAGCAACCATTCGACATGATTTTTTTAACCATATTTTACAATATTACTCAAACCTTAACAGTATAGGAGTATTTTAGGCGGGAAGTTAAAGTTGAGGATATTGTTTTTATTAATAGTATAGATTGCATTGCAGGGAAATATATGTACTGTATTATTACGATTAGTAATTTTAATCTAGAATTGTATTACGAATAAGAACGTAGGTAAGAGTATATTTTGTTAGGAATTGTATTACTATATTATAATTTACAATTGTCTTACGAATAGGAATTATATTACCATATTTTACAATATTACGCAAACCTTAACAATATAGGAGTGTTTTGGGCGGGAAGTTAAAGTTGATGATATTGTTTTTATTAATTGTATAGATTACACAAACCTTAACAGTATAGGAGTGTTTTAGGCGGGAAGTTAAAGTTGAGGATATTGTTTTTATTAATAATATAGATATAGATTGCATTGCAGGGAAATATATGTAATGTATTATTACAATTAGTAATTTTAATCTAGAATTGTATTACGAATAGGAACGTAGGTAAAAATATATTTTGTTAGGAATTGTATTACTATATTATAATTTACANGTTCTCTAGTAACTCAGTTATAGTATTCAATTGCTATTCTAACTCATGTGTATGGAAGATATATTTTTGTGTAGATACATTGCAATTTTGCCATCTTAGAAAAAAACATAATATCACTGGTTGTATTTACACATTATTAAAAACCTATTTGTAAACAACATTGGTAGTAGCAACATAATCTTGTCCTCCATCATCTAGAACTAATTAACACTTTCAGGCTATCAGGACGGGTGTCTCAAGAAAAAGCCATGTACAATAGACGAAAAGTTTGATATATTGACGCTCAAAAAGGATAACGGGTGAATGAGAAATTGGTTCTCAAAGTTGACTCATTTGAGTTAGAAAAAGGGAGAGAAAAAGCTTTGAAGTAGCTTTTGTCCAACATTGATTTGGGAAGTGGGTTTGCACAACTACTTATACAATAGTTTTTCTAAAGCTTATTGAATTGTATAGCATAGAGGCTCTCTCTCGCGCGCAGGGGGTGCAAACCAAATCCCAGAAAGAACTTTGCGGGTTGAGTTATGCCAAATTTTCTTAACAGCAACCATTCGACATGATTTTTTTAACCATATTTTACAATATTACTCAAACCTTAACAGTATAGGAGTATTTTAGGCGGGAAGTTAAAGTTGAGGATATTGTTTTTATTAATAGTATAGATTGCATTGCAGGGAAATATATGTACTGTATTATTACGATTAGTAATTTTAATCTAGAATTGTATTACGAATAAGAACGTAGGTAAGAGTATATTTTGTTAGGAATTGTATTACTATATTATAATTTACAATTGTCTTACGAATAGGAATTATATTACCATATTTTACAATATTACGCAAACCTTAACAATATAGGAGTGTTTTGGGCGGGAAGTTAAAGTTGATGATATTGTTTTTATTAATTGTATAGATTACACAAACCTTAACAGTATAGGAGTGTTTTAGGCGGGAAGTTAAAGTTGAGGATATTGTTTTTATTAATAATATAGATATAGATTGCATTGCAGGGAAATATATGTAATGTATTATTACAATTAGTAATTTTAATCTAGAATTGTATTACGAATAGGAACGTAGGTAAAAATATATTTTGTTAGGAATTGTATTACTATATTATAATTTACAACTGTCTTATGAATAGGAATTTTATTACCATATTTTACAATATTACGCAAACCTTAACAATATAGGAGTGTTTTGGGCGGGAAGTTAAAGTTGATGATATTGTTTTTATTAATAGTATAGATTACGCAAACCTTACCAGTATAGGAGTGTTTTAGGTGGGAAGTTAAAGTTGAGGATATTGTTTTTATTAATAGTATAGATTGCATTACAGGGAAATATATGTACTGTATTATTACGATTAGTAATTTTAATCTAGAATTGTATTACGAATGGGAACGTAGGTAAGAATATATTTTGTTAGGAATTGTATTACTATATTATAATTTACAATTGTCTTATGAATATAATTTTATTACCATATTTTACAATATTACGCAAACCTTAACAGTATAAGAGTGTTTTGGGCGGGAATTTAAAGTTGAGGATATTGTTTTTAACTTTTTATTAATAGTATAGATTTATAGAAAATGAGTCATTTCATAATTCATAGATAATATTTTAATTTTTTAGGGTTGACTAAAAGTTTTAAAAAAATCATTTTAATGTTATTTTCATGATACAAAAATAAAAAGCTAGTATTTTATGCTTTGTTCATTTTATAAAACCTAATATAAATCTATTACAAAATTATTTCTTATAAAATATATAAAAATTATTTTAAAAAAATTGGGGGACGGGTTAAGTTCGACTAACCCATCCCAACCCAAATGAATTAATAAAATTGGAAAAAAAAAACCTTAATTTATTTTTAAACAAATTTGGACTATGAGTTAGACTAAGCTTAAATTTTTATAGGTAACACTTGTGTGAGATCATCTCACGGGTCTTAATCTGTAACACAAGTCAAATATTTGATTAATGTGTCATATCTTTGACCCCATTAATCAAAGATCCAACATGTCTCACGGATTAGGACACGTGAGACGGTCTTACACAAGTTTAAGATAATTTTTATTATTTCTCATCAGCTCGACCTTAATGAACTAAATAAATTGCAAAATTTTTTTTTAAAAAAAAGGCTAAAGTGTCATCCCACACCATGAACTATATTGGATTATTTATGCCGCACCTTGAACTTTCATAAGGTCTATTTTGATACACAAACCATTAATTTTTTTTTCATCTAGCAATTTTTATAGGTTACCTACAAGTTATAGGTAATCTATGTTGACTTGGACTTTTTTTTCTTCTTTTTTTTTTGATTTTTTTTTTGTTTTCTTCTAAACCTTTTCCAGCCCAACAACCAGTACCGGAACAGTAAAATAATAATAAATTTTTTTTTTATATTTAGGCATTTAGCTACTGACAGTAGCTAAATATATACAAAACATATTATATATACAAAAAATATATATTTAGCTACTGCCAGTACGCAGTAGCCAAAATAATAATTAAAAAAATTTATAATATGGTTTTTATAATAATAACAAAACATATTATATATATAATTATATATACTAAAAAAAAAAATTCCGGTTGAATCGGAACCGGAACCTTTATATAAGGTTCCAGTTCTGGTTTATGTAACCTTGGAACCATGAACCGGCGGTTCGAAATCGGAACGACCGCGATCACCCCTAGGCAGGTTGTCGATGGGCTCGACGCACGCTGCTGCAAGGGAGGGGAGGAGCAGTGGATTATGGAGGTGCTGTGGTGATTTGGTCTAGTGAGCACTGGTCCGACTGAAGGCATAGGGGGAGGGGCAGCGTGAGACGTTGATTTTTGGGGTTTACTTAAAAATTTTGGGTTGACTTAAAAAGAAGATCCACATAAGCTAATTACCTGTGTCATGTCATCATAGTAACCTGGTAACTTGTGAAAAATGCTAGATGAAAAAAAATTAATGATTTGTGTATCGAAATAGACGTTATAGAAGTTCAAGGTGCGGCATGAGTAATCCAATATAGTTCATGGTGCGGAATGGCACTTTAGCCATTTTTTTTTTAAAGTTTGGGCAATTTTACTATCGTCATGATTCAAAACGGTGTCATTTCTTTTAATGAAAAGAAATGACACCCATTACGTCCAATTAATCTTGTTTTTTATGACGCATTCAATTGTAGTTTATTTACAGTGTAGTTTCATTACAACACAATTAAAGTATTATTTTAATTCAACTACAATTTCATTTGACAATATACACTAAATATGTGATATCTGTTATTGAATTTTATTTTATACACTATAGTTTAATTTAATGACAACATACACCACTAAAGTATAATTCTAATTCAATTACGATTTTATTGGACCATATACGCTCAAATATGTGAGACATGTTATTCAATTTTATTTTATACAGACTGTGGTTTCATTATAGCTCCACTAAAGTATTATTCTAATCCAACAACAATTTTAATTTGACAATATACACTCAATATGTGAGACTTGTTATTCAATTTCATTTTATACACATTGTAGTTTCATTAAAACACAACTAAAGTATCATTCTAATTTAACTACAGTTTCGTTTCGCAATATACACTTAATATGTGAGACATGTTATTTAGTTTCATTTTATACACACTATAGTTTTATTATAACACAACTAAAGTATCATTCTAACTCAACTACAATTTCATTTGGCAATATACATTCAATATATGAAACCTGTTATTCAATTTCATTTTAAATGCATTGTAGTTTCATTTTATTATGAGCACATCATAAATACGAGATTAGTTAAGCGTAACGACTACTGTTTCTTTTCATTAAAAGAAATGACAATGTTTTGGACTATAGTCGACTGTATAACTATGGTAACGTTTGACTATTGGCCAAGAAAAACTCATATTTTTGTTGTTTGGCCCTCCATCTCTTGATCCAAATGAACTAACAAATTTCTAAAAATTGAATGAAAGAAAACAAAATTTAACCTTTTTAATTTATTTTTATAAAATTGGGTTGTGTGTTTGGCCATGCCAATAACACTTGTGTGAGACCGTCTCACGGATCCTTATTCGTGAGACGGGTCAGGTCGGGTCGAAGCACCATGCAAATGTCACACTTATATGTGCAAATGTTATACTTATATGCTCAAATATAATACTAACTAGGAATACAATTTTTGTTACTTATAAGAGAAAAAGTGTTACATTTTTCCTAAAAAGTAATGTTGACAATTTTTCCTTACTTATAAGGGAAAATATAATACTTTTGAGGAAAAATGTAATACTTTTAAATCGAAATGTAAAAGTATTATATTTTCCCATAAAAGTATTACATTTACCCCTGTAAGTAACAAAATTTTTATTCCTAATTAGTATTACATTTGAGCATATAAGTATGACATTTGTGCGTATAAGTGTTACATTTACCTCATGACCCGACCCGACCCGATCCGTCTCACGGTGAGACGGTCTCACACAAGTTTTTGCCTTTTTTTATTTTTTTATTTTTTTTATTGTTTAGCATAGCCAATTGAAACAAAAGTTTAATTGGGCAAGCATAGTAACACAATCAGGACCGTTTCAATAAAAATTGGGTCCTGAGTAATATCTTAAATTGGGTCCATTTTTTCAAGTAATTTTTATATATAAATAATAGTTATTTAAAAAGTTATGTCAAAAATTCAAAATATAAATATTGTATAAAAAATACATCTAAATTTCATTTAGGATCATCTTTCACAAGAATATCTATTAATTTTGAATTAAGGGTATCCCAATTTATTGGATCATATATGTCAAATAAAAGCGAAAAATAGTTTATCATTGTGACCAACATCATCTAAACAACTATCAATATTCTTATTATTTTCATTGTCACAATGACACCTATCATCATTGTGCACACTCATTTAAATTTTTCCAATCTCACAATCATCTTGATCTTCTAAAGGAATATTAACATCTAACAAATTTTCCTGGACATCATCTTTTTGCACATCTATTTGAGTTTCTTTTATAACGAACTTTTCAAAAGCTCCCTTTTGAGATTGAGTTAGTTGCTCAATTCTTCTTTTCTTCTTACACTTCTTAAACCCATATGAATATTTTCTAGAAGACATAATTATAAAATCCTAAGAAAAATAAGAATTTATTTAGAAACTCCATGAATAAATAATTAATCAAGAAACAAATTCATGAATATATTGTTCTAAAATCAGAATTATTAAGTTATATAAATAAAATAATAAATAAGAATTTTGAAATATTTAATAATTTTAATTACCTGTTAAGAGAATTAAAGAATTTGAATAATCAATAAGAATTGAAGAATTTTGAGTGCGTATGCAGTCTATCGTCTACTGTGTCAATTACGTATTTGTTTTCGTGCTATTGCTTTCGTCTTGCATCAATTAAAAAATTGCCTACTACCTAACTAGGTTAGTTGTGAGATTTGTGTACATATAATATATAAGCTTAGCAATTTGAATTTTGGTAAGGAAAGAAATCAAAGATTTAAATAGCCAATTAAATTAGCCGCCGCCATAGGGTTTTGAAATTTGAATCCTTGTAAATGTGTAATGCATACTACCAGGAGTTCTTATATCGTGGACCGCGGTCCACAATGCATTGTGGACC
>NC_044929.1:14635317-14691864 GCF_003576645.1 Ipomoea triloba | reverse complement strand
TTAGTAAGTGGGAGACGTGAGCCCGTAATTGACACTACAGCATTCCAAAAGATACTGCCTTACATTTGTTTTGATATTATCGAATGAAATTGTAGTTATATCAAAATGTAACTGTAATTGTGTTGAAATGTAACTCCAGTGTATATGAAAAGATACTGAATAACAGTTTCACATTTGTGTTTGATATTATCGAATGAAACTGTAGTTATATCAAAATGTAACTGTAGTTGTGTTGAAATGTAACTGCAGTGTATATGAACAGATACTGAATAAAAATTTCACTTTTGTGTTTTTATATTATCGAATGAAACTGTAGTTATATCAAAATGTAACTGCAGTTGTGTTGAAATGTAACTGAAGTTGTGTTGAAATGTAACTGCAGTATATATGAAAAGAAAGTGAGTGGCGCGAATTCATCCGTCTGTTTTCATTAATCAAAACGACGTCGTTTTGGGATCGCGGTCCACAATGCATTGTGGACCACGGTCCACGATATAATTTGCGTACTACCAGAGCCTCCAACCTGAATTCCTTCATATGCTATATACAAATTTTTTTTTAAATATGGGCCCCCAAAATTTGGGGGCCCTATGCAATGGTCTTGGGCAGACATGCCCAGAGCCGGGCCTGAACACAATGACCCGAACCCGAACTTAAAAGACTGAGAGCGACATGTAACACAATGAAAAGAGGGCAGGTAAGGGAATTGGATGAAGCACAATAAAGGGTGGGAAACCAAGTTAGGTGAAAACAGAATAGCGCGATATAAGCAGCCAAAGGGGTAGAAAATGATACAACTAAAGGAATCGGACCAGCGGCATCAAAACTTGACAGAGTGGAAGAGACACCCTGGATGATTAGTCTAAAGAGGGGGTTAGTCCGTTTGCTATGAAGAAATCGAATGATCAAGCTAGTCAGACAGTCTGAGGAGGTAGCATGGCTAGCAGAGCTAGTCTGATAGATAAGAAGAAGAACGAGTGCGCTAATAGGTCCATGCAAAGCCTGTTGAATGGCTGAAGGAGGTAGTCGTAATGAGGGCAACTGATTGGCTAAGAGGCAGTCAACAACAGGCCAGCCGAATGATAAAGAGAGCTAGCCTATTCACCCAAGGTCTAATGATTGAGTTGACCGATCGGCATAGAGTCAAAAGGGACCGACTGCGTAAAAGAGAAAGCCGCTCGCAGAGAATAGTAAGAAGGGTGATCCAAGCACTCGACAGGAGCAAGTAATGAGGGTAATCAGTGCGGAGTTAATGACAATGATGATATTCAACGCGGAGGAAACGAAAAACTAGCATGAACCTTCAATATGAACCATATAATTAAGGAACAATATAAAAAAATTAAAGGATAATTATATAATTAAGGATAAATTAGAAAATCTCAAGGAAAAATATAAATATAAACAATCTGAACCATCCATTTGATTTAATAATTTGACTGTCATTTTTTCTAGGGAAAATTGTAATTTATGCCCCTCCATAATATGCCAATTATCAATGTCACCCTTGAATTATTAGTGGTGTAAATATTGCCCCTCAATTTTAAAAAACGGTACATATATTGCCCCTCCCATGGTGTAAATATTGCCCTCCTGTCGGTACGGGAGGTGCAATATATGTATCGTTTTTGAAAATTAAGGGGCAACATTTACACCACTAATAATTCATGGTGACATTGATAATTGACATATTATGGAGGGGCAAAAATTACAATTTTCCCCTTTTTCTACCCATTATAGGCCTAACTTTTTTTTGACTCAAAAAAATATGTATATGTATATATATATATATATATATATATATATATATATATATATTTGTGTGGTGTGTTTTCTTAACATTGAGTGGTGTATTTCGTAACATTGAGTGGTGTGAACCGCACGGCCGCACGGGAGAGCACGGCCGCACCTGAACCTGACCATATATATATATATATATATATATATATATATATATATATATATATATAAACTATAAGAGTGTTAGGACATCATTTTTATTTTCGATTATCACTATCTACAATAATATTCATATTTACTATAATACTATTATTTTTATTACAAGTTGAAAATATTTATTTTGATTATATTGAAAATAATAATTTTTATTTTATATTAATTATTTAATATTTAAAAAATGTAATAAGCATTTACTTATTTTAATTTTTGTTTTGAGTATTAATTTAATAGTGTAATGCGTGCATTATAACTAGCTAAGAGATACGGAGTAAATTACAACTTTCGTTGCGGTATTTCACTTAGCGTTCGATGCGTTCCTGTCTACTTCTTTACTATAGACATACTGTGACGAGTAACGTAAATGGGTCCAAAACTACGTCGTTTTGTCTCTTTTTTTATTATTATTTTTTAAATTAGTAAACATATTGCTGAATATAGAGTTGTCCAAAAATATGTGAATGTAGAGGTTTCAAAGTGTGAATGTAGAGTATATACATTGCGTAGACTTATGATTGTGTGGATGTAGAGTTGCCCAGAAATGTGTGAATGTGGAGGTTTCAAATTGTGAATATGGAGTATAGAAATCGTGAATGTAGAGTTATGCATGTGTGAATCTGTAATAGAGTTAAGAAGTTCTAGCAACTTGTAGCCCTGTAATGTGTGAATGTGGAGTTCTCAAGTTGTGAATATGGAGTATAGGACCTATGAATATAGAGTTTTGAATGTGTGAATGCATAACAGTGGTAATATAGTTACTAAACATATAATCCTGTAATGTATGAATGTGGAGTTTACAAATTGTGAATGTAGAATAATGTATGTGAACGTAGAGTTTGTGTTCCACATTTCAGGCCAATATATTTAGTTAAAAAAAATGGCGTCGTTTTTGGACCCAGGTCCACCTTGGACCTGAGTCCACGGCATAACTACTGGACGAGTAAGCACTCATTCACAAATACTATCCAAGATATAGTTTTACTATGTACGGTACGGAGTATAATAAATATTAGGGTTGTTAAAGCGGGCTGGCCCGCGGGCTAAGAATCTGTGTGGTCTTAACCCACCAATCCTTATACTGTGGACCAGGGTCTACCGTGCCTGGTCCAAAATGATGTCATTTAACTAAGTTAGTGGGGAGTTGACGCGCGACAGACACCATTTCGTCCGTCCAATTCTCATTATATGTAATTCTATGTATTCTATTCAAAAATTATGTGTATTATAATTATGTACATTAATGATTTGAATGTCATGCCTCATGAAACATAGATGATAATACTTAAGCTTATGATTCTATGTATTCTATTCAGAGATTATGTGTATTCTAATATATAATTCTGTACATCAATGAGTTGAATGTCATGCCTCATAAAACATAAATGATAATACTTGGACCTATGATTTTGTGTATTCTATTAAGAGATTATGTGTATTGTAGTATATAATTATGTACATTATTGATTTTTAATTACCATACACAGAATCCGTGTAAAGAATACACAGAATGCCAAAACAGAAGGCACAGAAAATTGTCACACACGCACACATAACTGATCTTAGTGTTTACACTACTCCAATGGTTAACAGACATAATCCGTAACCATAATACACATAATTCATAACCATAATGTACATAAATGATGACACCAAATACCCAAACACATCAGAACCTACGCATAACTCATCTTACACTATTCAAGTGATTAACATACATAATTGAGATGAATGTACAAAATTCGTGGCCAAAATACACAGAATGTCAAAATAAAATGTACAAAATATCATCACAATATACACAGAACTCATTTTATAAATTAACGGCCAAACAGAAAACGAGATTTCAACAAAAAAAAAAATCGTTAATTAAAAAGATCCAAAATGACATCGTTTTGGAATTGTGCATCCTAGTCCACGATATAAATAACCCTAACCCGCTCCATGCGAGGTGTCGGGCCTCGCGGGTCAGTCCACAGGCTGACACTTTTAGAAAAAAAAATTTAAAAATTTAGGTGACAAATTTAATATTCCATTTTAAATTATTCTTTATTATTCGGCAGAGAACACAAGAACATTGAATGGACTATTCGGCCACAAGCAAGAATATGGCTGTCACCTGGGGAGAGAACACACTATATGACTACTTGCTTAACCCCATGAAGTATATTCCTGGAACCAATCCTGGATTGAAGAAGCCACAGGAACATGCAGTAGTGGGTGTACTTTTATGACATTCTTTTAGACTTCAAATATCGAAGTGCATACTTCCATTTTGTTAGATATATTATATATATATTTGCTTGGTAGCGGGTCTTTCTTTTTGTAATTCTAACATGCTCTATTGCGGGATGGGTGCGGATCAGCCTGTAGGTTTCGACCCACTTTAACAACCCTAATATAATAGATTGTTGGTTGGTTTTTGAAAATATATAAGAAATTTTAAATTCATGTTTTCACAAATATATCATAAGTTCGCCAAAATCATATGTAATTTTTTTTTTTTAATACAACTGACCTTATTACATTGTAACATCGGTTCAACTATACTTTCTCAACCTATTGAAATACAACTGAGATTCGATCTCTTGACATTAGGGCTGTTAACGAACAAAACTTTCGACAACTACTCGTGTTCGAGCTCGGTAAGCATTCGTTTATGTTCGTTTATTAAGGTAAACGAACATTAACAAACAAAATTTAGAGCTCGGTTAATAAACGAACAGAGTATGAACAGTGGTAAACTCATTTGCTAAGTGTTCGCGAACAAGCTCGTTTGTGTTCGTTTAGCATTGTTCGCGGACAAACTCGTTTAGTGTTCGTTTAATAACGTTAACGAACACGTTCGTGAACGTGTTCGTGAAGGTTAACGAACATTAACAAATGCTTAACAAACGAACACGAACAGGATTTTCAAAAAATCTTAATAAACGAACACGAACACAAACACCCTAAAATCGTTAACAAACGAACACGAACAACCCCGTTCGTTTATGTTCGGTTCGGCCCTACCTGACCTCCCATATGGAAGAGTCACTACATCTCATTTAAGCACAAGGGAGCTACTGATCTTACCATAATTACTTCTTAAATAGGATCGTTACATGACCTTTAGTTTTTCCAGATGACTCTCGGAATTGGATGTATCTTGCCCAATTATCCGATTTACATGTCAACAATATATATACATGGGGAGCTTGGCCCTTGGGTTCCTTCCTTTCGCGAGTCAAATCAGTCAATGTTTAAGTTGTATTGTGCTCCTCTATGGCGGCGACTCCGAAAGATCACGTAGAAGAAATCCGCAGAAGAAAGTTTAAAATCGGAGTAGAGTCGAAGTCTCTGAATGAGGACGGCGATTATTCCGTTAGCGATGACATCCATCAAGCCGTTAAGCTCCTCTCCGCCGAGCTCTACTCCAAGGATGTCCACTTTCTCATGGAACTCATCCAGGTAGGTCTTCATTCTTCTTCGTAAGCTAAGCCATCTCAGCGATTAACTCACTCTATCATCATATATAATGCAGAATGCGGAGGATAATGAGTACGAGGAGGGAGTGGATCCCAGTTTGGAATTCGTTATCACATCCAAAGACATAACGGACACCGGAGCCAAGGCCACGCTCTTGATATTCAACAACGAAAAGGGATTCTCCCCTAAGAATATTAACTCCATTTGCAGCGTTGCGCGTTCCACCAAGAAAGCCAACCGCAAGACTGGCTATATTGGCGAGAAAGGTTTTTTAAATTTCTTCATAACAATGACAATATATATATATATATGCTTTGTTTTTTCTCATCTCAAGCATAAAAAAAAATTATACTCCGTATTTAATACTATACACCTCCCATGTAAAACAAAAAAACAAGTAAATACTTCAAAATAATGGATAATTAAACAAACCTCAAAAAAAATGATGATAGTTTTAACTCTCATATACGAATACATACATGTTTATATTTTCATCAAAATTTTCACAATGTATTTGTCTGATACCTCAAATTGTTTAGATTTTATCCCCATTCGGCAATTCCTATTATTATATATAATATATAATATATAATATACTAAACAAATAATGAGTTTTATATACCATCACAGTCACTATTCCCTCTAATTTAGCTCTGTTAATTGAATTCAATGATGATGAAAGGAATGGGAGTTGTTTTTATTGTCTTTTTCACAGTGTCACACCATGTATATTAATTATTAGTTTAACAAATGTGGCTAGCTAGCTAGTCAGTTTTGGTAGGTATATATAATCTTTGCATTGCAATTGTGTGTGTGTTTCAGGGATTGGGTTCAAGAGTGTGTTTCTGATCACAGCCCGGCCTTACATTTTTAGCAATGGCTACCAGATTCGATTCAGTGAGGAGCCTTGCAGCAATTGCGGTATTGGGTATATTGTTCCAGAGTGGGTGGTGGATGACAACCCTGTTCTTGCACGCATAAGACAAATCTATGGTTTTTCAACCTGACTCCCTACCACAACTCTAGTGTTGCCTCTCAAGTCTGACAAGGTGAATCCTGTGAAGCACCAACTTTCAACCGTTCACCCTGAGCTACTCTTGTTTCTTTCAAAGATACGCAAGCTCTCAGTCAGGGAAGACAATGAGGATCCAATGCTCAATACTGTGAGCACAATATCCATTTCAAGCGAGAGAGATATTGTTAAGAAGAAAAACATTGATGCCGAGTCCTATCTGCTAACTCTGGCTGCTGATGAAAAATTGTTGGGTAAACAATGCAGTTACTACATGTGGAGGCAAAGATTCCCAGTCAAGCAACAACATAGAGTAGACAGAAGAATGGATGTTGAAGAGTGGGCGATTACACTTGCTTTTCCAATTGGAGAACGTCTCAAACGGGGAAGTACCTCCTCCTCCTCAGGAATCTATGCTTTTCTTCCTACGGATATGGTCACCAACTTCCCTTTTATAATCCAGGCAGATTTCCTGCTTTCGTCATCCAGGGAGACTATCCTTTTAGATAACCCATGGAACCAGGGAATTCTCAACTGTGTTCCCTTGGCCTTCCAAACTGCGTTCACCTCTGTAGTCAAAGCGAATGAAGATGCTCCTATGTCTACTCTGATTCAAATGTTTGGCTTTTTACCAGTTGCAACTTCTTCTTATCCAACTTTTAATGCCATAAGAAATTCTATCAAAGAGAAACTGCTAGAGGAGGATATAATTCCATGTCAGTCCTACACAAAACAGAAGTTTTTCCGAAAACCAAATCAAGTGGGTAGGCTGCGGCCTACCTTTTGGAATTTATTGAATAAGGCAAGGAGGCAGGGGGTCACTTTGCACAACATCTCTTCCCATGGAAAACCTATTCTGAATTCTGCGTTTGATCGGGCGGAGTACAACGACATTTTGAACTTCTTGGACGTAAAAGAGGTTGAAGATGGGTGGTATTCAAGGTGCATTCGGAGCTCTGGTCTTGTTTTAGACGTGTCCGAAGATCTTTACTTGGAATTGTTATTATTTGTTGCTGTCAACTGGACACAGTCTTTTTCGAGTACTGATATGGTGGAAATACCATTGCTGAAGTATGTTGACAGTAATGGGCATGTGGCGCTGTATAGCACAAATGACGCAACTAAAGGTAATCTCAAACTGCTTCTGTGCAAACGCTCTTCTCAAGTTTCATGGCTGACTGATTGGAACAAAGAGTTCCACTGCTTTAATGCACATTTCATTGCTGAATCAACACATAAAGAATTTTACAGTTCTTCTAGTAAGTGGGAGAAAGTGTTGAATTGGCTTCACGGTGAGGTGAATGTTGAGTTTGTAGATGTGCATGAGTATGCACATCTGATCCACAAGTCACTGAGTCATGATCCGGCACTTGTCCTCACATATGCTCATTTCTTATATCACTCGCATCGGAATCTGTATTTGTCTGGAGGACAAATTGATTCGCTTAGCAGTGACATGCCGCTTGTTGATGACTATGGGCAAGTCACCACCAAAGGAAAAGGTGTTGTTGTACCTGCAAATGGAAGTAAATGGGTTCAGCTGATTGGTTCAAATCCATGGAAAAGTGAGGGTTACATTGAGCTCGGAGAAGACTATTTGCATTCTCGAAGTTATGCTGATGTATCTACCAAGAAAGAAGAGCTCCTTGAATTTCTTAAAACTTATGCCGGTGCTTTGGATATTCCCAATTTGCCTCCTCCTGATGCTACACTGTCCAGCTTGTCTTCACCACTAACAAGGGAAAACGCGTTCATGCTGTTAGATTGGATTGGTAATATGAGAATGAAAATGCCGGCGAGGTTCTTAGCCTGCATACAGAATGGAAGTTGGCTTAAAGTCCGTCTATGTGGTAATCCTGGCTACCGGCCACCATCACAATCCTTCTTCCATTCCTCATCCTGGGGACATCATTTGCAGAATGAATCACTGCGTATTGACATCCCTTTACTTGATCAGGAGTTTTATGGTGGCCAGATATCCAACTATCAGCAAGAGCTGAAAACAACCGGTGTCATGTTTGAATTTAAGGATGTATGTCAATCTATTGGGACACATTTTATGTCTCTGGCGGCTTCTTCAACTTTGTCTAAAAATGATGTCTTCTCAATACTTTATTTCATTAGGTATTTGAGGGATAAGTATTTTTCTCCTGATGAGTTTATCAACAGTATCAAAGATAGTAGTTGGTTGCAGACAACGCAGGGCAAGAGGAGCCCAGGACAATCTGTTTTCTATGGTAACGAATGGGCTGCTGCCTCACAGATTAGTGACATCCCATTTGTTGATCAAAATTATTATGGTCAGGGTATTCTTGCTTATAAGGAAGAACTCAAGCTGCTTGGTGTCGTCTTCGGTTTCAGTCAAAATTTCCAGCTAGTTGTTTCCAACTTGAAACCTTCAGAAAAATTGAGTTCATTAAGTGCTGAAGCAGCTCTCATGGCACTAGACTGTATTCACCATCTAAATTTAAATTCTTCTGATAGATTATGCAGGGCACTCAAGGAAAACAGATGTCTAAAGACGGTGAATAAGGGATACAAATTTCCTGCTCAATGTTTCCTACCTGATCCAACCTGGGCTTGCCTTCTTCAGGTTTTTGACAGCTTCCCTCTCATTGATGAAACATTTTATGGAAATAGAATCTTTTGCTACCAGAATGAGCTGGACAATTTGGGAGTGATCCTTAGTTTTAAGGAAGTGACTGGAAAGTTTGCTCATGTTTTTAGGCAGCAAAGTGCTTTGAGTAAAAGCAATGCACTTTCTTTCCTTGCATGCTATAGGAAATTAAAAGGAACCGTCTTCAATTTACTGTCAGATGGTAAGGTTGAGAAATGCATTAAGGAGGTAAGGTGGCTAAGAACTCGACTAGGAGTCACTAGTACACCGAAAGAGTGCATCTTGTTTGGAGAAAATTGGGAATCGATCTCTTCTGTCTCTCTATTACCATTTCTCGATGATGCTTATTATGGGCAGGACATTAAGGAGTATAAAGCTGAGCTTAATAAAATGGGCGTTGCTACCACTTTCAAAAAAGGCACAAAATTTGTGCCTGCAAGCATCATTCGTCTGCCTCAGAACCCAAGTTGTATTTCACCTTCTGTTGCAATTTCACTGTTGCATTGCATACAGCATTTGCAAAAGGATCATGAAGACAATCTGATCTCTGATCTTGTGGAGAAACTTAATAAGAAGTGGATCAAGACTCAAGGGGGTTACCGAAGTCCAAAAGAGTGTTTGCTTTACATTTCTGATTGGAATGGCATGTTAAAGCAAGAGGACGGACCATTCATTGATGAAAAGTTTTATGGTCCAAATATTTTGTCATACAAAAAAGAACTTGAAGTTTTGGGAGTTGTGATTGAAGTGAAAAATGGATGCTCATTGGTTGCTGGTTACCTTGGTGTGCATTCTAATCGCACCACTATCAATCGGATATATACATACTTGCATAAACATGGCTGGCCTACTAGCGATGATAATGTAAGTGCAGAGATATGGATTCCCAATGGGGAGGATAGCGGAAAGTGGGTGAGTCCTCAGGATTGTGTTTTCCATGATAAGACCAATCTTTTTGGTTCACAGTTGTTTGTTTTAGGGAAGTATTACAGCAATGGATCGCTGCCTTTCTTCCGCAGATTAGGAGTTAATGACAGTCCTGGCCTGGAGGACTATTTCAAGCTGTGGAAAGCATGGGAGTGTGGAGAGAGGAGATTGATGGCTTTTGAGTGCTGTGCCTTTTGGGATTTTGTAGTGAGGAACTGGAGCTCAAGGACAAAAAAATATGTTGAAGAGAATTTATCAAAACTTCCGGTTTGTTCAGGTCCAAATGGGATTTTGTTGCTTGACAAACTTGAAGTTTTTATAGCTGATGATCTCTACTTGAAGGAGCTTTTCGAAAAAAGTTGTGTGCCGCTGTTTGTTTGGTACCCCCAGCCTAGCCTGCCATCCTTGCCCCGAACCAAGCTTCTCAATATCTACTGGGAAATTGGTGTTCCATCTTTGTCTGAATCTGCCCAGAACACAGGACTTTCTTCAATTGACTGTACCGGGCTGGAAAGGGCCAATCCAGAAATGGTGTTTGTTGAGAATCCGAATATGTTCAGACTCATTCTTGGTTTTCTAGCTCAGCCTTATTTGGAGATGGAAGCGGAGAAGAGGCACGAATCTCTGAGGCGGCTTGTAAACACCAGCTTTCTGGAGCTGAAACAACCAATCACGGTCGACTACACGCTGTCGCTTTCGTCGTCTGGGAAAATCCTGACTGCCAAAGCCAGCAGAATGATGTGGTGGGAGAGAGAGCGGTCCAAGTTTTTCGTTACAAAACTGGAGAAATCAGATGGCTACAAAGGCGTCCTCGAGTATGCTACGTGTTACTCAGAACAAGTTTCCAAGGGAATATTGTGGGAGATAGAAGATGAGGAGGAGGTGTTCGAGCTCGCTGAATTAATCAAGTTGGGCTACATCCTCAAGTTTGATGAGGAGGCTATCAGGTTCCTGATGATGACCAAGAATCTGGAGATTTTCATGGAGGATGAACAGTTTCTCTCATCTCTAGCTCTTTCCTGCTCATGAATAGGTAATTTTTTTTTTCTTTTTCAATTTTCATGACAAAATGCATTCCTATTACAAACTGTTGCATATATATTTATTGTGCCTTATTTGCATTAACTTTTCTATAAATTCAGATTTCTTCATTTGGCAAGGCAAGGGAAAACAGAAGAGAAGAGAAGACTGAAGTGCAATATATTGGACTGTTTTCTGTGTATTTTGTTGTGCTTATCTTCAGCGCAGGCGCAGCTAACTTGTCTGATATGTAGCCTTGACTACGGTTCTTGTTGCGGTTCCTGAACCGGAGGTTTTAACTAGAACTTTTTTTTAAAAAAAAATCAATGCACAATTTAAATCTAAACCGTAAATGTTAAAGACCTTGTGGTCAAGCGACATGAAGTGGCTATCTCAAATAGGAGATCATTGGTTTGAATCTCAGTGGTGGCGATGTTGACTCGTTAGGCTTCAATATGTTGAGAAAGTATATATGGACAGATACTACATGTAATAAGGTCAATAATACTAAAAAAAATGTGCAGATTTTTAATTTGTATAGTAAAGTTAGGGATAATTACAAAATATTAATTCGTTTTCTTAAATTTAATTTCGTGCATTCAATTTTTTTTTAGATATAATGTTGAGATTAGTTCTTAGTTTTCTCCTAAATACTTATTCTCATATGCTCCAATAGATGTATATTGTCTCGATCAGGTGAGGATCTATGCTTTAGATTAGGTGAGGATGTGAGGACTAATTCAGTGCATTACTCTAGTTGATCTAGTGATTAAAAATAAATACAATTTTGTAATATTTAAACCACCCTGTTTATTTTAAAATTTGTAATATTTATGAATAAATTTGTTTGCCCGTCCCTTCGATATGGATGATTAAGACGTAGGTTACTCAGGAAGACGATGGAAGCTGACATCTTGTACAGGCTGCAGAGCAACAATATCTCATGTTCAATATTCTTGTCTTTTTGCCTTCTTTATTATTTTCCTTCCTTGAAACCTGCGTGCATGCATGCAATGCATGCAATGTACGTAACTAAAAATATTCCACACATTTCTTTACCAATTACGGAGATAATATAATCATCGTGCTGCATCATGCGTGCATTCATGATTCTCAGATTATAAATAATTTTTTTTTTTAAAAAACATCATAATATAAATTCTATTATGATTATAATAAAATGTTTAGATTATTAAAATAATTAACATTTTACTTATAATAGTGCTTTATTCTGTTATAATTAATTGAAATATATGAACATTATCTTAGTGGTTTAGTTGTTTCCTAGTTTTCAATATTTTATATGTTGTATGAACTGCTCAATTACCAGCGGAATGAGAATGTACCTAGCATATTTTTTCTCAATTTTTAGTTTTAGCTTTCTTTCTCTTTTCTCTGTTTATCCTTTAATTTCATAAAACATCAACAACGCCAAAGAACATCATAATTAATATCACGTGGGCTCTACCTTGCCATGTGAACATTGATGTTCTGCGTATTTTTATTTTTTCTGAATCTTTGCGCTTCTTCGAGATTGTGGCCTGCGAATTAGGCAAACACAATCATAATTAGTGTGCTTATAAAACACCGTATGATCACACGCTCTCCTTTGCATACCAAACTTAATGACCGTACTGCTAAACCTTCCAAACCACACACGTGGGGATTGCTTCAAACTATATAAGAAGTGTTAGGAATAAATTGTAATAGATTTTGATATGCCAAAATGTAATGAAAAATATTAGTTCCCAGAGTTTTATTTTTCTAGTGTCTAAGTGAGTCAAAGATCAAAGGAAAATTAAGTATTATCAAATTTTTCTCAAAAAAAAAAAGTATTACTAGTATCAAATAAGGAATAATTTCGAAAAATGCAAGAAAACATTTTTGGAGACAACAAAGTCACGAAATTGAAGAACATCTTGAAGCATGAAGAAAAGAATGACAATAACACAAATAAGAGAAGATGATGGCATTGCGGGAAGATTCCTTGGAGGTTAAGATGGGGACTTGATAAGTGCTTATTTGTTTACATTTTTCCCCCTTTTACTAAGTCATTTTGCTTTTAGGTCATTCCAAATTTCATGAAAATTAATGCTTATTTTTGTTATTTTGCAAAGAGTATGAGTTGGAAAGCATTGAAAGCAAAGACAATGATGAAACTTAATCAAGCTTCCCCCAGTTTGTAACATGTAACATGTAAAGCAAACAATGGCAGAAGCTCATTTAATGCAAGCTTCCCCCAGTTTGTAGCTGGCTCTAACTTAATCAGTGAAAGATAAAATGTTGTTGGATTAACTCGACCTGGTTTATGGGCCAAAAAAATGTGTTAGAGGCGGATCCTAGTTCCCAAGCTTGTCTAGACTAATGAGTCTTTTGTCTTGGAACTGTTAGGCAACCCTTCGATGATTCTGGTGCTTGTGGACCTTGTCCACCAGAAAAAGCCTATTTTAATTTTTCTTATGGAAACTTTTTGACCAGTTGATTTGAATTAATGATTTTCTTTGTTTAAAAATAAAAAATAAAAAATCTAAACGAATGGCCATATTGCTTGTTCATTTTGTTTTCTTTTTTCTTTTGCATTGTGTAAGTGTTCAATTATAATAATCTTAAATGCAACTATATTTAGCATTTATGTTGTGATTTCCTTACCATGTTAGTCACTCTTGCATGTGTATTGGTTATACATAATAATGATCTAATTAAGATTGAATTATGGAATGCTAAATTAATTAATTGATAATGTATAAACATTTAAAATTTGAATGATTACATTTATTTATTTGAGACAAGCATGTGTACTGGTTATACATAATAATGATCTAATTAAGATTGAATTATGGAATGCTAAATTAATTAATTGATAATGTATAAACATTTAAAATTTGAATTCATTAAATTTATTTATTTGAGACAAAAAATAATAATTCATGTCCATCTTAATTGAATTAATATTAATTCAATTAATCTTGATTTCATATTTGATGTTAGAATTATCATCTTGCCCATGACACTCAAGGGCTGATCCAACGGTCAGCACACTAAGTGCTAGGGGGCTGGCCAAATGGTTTGCTCCATTCACATAGATGGGGATCAAACCACCAACCTCATGCTTAAAGGGACAAGGTGCTGAACCACCATGTCAATCATGTTGGTTCTCTTGGTTGAAATTGATTATCAATTACCTCTGTGACTATATTTTGAAAAACTTTGATGTTTTCTTAAATTGAACACCTCCTTGTCCTTGTGTCGCAGTCAGTTAAAGCTACTTTATTTTTTCTCCGACAGTATGTCTCGAAGGTTGTTCTGTTAACAACCATTTTTATCCCGTCAATGGTTGGGGTCTCCGGACAAAGAGGCCGTGGTTCCATATTTTGTCTAATCTGACCCTCATACATATAAAAACATTTCAGGTTCCATCAAACTGATCCATCGAATAATAGGTTGAAAGAATTCAAAGTCTGTGAAACGTTAGCATTTGTTGATATGAGGATTGAGAAGGAAGATGATAAGCAAAAATAAAATAAAAAATGACACCTACTTGTTAAGCTAACAATTATTGCATACCGTAATAAATGCTAAAAAGAATGAAACTTTGAAAGCTGCACATTTATATGTATAGATGTATTTCATGTTCATAGGATATTTACATAGTAGGTGTCATGTGGTATTATTTCGCAAGGCCTTGACTATCCCTTTATGAACAACAGCAGGGTGGTACCAGAGTCAGTCCAAACATTTTATAGGTTCGGGAATTTTTTTTTTATTTTAAAAATCCCTATTTCAAGTATTCCTTTATTAATGCCTTCTTGTTTTTCTTTCATATTAGAACCATTATCATAACCTTGATCACTCACAACATATCAGAGCTAATATCAATGCATATCAGAGCATTTAGTTGTGATTCTTTTAACCGTTCAACTTGTTTTTTTTTCTTGTTTTTTATTAGAGCTAAAAATTTAAAATCTTTGTCTCAAGAATACAACTCATTCAAAACCATATTTCTTAGAGGTTGGAACAAATGTCGCGTCAAAAACACGTTTGTTCCCCTCCGTATTGTTCGATTCATACAAGCTATATAATGAATAATTCGCTTTTTCGTCATCATACCAATATGTTTTACGTTTATAAGATTAATACCATCCAACACTCGGCTCTTAGAATTGCTAAAATCAATCACTTTACTCCTCTTACGTATTAGGTCAAGCTTTGATACAAAGTCAAATAGAAAACCTCTTTTCTCTTCCAAATAGAAAATAGGGTGCTTCCCCAGTATTTCCATTGAATCATACCTAAAAATAATAATAATAATAATAATAATAATAATAATAATAATAATAATAATAATAATAATTAAACTTTAAGTCAAATATTTAAAAAATAAATAAATAAGTATCTTGATTACTCACCCATCAAGAACATTTTCTTGGGCACACTCTTCATACTCTCAAGCAACAATGTCAAACCATATGAACTATGAAGTGATGCCAATGAATAATCAACCACTTTTAAATAATTTCTTATGCATCACACAAACATAGAAAAGGAGTATCTATATTTACTTTTGTTGGGGTCTTTATAGCAGGCATTCCTATCTTCAATTGAATACAATCACTTATTTCCACCACAAAGATATTAGATTTCAAGTAATCATTTATTAACCCCTTGTTGTTTTCCTTTGATACTAGAATCATTATCATAACCTTGATCACTCACAACATATTAGAGCTAGAATCAGAGCATATCAGAGCAGTTAGTTGTGATTCTATTAACCATTCAACTTGTTTTTTTTTTTTTCATTTTGAGATAAATATTTTTCAGGTAGCATTATATAAAATAGATTTTAAAAAAATTGTGTATAAAAAAATGAAAAATGCACCAAATGTAGAAAATACATTTACTGTGGGGTTAGCAAAACTTTTAAAAGTTGATTTTACTCCTTCCCCTGTGTTCGTTCCCCTGGTGCGGTGAAACTAGAACCAACTTGGCCAAATTGATTAACCTTTCTTCCCCCTGTTTTGGCAGCATCTAATATTCTTGGGAAATAGTGTGCATCCCCTTTCTGTTGCACCCGAATTTCACGATCAAGAGGGAGGCATTCTTCTTGCTTTCCTTTGAGATCCTTAATGTCCTTAGCCATGTCGTGCAATAGTGCAACTAGCGAATCACAAGTGCCATATATAGTTGCATTTTCTTCTCTCACCTTTTGAATTTCCTTATTTTGAATTTTGCAAAAATTGTCAACTGTTTTCTTTAATCCTTCCAACTGTTGCATTTGATGCGTGAACATCCCCTTCAAAATAGTGACTTCACCCTTTTGAGCTTGAATAATTTCGGCCATTGCAGCTTTGTCTTTTTGAAAATTGACACTCCATTCGGCTTTAAGGGCCGTGATTTCATCACGCATCACTGGACTAATTCTTGCAATTTTCTTCTCCATTTCATTCATTTTGTCACTCAAAGCTTAAATTTTATCATTGGTGGCCTTGGTAGAATTCTCAAATCTCTCATTAAAATCTTCCATTCCTTCTTGAATGTGTAAAGTGTTGCTCCAATTCGGTTCGTAGACTCTCCAAACTATCACTTTGCGTACCACTTGAACTCCCAACTTGAACTCCAATTTCCTCCACAACATGCTCTACATATTGCTCTTCAAGTTGCTCCACGGGTTGCTCTATGGGTTCCTCTACGGGTAGCTCTCCAATTTCCTCCATGGTTGGCTCAACAACATTCTCAAAGTTTGCCATTTCCTCTCTTGTTTCAGCATTCTCCTCAAAATGTACATGAAAATTTTCTTGTTCTTCCTCAACTTCTTCTTCATCTCCACGGGTTAGGCCTTCACTTGGAGTATTTAAACCAACACTCTCAAGAACTTGACTTAGAGTAGTTCTTGGTGCATCCCTTTCGGCTTGTTCACCTTCGGCAACACCATCACGAACACCTTCGGCAACACCATCACGAACACAATCTCAAGACTAGTTCCTCCTTGGCTTGGTAAATTTAAATCAACAATATTTTCTCTCCTTGGACGGGAACTTCCTTCACCTTGTGTCGAACACACCATTTCCCTTGGCTTTATCTTTTTATTTCTTTTTAACACGAAATTGTCTCGATTTAAGCCCTTAACTACACCAATCTTCACACCTTTCCTCCTTAAAATCTCACAAACCAAAAGGCCGTACCCTACATGGCCTTTAGCCTTCACAAAATGACATAACCTCTCGAACATGGATCGACTCCAATCAACACTTATCCCGTGAAACACAACATACATTGCCCTTGCATATTTTAAGGACATCTTGTCAATCCCTCCCAACAAATGATGCACACATTTTTGTATCACATCCGACAGCAACTCAAATTCCCATTTCAACTCCACTTTGTATCCAGAAAAATCCGGGACAACCTTCAGTTCATTCACACGCACAACTCTCCAAAACTCATCAAGATCAAATATAATATCATCAACAGGTAGAGCATTCTCAGGAAAACCATAAACATCTCTAATATCACTAGCAACAACCTCCACAGGAGTTTCATTAACGACAGAAGAAATCACACCATTCGCGTGTGTAGCATGCTCGAAAAACTGTAAAGATGCATCAACGAAAGCTCCTTGAAAATGATAGTTGCATACCTTTAGGAGATTGCTTTGTTCCATTCCGTGAGTAATGCTTGAGCAAAATCCTTGTTTCTAGCTTTGTTGAGAAAATCCCCATTTTCGAGTAGATACCCTAGCGAAACCTTGGTGACATGTTGATTTATTTCAACGGGTTGGGGTTGAATAGGAGAGTTAGGTTGAGTAGAATCCATTTTAGGAATTGATTTGGAATGAGTAGGAATTTTGGAGTGGGATTTTGGAATTTTTGAAGCTTTTGGCTATGGTGGTGCGTGAGAGTGGTGAGGAAGATGAAGGGTTTGAGTTTTGATATGGGTTTGGGTAGAAGGAGAGAGAAGGAGTCTTTTATAAATGCTAGACAAGGGTAAAAAGACCACAATGCCCTTCTATTAAAAATCCACTCCCTTGTTCGAATAAGGGTGTTTTTGGGAATTTTGAGGGGTTGATTCGGCTATTATAGGTCAACCTTGGTCAAAAGGTGGGTATTTTATTGACTCCGATAGCTCAAGATTATTCACGTGAACAGTCCTATGCAAAAATAAAACTATGCAACAACATTTATTTCATGAGAGCAATCATATGCTAAAAACAGAATAAAAGAATGTACAGGCACGTAGGGACACACGAAAATTACCAAACTATCCAACTCAAACAATTTTATCTAAAAAGATAAGAAGCAGGTGAAACATAATCATTTCTACTGCATGCATAAACACACGTGTAGAGGGTGACTCACCACAGTAAAAACACAAGCAGGTGAAAATTAATTACACACATGCTATGCATACAACACGTAAAACACACATGTAAACAAGTAGAAAATATAGCTCAGCTTCGTCATCATTATCTAATCGCTGTGCTGTACTCATGGGAATTTTGACTGAGCTTTTTCCTTCTAAGCCAAATTTTCTGATTAGATCTTTGGTGTACTTGGCTTGATTTATGAAAATTCCTTCCTTCATTTGTTTAACTTGTAGTCCAAGGAAGTAGTTCAATTCACCCATCATGCTCATCTCAAACCTGTTCTGCATGAGCTTAGAAAATTTCTCACATAAAGATTTATCAGTACTTCCAAAAATAATATCATCAACATAAATTTGTACTAATAAAATATGATTATTCTCTTGAATTCTAAATAAGGTTTTGTCAACTAGTCCTTTGGTAAAACCACAACTAATTAAGAACATTGACAGGGTATCGTACCAAGCTCGAGGTGCTTGTTTTAACCCATATAATGCCTTCTTTAGTTTATAGACTTTGTCAACATCACATTTTACCTCAAATCCGGGTGGTTGTTCAACGTATACTTCCTCTTCAAGTAAACCGTTAAGAAACGCGCTTTTTACGTCCATTTGGTAGACTGTAAAATTATTGTACGCTGCATATGCTAGGAAAATGCGGATTGCTTCTAATATTGCCACTGGAGCAAAAGTCTCATCAAAATCTATTCCTTCTTCTTGTGAATAGCCTTTTGCGACCAGTCTCGCTTTATTCCTAACAATGGTGCTATCTTCGTTTGCTTTGTTCCGGAAGACCCATTTTGTACCGATTACATTGTGATTGTCTGGTCTTGGAACAAGCTCCCATACGTCGTTTCTTTGGAATTGATTCAGCTCTTCTTGCATGGCTTCAATCCAACTAGGATCACTTAAAGCTTCATCTATCTCCTTGGGTTCAATCTGAGATAGGAAACACGAGAACATTGCGTCTCTTACAGCTGATTTGGTTTTCACGCCTTCATGCACATCTCCAATAATTAAATCATGTGGATGATTTTTGAGCCATCTCAAATCTGGTTGAAAATTGTTTTGTGAAGTGGGTGGCATAATGGAGTCATTCTCACGTGTAGAGAGAGATGGAAAATTAGTGGGTTCACTTTGGGTCCCACCACTAATTCCAACTTCCTCCACAACTTCCTCTAAAGGTTCCACTCCATCCCTTGCATTAACTTCCACTCCAACTTGCTCTACAACTTCCACTTCTTCATTTCTTGCATTTCCTGCGCATGGTGCGCCAT
Source organism: Ipomoea triloba (assembly GCF_003576645.1). Lineage (NCBI taxonomy): Eukaryota > Viridiplantae > Streptophyta > Magnoliopsida > Solanales > Convolvulaceae > Ipomoea > Ipomoea triloba. The sequence continues at coordinate 14,672,234 of NC_044929.1, read as the reverse complement.
TTTGCTCTGTATTGGAGTTTTTAATTTTCAGATCTTTTAATCCCTGTAAAACATTGTCTCTTGAAGCTTCATTAGTAAAAATAAAATTATTTGGAACATTATTACCAATTTTTGGATCATCAATTTCCTTGACTTTTGACGATTCATCGAACACGACATGAATTGATTCTTCTACCACCATCGTAGATTTATTCCATACTCTGAACGCTTTGCTGGTAGATGAATATCCAAGAAATATAGCTTCATCTGCACGCTCATCAAAAGTTTTCAGATAGCTTTTGCCATCGTTTAGAATAAAACATTTGCATCCAAAAGAATGAAAATAGCTAAGGTTAGGTTTTCTCCCTTTCCATAGTTCATATGGTGTTTTGTTGTGCAGCTTGTTGATAAGGCTTCTATTCTGGGTGTAGCAAGCAGTGTTAATTGCTTCTGCCCAAAACCGTTTCGGTAAGTCGGCTGCCGTAATCATAACTCGTGCGGCTTCCTTGAGTGTTCGGTTTCTTTTTTCGGCAACACCATTTTGTTGTGGTGTTCTTGCAGCTGATAGTTGATGTAGTATTCCTTGCATGCTGCAGTAGTTTTGAATCACGCCGTTTACAAACTCTGTACCTCTATCCGTACGTATTTTTGCAATTTTGAGTTCTTTTTCGATTTGTAGTTGTTTCAACAATTCCGGTAGCTTCCTTTCAACTTCGTTTTTCTTGTTGAGAAAAATAGTCCATGTGTACCTGGAAAAATCATCAACAATAACAAGTGTATATTTCTTACCACTCATACTTACTAGGTCTACTGAACCAAATAAATCCATGTGTAGTAGACTAAGAGGTCTTGATGATGATTCTTGTGTCTTTGACTTGAATGAAGATTTGATTTGCTTTCCTCTTTGACATGCATCGCAAATCTGATCTTTCTTATAAACTATTTTGGGTAGACCTTTGACTAGATCATTTGCTGCGAGTTTGTTGATCGTTTTGAAATTCAGATGATTCAGCTTCTTGTGCCATTCCCAGTTTGTAGCATTTGAGTTGTTGGCAACTAAGCATATTGATTCCTTTGTTGTAGACCAATCAACAACGTACATGTTTCTCTTTCTCGTTCCTTGCAGCACAATTTCTCCAGTTGTTTCATTTTTCACTTGACATTTGTCTTTGAAAAATTCCACTAAATAACCTTTGTCACAAAATTAACTTGTACTGAAGAGATTGAATTTTAGTCCTTCCACGTATGATACGTCTTCGACTTTTAATCCGTTACCGATTCCTTTGGTTTGACCGAATCGATCTTTTCCTCCAAAAACTACTTTTGGTCCTTCGATATTCTTAAAATTCACTAGACTAGATTTATTTTCAGTCATGTGATGTGAACATCCACTATCGAAGTACCAAACTTCCTGTAAACAAATTAAACATTTTTAGGTACCCAATTTTGCTTGGGTCCTTGGGGGTTAGTAATTTTTGGTACCCAAATCCACCTTGTCCTTACTGAACCAAGTAAAGGTGATTTGTAATCATTGTTGACTTTATAATCATAACTAATTTTGGAAAAGACTTTCGGTGCCCGGTTTTGAAAACTGACTCGATTTTTAGGCACTTGGGAAGAGACCTTAAAGGAATTAAACCTTGATTTTACCCATGGTTTAATTTCTTTGTACCAATATTGCTCAGAGGGATAAAATCTCCCTGGCCCACCATTCGAAAATCTTCCCTTTTTCAAATGTTGTTTTGCACTAAACTCATTGGAATATTTCCTTAAGGGAACAAAACTTTGCCTTTTCTTTGACTGACTGGGCGAAATGTTTTGATAATGAGGCTTCGGCCCAACAGTGCTATTTTTGGCAATTTTTTGATAACCAATTCCTTGTCTCACTATGCAATCTTGACCTTTGACAAATTTCACCACTTGTACTTTATTATCTAAAGTCGTAGTAGAATTGGTCAACTTCTGAGAGGCTTGAGAACACGATGGATCATAACCTAAACTGGTTTTATCTCCTGAGGGTTTCTATATATTTACCATTTTATCCATTATTTTGGATGAATGAGTAAATGTGGCTATTACTCCCCTGAGGTTGTGTTCTCTCACTTCCCTTGATTTACACTCTTCTTGAAGGTAAATAATTTTAGCCTTCAATTCTTTCACCTTGGACAGAGCATTTTGCAATTTTTCATTTATTTCATCTTTTTCAAGAATCAAAAATTTATTGCGCTCTTCGAGTTGAGAGTGAGTGTCCATAACGGTTTGACAATCTCTCATAAATTGAGAGTGACTCTCTAGAAAAAGAAGTACTTGCAGAATCAAAAGATTTAGATGTTACCTCATCTTCTTCAACTTCATGCGCCATTAAGCATAAATCTTGAGTTGATGAACTACTTGAAGCATCCATGCAGAATAAAGCATTGTCATCCTTTGAGGTGTCACTTTCTCCACTAGATGACTCATCACTATCACTTGACTCAAGTGGGTCACTAATTAAAGCTTTTCTTTTGTCTTTCTTGAATCTTCTTTCTTTTGCCTTGGTGTCCTCCTGAGCATTATCACCTTGGTTTTTGCTCACTTTTGAATAAGGACATTCTGCCATAAAGTGTCTTGGCTTTCTACAATTGTAACACAAGTTTGCATCTGGAGCTTCCATTTTCGTCCATCTGGGTGTGCTGGCTTGAGGAAAGTTTTTGTTGTTCTTTTTCCTCATGAACTTCTTAAATTTCCTGACAAACAAAGCAAAATTTTCGTCAGATAAAAATTCACTATTATCTACTGACCTCGATGTAGACGGTTGTTCGGTGACTAGCGCGGTATTTCTTCCTTCGCGTTCTTCTTCTTTTCTTGACTTCATCTCAAACTCATAAGCTTTTAGATCACTAAAGAGCTTGTCGGTTGTAAGAGTTTTGAGATCCCTGTGGTCTCGCATGGCTGTGACTTTCATGTTCCAATTTGACGGTAGTCCCGTAGGATTTTGAGTGATATTTCCTTCTGATCAATCTCCTTTCCTAGATCAGCAATTTCTCCCAAGACTTTAATAAATCTTGCTTCCATTTCGGCTATGCTCTCACCATTTAGCATTTTGAAATGCTCGAATTTCTTTAATGCTATTGTGAGTTTGTTCTCTTTTTCTTGTTCGTCTCCTTCGCCCATTTTGACTAGTGTTTGCCAAACATCTTTTGCGGTTTTGCATTTTCGGACCTTTGGAAACGTTGCATCGTCGATAGCTTTGAATAGTATATCCTTGGCAATGTTGTCCAAGTTGTTTCGTTGTCTATCTTCAGGAGTCCATTCCTCTTTGGGTTTAGGAATATTTTGCGGTGTTGTGCTCGTCTGTGCGGTTGCAGTATTGGCTTTAAGAATTTTGATCGGACCGCTGGTAATTACTTCCCACATCTCATCATGTAACGCGGATAAATGAACCTGCATACGTATTTTCCAATCATCAAATTTGTCTAGTGAAAATAATAGGTTCGGAGCCAAGTCTCTCTTCATCTTGAAGGTTATGAGATCTGTCTAGCAGTCAAATATTGACTCAATAGACAACCGCTCTGATACCACTTGTTGGTCCCGATAGGGTGGGAGAAGTCTAGAGGGGGGGGGGGGGGGAANTGGCTATTACTCCCCTGAGGTTGTGTTCTCTCACTTCCCTTGATTTACACTCTTCTTGAAGGTAAATAATTTTAGCCTTCAATTCTTTCACCTTGGACAGAGCATTTTGCAATTTTTCATTTATTTCATCTTTTTCAAGAATCAAAAATTTATTGCGCTCTTCGAGTTGAGAGTGAGTGTCCATAACGGTTTGACAATCTCTCATAAATTGAGAGTGACTCTCTAGAAAAAGAAGTACTTGCAGAATCAAAAGATTTAGATGTTACCTCATCTTCTTCAACTTCATGCGCCATTAAGCATAAATCTTGAGTTGATGAACTACTTGAAGCATCCATGCAGAATAAAGCATTGTCATCCTTTGAGGTGTCACTTTCTCCACTAGATGACTCATCACTATCACTTGACTCAAGTGGGTCACTAATTAAAGCTTTTCTTTTGTCTTTCTTGAATCTTCTTTCTTTTGCCTTGGTGTCCTCCTGAGCATTATCACCTTGGTTTTTGCTCACTTTTGAATAAGGACATTCTGCCATAAAGTGTCTTGGCTTTCTACAATTGTAACACAAGTTTGCATCTGGAGCTTCCATTTTCGTCCATCTGGGTGTGCTGGCTTGAGGAAAGTTTTTGTTGTTCTTTTTCCTCATGAACTTCTTAAATTTCCTGACAAACAAAGCAAAATTTTCGTCAGATAAAAATTCACTATTATCTACTGACCTCGATGTAGACGGTTGTTCGGTGACTAGCGCGGTATTTCTTCCTTCGCGTTCTTCTTCTTTTCTTGACTTCATCTCAAACTCATAAGCTTTTAGATCACTAAAGAGCTTGTCGGTTGTAAGAGTTTTGAGATCCCTGTGGTCTCGCATGGCTGTGACTTTCATGTTCCAATTTGACGGTAGTCCCGTAGGATTTTGAGTGATATTTCCTTCTGATCAATCTCCTTTCCTAGATCAGCAATTTCTCCCAAGACTTTAATAAATCTTGCTTCCATTTCGGCTATGCTCTCACCATTTAGCATTTTGAAATGCTCGAATTTCTTTAATGCTATTGTGAGTTTGTTCTCTTTTTCTTGTTCGTCTCCTTCGCCCATTTTGACTAGTGTTTGCCAAACATCTTTTGCGGTTTTGCATTTTCGGACCTTTGGAAACGTTGCATCGTCGATAGCTTTGAATAGTATATCCTTGGCAATGTTGTCCAAGTTGTTTCGTTGTCTATCTTCAGGAGTCCATTCCTCTTTGGGTTTAGGAATATTTTGCGGTGTTGTGCTCGTCTGTGCGGTTGCAGTATTGGCTTTAAGAATTTTGATCGGACCGCTGGTAATTACTTCCCACATCTCATCATGTAACGCGGATAAATGAACCTGCATACGTATTTTCCAATCATCAAATTTGTCTAGTGAAAATAATAGGTTCGGAGCCAAGTCTCTCTTCATCTTGAAGGTTATGAGATCTGTCTAGCAGTCAAATATTGACTCAATAGACAACCGCTCTGATACCACTTGTTGGTCCCGATAGGGTGGGAGAAGTCTAGAGGGGGGGGGTGAATAGACTTCTCAAACAATTAAAAACTTTATAACACTTCAACAACAGAGATTTCAAGTGAATAAATTCAACTTGAAATGTGCAGCGGAATATCGTACGGTAAAGTGCTATAAAACAAAACTGCGTAAAACTGAAGAGATAACTCGCATGCAATACGTTGGAAAACCTTAGAATAGCTCAAAGAATATGTATGCAAAGTTTGAGCCACATGCGAACGTAGGAACACACAAACCCAGATGATATGATCAACACAGTACGTAAAGGGTTAGTATGTTAAAACATGCAAATATTTAAAGTGCAGTAAAGTAAATAGAGGCAGAGATTTATAGTGGTTCGGAGATGGTGTAATTCTCCTACTCCACTTCTTCCTTCTCCAAGGAAGCTTTCCACTATCTTCAATCACCCAGATACAATAGTGAAACTCCCGAGTGCTACGCACAAAGCTACACTCAACCACGAGCTCTTCGCACAAAGCTAAGCTCCCGAGCGCTGCGCACAAAGCTACGCTCCCGAACGCTACGCACAAAGCTACGTTCCCGAACGCTACGCATAAAGCTACGTTCCAACCAAGTGTTACGCACAAAGCTGCACTTAGTTCACCCGAGTGTTACGCACCTAGCTACACTCCTTTCTACTCTCAGTAGAGATACAACTTTTGTTCAAAGAAAATAAAGATTTCTTTTCTAAGACTTGAATTCCTCTCGTGTATAGCTCAAATATCTTAGCACTTTGTATTTTGATCGCATTCACCGCTCAGTAGCACCACTTGTGATTTTTCACGTTTTGGTTCGTAGTGCTGTATATTCCTTGTCTGAGATCTCAATCGTGCTTGTCTTCAAGTCTTCTTGGGCTTCTTATAATTCAAAGAATTATTTGCCCGTTATGAACATTCAAATTTTGAACGTTCACTTGATCTGATTGGTCATTCCAATCTGATCTTGATGGCCATACCTTCTCATTTAATGACCATACCGTTGATCTGATAACTTGCTAATTTGATCTGATAAAATCTCCATTTTGATCTGCACATTTAATGTCGCTGGTAACTTTTGACAAATTACCTCTGTAAATTGCTCACAAAGTCTTCTTTTACGGCTTGATTGATCCTTGAAACTTGTAGCCTCCAATTTTTTACTTTCTTGCCTTCTCAGCTTGATATTGCAGACTTTGTATCCTTCAGAGCTTGATATTCTTGACTTTGTTGTATTTCTTGATTTGATCTTGGGCAAATTGATCTTTTAAAAAATATTATCAGGTGGCTCTTGCTTGAGTATGAATAATAATCTTCAGAAAATCACCACCTTCAAATTTCTTCTGGTTCAGGGTATTACGTACTGAACCTAACATATTTGAGTCATGCAAAAATGACTAAGTGTAAGTCACACTCTTAGTTGCTCCATAGCATGCTCCAAAAGCTTTTCACGCGTGTATGAACAATGTAGAGGTCACGCGCATAAGGTCTTAGCAAACTAGCTCCATGTTGACCTTGACTAGCTCCATAAGTTGCTCCATTGACCAAAAATTAACTCCAAAGACTTGGCCGTGTGACTAGCTCCAAAGCTTCTTCCTTAGTATTAAAATGTAGCAAGTAGGATTTGAACACTAAACCACTAGGTATATTTTCAAGTCTTTAACCATTTCTCCGTTTCAGCTCATTTGGTTATATCCATCAAATAAATATATTTGATCCTTTTTAGCATTGTATAGCGTATGGTGTAGTGGATCTTGAACTTCTTCTCGGCTTTGACTTCCTCTATGGAGCTTTGACTAGCTCCACAACTAGCTTCCTCCATTGACCCAAAAATTGACTTTGAGCCGTGATACTACTAGCTCCATTCCTTGCTCTCCAAAGCTCAAAATGTTCTCACTAGGATTTGAACTTGAGTCTTCTAGCAATAATAATTTGGCCTTGTCCATTGGATAATTTACACTCATGTGTATAATGGAAGCAAATGACTTACAAGAGTCATGACAAAATGTGTTCTATAACACAATAATTCGAACCATTCTAAGGTCAAGACTAGTCTTCCGGGTCCAAACTCTACACTTTAAAAAATAAAATAGGGGATTTCTAAAATTACAAATTGGCTCATCAAAACTATTACAATTTTATTCCTTACAAGCTTTAACTAGATCGCGACACAAGGACAAGGAGGTGTTCAATTTAAGAAAACATCAAAGTTTTTCAAAATGTAGTCACAGAGGTAATTGATAAGCAATTTCAACCAAGAGAACCAACATGATTGACATGGTGGTTCAGCACCTTGTCCCTTTAAGCATGAGGTTGGTGGTTTGATCCCCATCTATGTGAATGGAGCAAACCATTTGGCCAGCCCCCTAATACTTAGTGTGCTGACCGTTGGATCAGCCCTTGAGTGTCATGGGCAAGATGATAATTCTAACATCAAATATGAAATCAAGATTAATTGAATTAATATTAATTCAATTAAGATGGACATGAATTATTATTTTTTGTCTCAAATAAATAAATTTAATGAATTCAAATTTTAAATGTTTATACATTATCAATTAATTAATTTAGCATTCCATAATTCAATCTTAATTAGATCATTATTAAATATAACCAATACACATGCTTGTCTCAAATAAATAAATGTAATCATTCAAATTTTAAATGTTTATACATTATCAATTAATTAATTTAGCATTCCATAATTCAATCTTAATTAGATCATTATTATGTATAACCAATACACAAGCAAGAGCAACTAACATGGTAAGGAAATCACAACATAAATGCTAAATATAGGTGCATTTAAGATTATTATAGTTGAACACTTACACAATGCAAAAGAAAAAGAAAACAAAATGAACAAGCAATATGGCCATTCGTTTAGATTTTTTATTTTTTATTTTTAAACAAAGAAAATCATTAATTCAAATCAACTGGTCAAAAAGTTTCCATAAGAAAAATTAAAATAGGCTTTTTCTGGTGGACAAGGTCCACAAGCACCAAAATCATCGAAGGGTTGCCTAACAGTTCCAAGACAAAAGACTCATTAGTCTAGGCAAGCTTGGGAACTAGGATCCGCCTCTAACAATTTTTTTTGGCCGATAAACCAGGTCGAGTTAATCATTATCATAACCTTGATCACTCACAACATATTAGAGCTAGAATCAGAGCATATCAGAGCAGTTAGTTGTGATTCTATTAACCATTCAACTTTTTTTTTTTTTTTTTTTTGCATTTTGAGATAAATATTTTTCAGGTAGCATTATATAAAATAGATATTAAAAAAATTGTGTATAAAAAAATAAAAATGCACCAAATTTTTTCAAATTTTTTTTCTCAATAGTCGGTAAGTTTTGTAAGTTGTAACACAAATTTCAACAGTACTTTTTTCACTTTCTAACTTTTTTTATTTAATATTATAATTATAACACTATATATATATATATATATATATATATATATATATATATATATATATATATATATAGTCCTTTCTAACATGGGCCTTAGGCGGTCGTCTAACCCGTCTTTGCTCTAGATCGGCGTTGGCAGTTGATAATGTGATCCCTAGCACAACCCATCAACCGGATGTCCTTGTTAGAAATGCAATCAATTACTACCCAACTATGTCGCGCTATTGTGATTATATACCATCAAAATTATCTTACTGAGATAAGAATCTGTTATGACTAAGCAGGGAAGAATGTGGTAGCGTGTAAATATAAGAAAATACCACAAGTCATGAACAACAAATGGTTATGTTCTGAAAATGACTCAAAACCAATTTCAATATATGACATCTTCTATTTCACCTTTTGAATATGACTCAAATTTCAATATATAGCATATTCTATTTCACACTCTAAAAATGAGTCAAAACTATAACAATTATATTAAACCACTTTCTAGTACCTATATAAAGAGGAGCCCGAAGGCCCCAAACCTTAGCACAAACCAAGAAAAAAAAAACAAAAATGGAGATATTCATGATCTTTTTTTTTTTTTGAAATAAAGATATTCATGATCTTATTCCTCCTAAATGGCACTTTAGCCTTTTCTTTTTCAAAATCCCATATACTAAATACCAATCAGAATGATATGAATCCAAAGCCACAAGTTCCGCATGTTCCACATCTTCCAACCCCAACTTGACCCCACCCTCACCCAATTGGACAGGTTTTCAACTAGCATTGCTTTGGCTATATAGCTACTGCCAAACACCACCTTCAGGAGCAAAGTGTGAGGCAAACAAAGTGATAAAAATGTTCACAGTTCACAGTCTTTGGCAGCATGACAAATCATGGCATAGTCCAACACCAGCTCACGGGATGGGAAATTCGATAATTTAAAAGGGAGTTTATATTTATTTACAAATAAATTATATATATATATATATATATATATATATATATATTAAAAATAATTAAACTCTTTTTTTTTTAATAATTGCTTGCTTTGACTTGAATGTTTGTATAGATTGATGCTTAACTGAGGAAGCAATTGAGGCAGGATTGGTCAAATTTGTTGGGAAAAATTTATGAAACCTTCTGATCCCATGAGTGGCTAAAACATGGAGTTATCTCAGAGTCACTTCTAAATCAGAATGTCTAGTCTTCCGAAAGACACTTACTTACATTGCCGATCCAGAGATTTTATAGGTCCGAGGCGAAATAAAGAAAAAAAAACCTATTGTTTATTAACCCATTGTTGTTTTCTTTCATATTAGAATCATTATCATAACCTTGATCACTTACGAGCAGTTAGTTGTGATTCCATTAAAACATATCAGAGCAGTTAGTTGTGATTCAGTTAACTGTTCAACTTGTGTTTTTTTTTTTCCTTTATTTTACTTCGAGATAAATGTTTTTCAAGTAGCATTATATAAAAATAAATTTTAAAAAAATTGTGTATAAAAAATGACAAACGGACACCCAAGTTTCTTCAAAATTTTTTTCTCAATAGTTGGTAAGTTTAGTTGTAAGTTGTAACACAAATTTCAACCTTACTTCTTTCACTTTCTAAGTTTTTTATTTTATATTATAATTATATATATATATATATATATATATATATATATATATAGAAGTTGGCTCGTATGCGGACTGTGGTTTAGGTGCAGTCGTGTGGCCTAATGTTTACCGCTCGATTCGCACAATCTAATGGTGATAGCACTTTCTTGATTTTGGAATGTTTAATTCGTATTTAGTAACTAGGGGGTGTTTTGGTAATTACATTGAATATTCATGCGCATGTATATAAGTCCGTTTATTTAGTTAATTATTACCGCAGATTGTAGGAGATCGTATCTGGGAGAAGATCGCGATTGGAGAAGATCGCAAATTCGGAGGCGATTGCAGTTGGAGAAGATCGCGGTTAGAGCCTGGTATGCCGTTGTTTTCCGCCGTTTTTATAATCGGCTTGCTTATTGCTATTAATTTTTACGGATTTTGAAATATGTTTGGTTTTTTTTTTAAATTTATTTCTGTAGTTTCAATTTTTTGTTATTGCTGTGTGGTTTTGATTTTTTTTTTCGATGTGTTTATGTTGTAATGGTGGTTTTCGACAATGTGATATTATTTTCCGGCGGTCTTGGATGTTGGTATGTAATCGTTTGGTTGTGTGTTTTGTAGGCGGTATGGTGTATTTATTGTTGAATTGTGGTGTATAATTAGTTGTTGTTATGGTTTGGAGTTATCCGATATTATCTGGTGTATTGCTGCGTTTTGTTATATAATGTGGTGTTTTTATGCTGGTATGGATTTGTAATATTTTTGTTTTTTCATTCCGTTATTTTTGCATTGTTTTAATTGATGAGTAGGTTTGAATATGGGCTCTGCTAGTGGTGGTTGTGATGAAGGTTATTCCACAGACATTGGTGTAGAAGACAGTGCATGTGATATGGAAATATCTGCTGGCATGACTAAGTATTGGCGTCCAAATTGTGATGAAAGTTTGAAGCCTCACGTAGGGCAACAGTTTGTTTCCTTGGATAGTGCTTTTGGTTTTTATAAACAATATGCTAGCTCCGTGGGTTTTGATTGTAGGCAGAGCACAACTCGGAAGGGTAGGGATGGTGTTGTTGTTTTGAAGCAGGTTGTATGTAGTCGTGAGGGGTTCAAGCAGAGTTCGTCTAGTACTTCTTCTACCACACAAAGCACTGTTGTGAAGAGGCGTAGGGTGACAAATAGGGTTGGGTGTAAGGCTAAAGTGGTGTTTAAGGTCATTCCTAATGGTTGCTATTGTGTGCATTTTTTTGAGGAATGTCATACCCATTCTATGTGTTCAATTATTGCTAAACAATTTTTAAAGGTCAATCGTAATCTTGATGCTGACCATCAACTTTTTGTTGCAAGTTGTGTTCGAGCAAATATTGGTCCTACTCGGTCGTATAGGTTGTTTAAGGAGATTGTTGGTGAGTATTCTAATGTTGGGGCTACAAGAGTGGACTTTAAAAACTTCAAACGTGATTTGATGGCGTACATTTTAAATGGCGATGCTCAATTGTTCATAGATACATTGTTTAAAAGGCGTGAATTGTGTGAAGCATTTGGGTTTGAATACGATATTGATGAGGATGATCAGCTTTCAAGGGTTTTCTTGGCGGACGCAGTATCCAAGAAGAATTTTTCTTTGTTTGGTGATGTTGTTTCGTTTGATGCTACATACCGTACTAACAGGTTAGTAATCTTTTTTTGTGTTGTGCATTTTATATTAGAGTAGTGGTGTATTATTCTATACTCTATGGTGCGTTCTGAGACGTGTTATTGTGCTAACTGTTTTTTTTTTTTTTGTGTTTTTCCTTATGTAAGGTATAATTTGGTTTTTGTCCCATTTACTAGCATTGGTAATCATACGAGATGTATCACATTTGGTGCTAGGCTGCTTACGAAGGAAGACATAGACTTATACGTTTGGCTTTTGGAGAGCTTTAAGAAAATAATGGGCCATGATCCTATTTGTGTTGTTACAGATCAAGATCCAGCTGTGAAGGTTGTTCTTGCTCAAGTGTTTGGTGCCTCAAAACATAGATTTTGTATGTGGCATATAATGTGTAAGGTGGGAGAGAAGGTTGGACCAGTTTTATCAAAAGATGAGGTGTTTAGGACGGAGTTGAATGGCATTGTTTGGGATAATTCACTTGATCCCAATGCCTTTGAGTTGCGATGGAATCATATTATGGAGAAATATGGGTTGGGTGATAATGGTTGGTTTTGTTACTTGTTTGAGTCCCGTACATTTTGAGCACCTCCATACTTTCATGATGAGTTTATGGCCGGTTTGGTTAGGACCACGTCTAGATCGGAATCTCAAAATAGTTTTTTTTGGCAGTTTCTCTAATGGACATTCTAGTTTGGTTGAGTTTCTGGTGCACTATGACAGTGCTATTGGTGCACAGCGACATGCCCAAGCAAAATTGAATGTTGATTGTGAAGCTTGTTTTCCAGTTTTGAAGACACCATTGGCGTTGGAGCGGCATGCCATGGCTGTTTACACAATTTCTATATTTTATGATGTTCAAGACGAGATTTGTTCGGCTTGTTTTTCTTGTCAAGTGGTGTCTTTGACTGATTTTAATGGTTGCGTGTCATATGTGATAAAAGATGGTGACCATAGGACATGGCGTGTGGAGTTAGCTTTAAATGATTATTGTGCAAGTTGTTCTTGCAAGATGTTTGAGCGTATGGGGTTGTTGTGTAAGCATATTTTTTTTTGTTTTTAAAGATCGTGGACTTGAGAGTATTCCTTCTAGGTATTTGGTGCATCGGTGGGCAAAGGGTGCATGTTTGCACCCAATATTTCATATTGATGGTACACTTGTTGATCAATCTGCTAAAGTGGAGAATGTTAGGGTGCTTACCAATCTTATGTGGTCTGATATTTATGCTTGTGTGGGGTTGGCTGATGGGAATATTGACCGTTTGTCACAGCTACAACGTGTTATTAATGAGCAAAGGCAAATATTTCTACAGGATGGGAGTGAGAATGGGAATGGGGTGGCTGTTGGTAGCAAGCGAAGTGTGATTAATTCGTTTTGTGGAGATGTGTCTGTGGGTTCGACAGTGGATGTGCACGACCCTGTCCAAGCTAAGAACAAGGGTAGTGGTAAGCGCTTGAAGAGCGCAAGGGAGAGAGCTGCAAGCAAGTGTGCAAAACAATCAAGGAGATATCACACTTGTGATGAATATGGCCATAATAGTAGGACATACCCTTTAAATACTTGAAGTTGTGCATTTTAGTATTGTATGTGGTGCGTGTTATTACATATAATGGTGCGTTTAATTACATATGTTGATACATTTAAAAATTTTACGAATAATGGTGTGTATTATTACATATGCTGGTGTATTCTACGTTACTAAGAGTTTTTGGGCTTCTGTGGGGAATGATGTGTTTTAGGGTGCCAACTGGTGCATTTTAAATCGCAGAGTGGTGTGTTTTACTAATATTGATGTTTTCCATGTGATCAACTGTAGGAATGGTGTGTTCCCGCATTTCACTGGTGCAATTTATTACGAATAATGGTGTGTATTATTACATATGCTGGTGTATTCTACGTTACTAAGAGTTTTTGGGCTTTTGTGGGGAATGGTGTGTTTTAGGGTGCCAACTGGTGCATTTTAAATCGCAAAGTGGTGTGTTTTTAACATATGCTTCTAAGCATGCATAACTGTGCATTAACCATGTGCCAAACAGTATTGTCAAATATACTAACAACCAAAACCTACCCAAAAGCTTTAGTAGACATATCAACTAATAACTATAGTCAAACTGTTGTCCCAATTGTCCGCAATTGTCAACCAAAAACCATTGTCCAATCAATATTGTCAAAGTAGTCACCAACAGATTATGAGATAACAAACTTACCTTCAAAGTTAGCATTCCAGCCCAAACTCTGCTGCTTGTTGTATGTTCCGTGCTTTGTGCTCATTCAGATCTGATATCATGAGTGCAGTTAAGTACTTCACTCTTAAAGCATTCAATTGGTCCTTGTTTTCTTTCTGCAACCCACAGTTCCAATGCTCTGGTAATTGGCCTCTGAATGTTTCCATATGGCGCATGAGGAATACACCACAATCAATCTTGTTTCTGTTATCCCTCCAAGCCATTTTCATCCTCTTCACTTTCAACTTTTGAATCTTCTTAGCTTTGTAACTCGATTTCAAACCACTCAAGAACATGAATAGGAATGCTTGCTGCATATAATAAAAAGCATAGATATTTTAGTGACTGAATAAAGTTTTTGTGTATAAAAAAAGGAAGAGGTCAGTGTGTTACCAATCTCTTAGGCACATCTCCATATTTGTCTTCGGTTTTGGAAACCGAAGATGAGTTGTCTATTGCATCAAATCTCTCACAGAGTGGGTCAAAATGAATCAGGTAGTAGTGCTGAGATGCTATTATTGGAAACAGAAACTATTGCAAAAAAACACGTGTTAAAATATGCAACAAATAGTAGATTGTACCAAGCAATCCCTAACACTTACGTGTTGAATGTTATGCCATCTGGTCTCCGCTGCAAAGGTCTTGTCCACGAGGTAGCTGTCATTGAATTTCTTATACCTCTCATCCTCATCTCCTAGGGGATTCACAACTGTGTAGAGCTGTAATTTAAATGTTTTTATTGTTAGAACTTGTAGTTTTTTAAGGATGTAATTAGTTTTATAATTTTAACTTACAGTTGTCCAAGTTGAAGCAAACAACCTTGTTGAAAGTCGGTCTTCCTCATTATGGTTTAGAATAGCTGCCGAAGCATCAATGATACTAGTGGGGATCTCGGTGTTCGGCTTCAGTAAAAGCATATCAGACCAGTCGATAACCCTTGATTCAAATCTGAATAATTCTTGGGCCCTGGAAACAGATATGCACAAGCTTATAAAATGCACCAGTTTTCATGTTAGGACACACTGCTTAACACACCAAATTCAACTACTCTCGCAAAAACTCACCACCATGTGTATTAAAACACACTATTCCATGTATAAAATGCACCACTAACCCAATTTCAACACTACACAGACCATGATACCCAAACACACCTAGTCAATTCTAATATGCATCAAGTAAAGACTTACGGATCAGGGTGCGGATTTTCTAACACCCACTTCCTTATTGCATCCTCAGTTGCATTGATTGGTGCGCTTACATCTATTATTAAGAGGCGCTGCCGCGGCCGAACTGAGGAGTATTCCACTACTGGCCTTTTCCCTGGTCTTTTGGGAATTTGCACTGCCTTGTTGTATTTGATCTGGTGTGACCTGCTGTGTTCAATTATTAGTTTTTTTTTTTTCATTTTCTTTTCTGTTTGGAATAATTATAGACAGTTGTGTTACCTCATCAGCTTGCGCCGTAGTGTTAGCTTCTCTTACCTAAGCTCCTTCACCTTCATTAGCTCTATCTTCATTTCCTTCTCTTCCTTCAGCTGTCTCATCTCCAATAGCTCCATCATCAGCTACTTGATTTTCCTCTCCTTCCTTGCTCTGTTCACAGTCATTGTAATCTCTTGCCACAGCACTGACATCATCCCAGCGTTGAGTTTGCTCCTCCTGTGTCAATCCAAGGCTAAATGAAGGGGCGTCATTCAGATAAGTCCTTTTTTGCACTGCACGCACGATCTCGTCAACTGCATTGAGGAATTCTGGGTTACCCCAAAATGCGTCTTCTTGTTGTGAGAAAGTTAGATGTTGGTCTTCTTGAGCTTTGAAACCCAGCAGTTGCCGTGCAGATTCAAACATCTTCTTAAACCTGTCATCTTCCAGGATTGCAGTTGGTGCGTTCTCAACTAGCCTTGCTACTTTTAACAGCCCCGTTGCAATTGTCCTTGTGTGGCTGGTTATTTCATTAATAAAACCCTGTATATACACCAATAAGTGATTAGTAATGCAGCATCAACGAATAGATGTTTGTCAGATGATGTAGGAAAACACATCCATTAAAACACACCAACAGTTATGAAGATATGCACCAACATACTCAAATACAACTACTTACACAAAATGCACCATCATACCCATTAAAACACACCATTAAAACTACTAAAAAACACCAGTTCACAAATTAATTTATACCAGTAAGTAACCATACACCAATGCAGCTACTATTGTAAAATGCACCAATATTAGTAATATAATACACCATTCTACCTAATAATTACACCAACAAATATCAAGATATGCACCAAGTAATGAGTAGACTGTTGTATAATTTGACATATTTTAAGATTTTTTAAAATGTTCAACACTGCATAACAGCAATTCACCATGAGTGTGTTTGTAGATAGGTGTTTACCTGTAATCTTTCTGGCAAGGGGACATCAGATGCTGGAATCGATGGATTTCCCTCCTTAGGTGTTGCATTTTCAAGCCTCAAGGCAGTATCAACATGCCATATCCAAATCCTCCTGACTTTATCTCATCACGCTCTCTTTTAGACAGCAGCTTGAATGTCCAATTTTTGATGGCTGGGAAGCTTCTTGGCACTATGCGTCTGAAAAGCACCACACGGTCCACATAGAATACCTGCATATTATGTTTGAGAGTATTATTAGTTGGATTGCTTTGATGGTTAAAGGTTTGGGAGGTAATGGGAGCAGCTTTACCATGAGGAAGAGAATTGGTCCTCCATACAGCTTGTCCGCGCTCTTCATTCACACCTGCTTGCTATTGATCAATGCATTAGTGACCATCTGACTCCAATTCAAATTTGGTATGTTGCCCACATCCAAGAGGTGGTCAATATAGTTTTGGTTAACATACCCATTGACCATTAGATCTATTAATACGCTCATCACCAGCAGGGCAAAATGGCGCTTGAACCATGGATCAGCAGCATCAACTTCTACCATTTTCCTTCTCAATGCTCTTGGTGTGATATATGCAGTTGTTTTTTCAAAGAACCACCTCCATTCTTTCAATATTTCTGGGATTGCCTTCGCTATTCTCTTTGTTATTTCAATATTTCCCTTTGGCAGGGTAAAAACTGCAGCAACATCATCAGCAGTTATATGGATAGTCTGTCCGTTTTGGAGCTGTAATGTGCAGCTTCTTGGATCGAAGTTTTCGACTAACCATAGCTCCATCTGGTGCGGCAAGTTGGTGATTTGTAGGTCTAGAAGACTGCCTAGCCCAATGTCTTTTACAGCTTGGCGCTATGCAGGGCTTAGTTGCTCTACAACATTGGTTAGTATTTTTGGAAGTGCCCTTATTTTTAGGCCATCATCATCTGCCCTCGTGGTGTTATCCTCAACATCCGTTTGCTCTGGGTTGTCAACCTCGTCTGCTTGGGCAGGTTGTTCTTCTTCAATCTGCTCTCGCTGGGGCTGCTGTGCTTCTTCAGTGGGTTGCTCCTCTAGTCTCTCTTGTCCTGGCTCTGCAGTGGATGTTCGGGGCTCTTTGCTTGTTGATGTGTTTCCTTCGTCTATTGCCTTTCGCTTGCTACCTGCATGAGGTTTTTTAATTGAAATATAGGTATACAGACATGAACTCTGATATACACTTATCTCTATTTGCATTCTAACAGTAGAAAAATGCACAATTTCCCCTGATTTCTAGTGGTGCATTTTACTACTGTTGGAATGAAATCAAAACACACCTATACCAAAACACATATTCTCACAAACAATGCACCAAAATATATAATAATATACACCTCTTAACCAGCATACACCAATAACACATAGTACCATAAAATGCACTAGCATTAGTAACAGAATACACCACTTAACTAACTAAATTGCACCAGTACTCAGATTAAAATGCACCATTTACCCATCACACATGAAATGAAACTACTCTTGTAAAACTCATCAACATCTATAATAAATCACACTATTATACGTACCAATATGCACCACTGGACAGATTAAAACACACCATTCCCCCCTCCCATACCCAACACAGTTAATAACATGGAAAACACTAATATAAGTAAAAACACAGCACTCTACGACTTAAAATGCACTAGTGGACAGCCTAAAACACACCATTTCACCCAATGCCCAAAAGCACATAGTCACGCAGAATGACTTAGTCAAATATGTACAAATACACACCAGTCTACGATTAAAAAGCACCACTGCAATGCTGGAATACACCATTCCATCCCTCGCCACAACGATCCACCAAATACATACATTATTGCGAATTACACTAATAAAATCTCTAATACGAACCAGATTAATGTTGATAATGCACAAACAACACATTACATGGTGCCCTAGTCTTAAATGCACAAATAATTTGTGATTTTTTGCCATATTTTTGAAATAAAATGATGTGTTTAGACTGTGAGAGTATACCTTTGCGTTTCGTCATTCTCGTTTCTCTGAAGTCGCCTTGCACGTTTTGTACGTTGAGTGGGAGAGCGATCGGTGTTTGTGATGGAGTTCTACGTCCTCCGGGTGTCTAGTGTCCGTGCTCTGTGCTCTGTGCTCTGCGACGGCAGTTTTCCTTGTCGTCGTCGTAAGATTTTCTTCGTTGGAGAGCTTTCTCGGGGGGAATGGAGAAGTTTTGATTTGGGATTGTGAATGGCAACATGAGTGGGTTTAGACCGGTTTGAAATATTGTGAATTCACAAATGTACCCTTCATTCACGGCGCACGTTTTTTAGATTGGAGCAAAGTGGAGCGATGGATTATCTGATCTAAAGGTGTATATTAGGCCATACAGCCGCATGTAATAACATGTCCGCATGTGATTTCTCCTATATATATATATATATATATATATATATATATATATATATATAATAGTGTTATAATTATAATATAAAATAAAAAACATAGAAAGTGAAAGAATGACTTTTGAAATTTGTGTTACAACTAAACTTAACGACTATAGAGAAAAAAAATTTAGGTTTTTTTTTTTCACTTTTTATACACAATTTTTTTAATTTTTTTTATATAATCCTACCTAAAAAACATTTATCTCGAAGTGAAAAAAATTTAAAAAAAAACAAGTTGAACAGTTAATAGAATCACAACTAATTGTTCTGATATGCTCTGATCCTAGCAAATTATTGTGTGGACCATGGTCCACACAGCTATGTGGACCATAATCAAATGTACATTTTTAATGTACTAAATGTACATTATTTTTGTACTGAATGTACATTATTTAAAAATAATGTACATTCAGTACACAAATAATGTACATCCCCTGAATATAATGTACATTATTTTTATACTGAATGTACATCATTTTTATATTGAATGTGCATTATTTAATAGTATGGTCCACACAGCTGTGTGGACCATGGTCCACACAATAATGATTGTCTGATCCTAGCTTTGAATGCTCTGATCATAGCTCTAATCCTAACAACAATTCTAATATTAAAGGAAAACAACAAGGGATTATAAAACGATTACTTGAAATAGAGCATTTTTTAAATTTTGTCCGGGGCCTATAAAATTTTTTAATTTGTTAACTTGTAATTCAGATCGTTAACTTGTAATTCTATAGTTTAATTTGTTAGTTTGTTAGTCTATATGTTTAATGCAGATTGTTAACTTGTAATTTTATAATTTAACTTGTAATGCAGATTGTTAGTCTATATGTTCAAATGCAATTGGGTTGAGAATAACAATGATATTAAAGTAGATGATCTTGGTTTCACGTTAGTAAACCTCAATAGGATTGGATTCAAATCTGATTCTTTTATCTTGGGGAGTCAAGCCAGACAAGTATTTTATATTCAAGACCCTCAAAATCCTAGATGGTCTGTTGTGCTTGCAACTCCTAATAGAGATTACTTTGAATATCTCGATGGGGATGAGATGATGAAACAATAATCCATCATCAACGCTTTACGAAAGGGATGCCATTCATGAGTGTTGACGATAAAGATGAGAGTGAGCCTCCATGCATTGAAGAAGATTGTGATGGGACTTGGGTTGAGAATATGAACTCTTAGTTAGTGTATGACTACTTTTAAAACTTTATATCTTTCATTTGACTATGTATGTGTTCTACACTTTGTTACTTTTCTATGACTTGTAATAGTTGCGTTTATAATTTTTGTGATTAATAAGTTTTTGGGCTCTATGGCTGGTCGTAAAAAGTAAAAAACTCAACATGATGATGAGGAAGAACAAAAGGCAAATGAGGTTGATGATAGTACTACAATGTGTTCTCAAGATACCCAATCAACTAGGAGTACTCGAGGTCGTACCCGGCCAAATGCATAAGCTTGCTATGCAAAGGGCACAAGGAGGTATGCTTTTCATTAGACTAGTGATGATGTTTGGCAATTAGAATTGTTTATTCAAGTATTTAGACTTGGTGATTGGTTCTTGTGAATTTTAAATATTGTAGTATCTAGACTTGGTGATGGTGTGATTGGAATTGTTCATTGAAGTATTTAGACTTGGTATTTAGTTCTTGTATATTTTGAATATTGTGTATTTTGTACATTATTGTGAACATTGTGTATTTGAAACATATATTATGTTATTATGCTTATGGATTAAAAATAGGTAAAAAAACAATGGTATAAAAGCGTTGTCTATAAATGTGAGAACAATGGTTTTAAATGTTGTCTTTGCTCAACGCTTAAAAACTGTTGTCTATCAGCATGACTTTCAACAACGCTTGTTTTAACAACACACAGTAGACAACGATTAAAAATTGTTGTCTTATATAAAAAAGACAACACTTAAAAATCGTTGTCTATCGATTTGACTTTCAACAACGCTTGTTTTAATAACACACAATAGACAACAATTAAAAACTGTTGTCGTATATAAAAAAGGCAACGCTTCAAAACTGTTGTCTATTAGCTTGACTTTCAACAACGGTTGTTTTAACAACACACAATAGACAACGGTTAAAAACTGTTGTCTTATCTAGAAAAGACAACGGTTTTGCGTAACTTTTAACAACACCAATTTCAACAACACTCAATAGACAACGATTAAAAATTGTTGTCTTATCTAGAAAAGACAACGGTTAAAAACCCGTTGTCTATGTGCGTGACTTTTAACAACACCGGTTTCAACAACACTCAATAGATAATGGTTAAAAACCGTTGTCGTATCTAGAAAAGACAATGATTAAAAATCGTTGTCTTTGTGCGGGACTTACAACAACACCGGTTTCAACAACACTCAATAAACAACAGTTAAAAACCGTTGTCTATGTGCGTGACTTTCAACAGCACCAGCTTCGACAACACTCAATAGACAACAGTCTTTAACCGTTATCTTTTCTAGAAAAGACAACAGTTAAAAACCGTTGTCTATACTCGGGACTTACAACAACACCGGCTTCAACAACAAAAATTTTACCTCATAGACAACGATTTTTCGGTTTTTAATCATTGTCTATGAGCATTTTTCTTGTAGTGTATAATACAACTCTTAACATAATGTATAAAAAAATGTAACAGAAAAATGGACATAAATGAAGGGTATAACCTAAATTCACACTTATTAGTTTTTGCTAGTCTTTTCTATGCATTATACGCAAACACATATGCCCAATATTTATATTTTTAAAAATAACTAACAAATCCATACTAATTAAAATCTTTATGAAATCAAATTTATTTATTATATTAATCCAATATATAATGTCTACAAATATTGTTATCACTAAAGAATATAAGAAAATATATGGTGGATGCATGTGCATGGTAACAATAATGGAAAAGATAATGGAAGTTATAACGGTATGGGTATTTTTGTCCAAAAAATTATATAGTACAACTCTAAAAGCACAATGTACAAAATGATTAGCACTATAAACATGGACATAAATTAGGGATATAACTTTGATTTAATTAGACTTATTGTGTTTTTAGATTAGATTAGGTATATGTATATATATATATATATATATATATATATATATATATATATATATATATATATATATATATAATGAGTTAATTCCAACAAATTAAACGTCCATTGTCATTGGTGGCGATTCCAAATTTAGTCCCAGACTTTCATTTTTGCCATTTAACATCCCAGACTATTATTTTTTGGACACTTTTAGTCATTTTCATGACTTTTCTTATTTTTAGTAAGAGCATTTTTGTCTCTTCATATTTTTCTTCTGTTATTTTTTCGGTTTCAACCGATTTAATTGGTTTAGGACTTTACTAAAAATCGGTTGAAAAATATAGTCACGAAAAATCAAAGGTTACCTAAAGTTCTAAACCAATAAAACTGGTTGAAACCTGAAAAATAACAAAAGAAAAATATGAAAAGACAAAAATGCCCTTACTAAAATTATGAAAAGTCATGAGAATGACTAAAAGTGTCCAATAAATAATAGTCTGGGATGTTAAAAGGCAAAAATCATAGTCTGAGACTAAATTTGAAATTGCCACCAAAGACAAGGGACCTCTGGTGGAATTAACTCTAAATATAATTGATCAATATTTATTATGCATTGATGTAAGTATTATATGTTGTGATGTGAATCATGTGATAATATAAATTTACAAATTTTATTTATAAACTATAAGATTTTAAAAAAATTAGACTAAAATATTTTGGTTAATCAGTTTCAGCTATTTCAAAAATAAGAATATTCGTGTGAATACCCACATATAAAATTGAAATCTTATTTAATTAAATACATGAAAAATGGTTTGATAAAAAAATACATGAAAAATAATAAAACCTTTAGGATATTCATTATTAATCTCTTGAACTTAACATAATATAATACTATGCCATAGGGGATGTGTACTGTGTAGTAAGGGTTACTTATGAACGTAACTAGCAGCCAAAAGAAAAGAAAAAGAACTAACAGCCAAGGTTCCTTTAATATCATTTGTCTAGAAAATATTATGTCGACTTTTATTTTATATATCTAATTTCTACTCGCGCATATAAAATTTTAATGTAGATATTTGTATTGAGATTTACATGAAAAAAAAAAATTTATCAAGTCTACCACATCGAAGTAAGATTTACATTAAAATTACATTATGTTTATTCCCTTTTTGTCATTGTTTCTCATATGTATTTTTCTATGGGGGGTTGCAAGAACTTCCAAGATGTGTGACTAATGAGACAAAAGTTGACGCTACTTTCATGCATGGCAGTCGGGAACAAGCACAAAATGAGGATTACGGCAAAGAGGAGGGTTCAGAGCATGTGCATTATCCAGGGGATACGAGGCCTCTACTTGGGAATACCAACTGGGTGCAAGAATATTTAATGAAAAGCAAACAACGACAGAAGAGCTCATTTAATAAGAAGAGAAAATTGGGCAGACCAATGAAGCCTTAATCAACAAAGATCAAATGTTGTTGGTTAGTGAATTTAAAACATTTATGATCATAATTCATCATGTAAGGATGCTAGAAACGTGACAAAACACCCTAAAATGCACTCGATTTATGGGTATCTCGAAAGCTTATCATGTATTATTAGCATATTAAGGGCTAATTGAATTCACTAAGAAAGTTCTCTATGGCACTAACGTCCAAACGACTTGTTTAATGCCAAATTAATCTATTGGTTAAGGCACTAATCGTAGTGCTTAATGTGATTAAAATGGAATTAAAGCTCAAGCTAGTGGGCATTAATTTGGTTGTCACAACCATTTGAAATGAAAGCATATGGAAGAGTGTTAGTCTTCCGGAGAGGTAATTCGAGCACCTCTCGTGGAGATTTAATCACACCTTGCAAAAGGTGTTTCCCCTTTCACCTCTCGTGAGGGGCAATTTGGTACAACCTAATAAGTTTGAAACCAAATTAATTGTAGAATTAATACGGTTAGAAGCAATCGATGTGGTGAGAAAGAAACACCTTCGGGTGATTTCTGTGTTGTTATTATACTTAAGAGTATAATGTGGATTCACCTTAATCGAACGATGCTACCGAACACGAATATCAAGGTGTTGATATGTTCGGGCTTACCCCAAGAATGTGGGGGTGAAGCAATTATGTTTTGGACAAGCAAAAACCTTTTAACGAAGGTTCCCTGCAAGTAACTCGATAAGGTTCCTTACAAGTGATGGATAGATTTTAGCTATCCTACTAATACTTGAAATGTGGGGGCGGCTTGCCAAATGTGGTTTTGTTCTTAGTACTCAAACTCCATGTCTCGGACGGACGTACTTAAGAACATGATAAATCAGAATTTCATCGTTCTATAAAGATGTTTTTCTGTAAAGGTTAATTGAAGAACCTGAAACCCGAACTCAAAGCTAGACGTAGCAAGTGAGTGATGATTTGGAAAATCCTGTAATCCAAATTTTCTGACTTATATATTAGAATGTGATGAACACACTCTAACTTGTTAACTAGAAAATGGAATGGATTTAGTTAGGATTGGTAAATCCTACGGTCCGATTTTTTGACGTACTTGTTAGAATGCGATATGCATAGTCTAACTCGTTTACTAGAAAATGGATCAGGTTTCCTGACACGGTTTGTTAGAAAACAAAGCCTTGAATGGATGTAGAAATTGTGTTTTCTATGGATGTCCATGAGAAGTAAAATAAATTTACCTCTCGTGATTGGACAAAGTCACCTTTCATGACCGGTCAGGCTATTCCGGGATTAATTCTAAACATTACGGAATTAACTTTAGGTTAAGTCCAATATTAATTTTGAAGAATTAATATCCCGTTAGTGGTTGGTTGGTTGGTTCGTAGGTTGCAAAATTGGTTTATACCAAAAAGAGGCTATAAAATGAAGTAGATTCTATTTTCAAGAATCATACTTTGGAACTGGTTGTTCTTCCTCCGGGTTGCAAAACCTTTGGATCCTAATTGGATCATTAGCTGGAAGATAAAAAACCGGTTAATCTAATTGAAGTACAAGGCCAGGCCTGTAATTGAAGATTACTTGCGAGTGCCTTGGTTGCTTCAATGTGTATTCTCTGGTGATGAGAATAAAAATCCATAAGGATGATACTTGCCATAACCACTCTGTGGGACTTGGAAGTTCATCAGATGGATGTGAAGTACCACTATCTTTATAGTCAAGGAACAACCTAAGGGTTCTGTTGGTTCCACGCTATGAAAGAAAGTGTGTAGTTTGGTAACATCCTTGTATGGTAAAACAATCAGCCTGGAATATTGGCACGTGATGTTTGATCATACACTGATAAACCAACGAGTTTAGTATAAGCAAAGTAACAAAGTGTCTATGTATGGTATACAATAGACGGTAATGTTACTGTATGTTTATACACGATAAACTCATCGTGGGTATAAACGATCGAATGATCAAGTCTATCAAGATCATGTTAAAATTGAGATTTGACATGAATGATATTGGCGGATTTAATCTTTGGGATTAAAATCGTGAGTAAACCTAATGGTCTCGTGTGAAGTAAATCTTATTGTGTTGATTAATTCCTTGTAAAAGGATGATAATCAAATGGCTTAGACAATGTTAGATACTAACCATCCAAAAATCTTAGAGATTGTATCTCTCGAGTAGAATACACTCAAATTATTGGTAAATTCAATTGTATCTAATGTGTTGTGTTTGGCCAAATATTGCCTTGCGGTTTATAACTCAGTAGTTATACGAGTGATACGCACTAGAAGGCAATAGTGAAAAATTATGGGATACCTATGGTATACTTATGATTTTGGACTACACTATGTGTGATATCCAGCTGTACCACTTGAGTTGTATAGCATGTTAATCGGATATCTAAAAGGACGATAAGTCCATGAGTGGCTACATGGTTGATGTGAGCCTGGGTAATCAGTCAAAGTGGAAATTCTCGTGATAGCTAGATCCGTGTTAGAATCTACGCTGAAAGCCTTAGACACATGATGTGTCTCGAGAGGTTGAGTGGCTATGCCATTCTCGTTGAGAATATTCCTGAGTTGGAAAAACTCATACCTCCAATGTTGTTGCTTTGCATTAAGCCAAATTGGTAGCGTATAGAGTTGTATGGTAAGTCTAGACTTATAAGTCTAAGACATAATACCATTAAATAATTTCTCACAACTAGTGTTATCTCTGTTGACTATAAGGTCAAAGGATAACTTAGCAGCTGCTAACCCGAGGGTTATAAATTATTGTTGAGAAATTGATACGAGGAATGGGTCTAAAGCCTTTGGTATAAAAATTCCATAGTGGATACCCAACCTAGCTGGCACCTAGGTTTAATGGGACACTAAATTATGGAATGAGTGTGTCACTATTGGGGTCCCCGACCCCTACCACTCCTCGTTAAAACAATGACTCCCGATCGAGGCTAGCACATTAGTGCTTTAATGATTCGATTGTCATCTGACATATGCTGTGTAAGTAATGTCGATGGACATATGTTGAGTTGCGGGAAACTTGAGAAAGAATCACCTATGTGAGATAGAAGTGTGGGTCGCTTCAAAGGAGAATTGAACTAGGCTCAATTCTTTAGAAACTCTTGCAGAACCGTACCAAGAACGGTGTCCCACGACCAAAATGGCCACAATCATGAGAACAGTGTGCGGTTGGATGGTTCCAGTGTGAGATTTGTCAATGTCTACACAAACGGCAGTCGGTTCAAAGACATCGCGCTCTACCGTACAGCTAGTAGAGTACATAGATCCCACAAGGCAAGGTTCAAAGGGTTACACCTACCTCTGCTATGTAGGAATCAACTGTTGAACACAGTTGTTTCCGTTTTCTAAAAATACCCCCGAAAACAATTTTCATTCATGTGGGGATTGTTAGAAAAAATGGAATAAATGGCATTTTAAGTGGCTATTTTGTGGTATAAATATATGTAGGGTCCACTTCCGATTTGGGTCGGGTCAAAGTGGATTCGGGTTCTTCGTAGTTAGACGAAGCGATCGATATATTATACGCTCAAAATGGATAATGGGTGAATGAGAAATTGATTCTCAATGTAGACCCATTTGAGATGGAATTTGTGTGGACAAAGCTTGATGTAAGCCTTTTGTCCCACATTGGTTGGGAATGAAGATTTGATCCACTATATATACAAGGGTCTTTTTATGACTTGTTAACTTGTATAGCATATATGCTCTCTCTCGCGCGCAGGGGGTGTAAATCAAACCCCAAACTGAGCCTGAAAAGGCTTGACTCGTGTACACCGGCACCTGCGGGCACGAATGTGGTCACTCTCTGAGAGAGATCGACCGCTCGCAGGCAAAGCGCAGTGCGCGAGACATACGATGTCTGCGGTTGAGGGCTAAGTTTTCAATCTCAGGCAGTGACATCAGCAGTGCGCTAGACATACGATGTCTGCGGGCACAAATGTCGTCAATTGGCTGGCCTTGAGGGCTAAGTTTTCAATCTCAAGCCACTGCCTACGAGAGATCGACCGCTCGTAGGCAAACAGCAGTGCGCGAGACATACAATGTCTCGAAGCACAGTTGCACCCGTGAGAGATCACAAATGGGCGTTAGTGGTATCTCTCGAAGCTCGCACGGGTCGACCTCTCGCGGCTAAGAGTCGATGTCTCGCGGACGGCCTTCTGCGCGTAACAATTTGAAGGCAATTATATTATCGACAAGCTATAACATTTTTCAAGAATTTCTCCCGTATATAAAGTAATTTTCGAGGCTAACCAGATTATGATTATTTGATGCACCTATAATTTTACTTGGTTTTTCTCGTCGTCTGGACGATCATCTTAAAGATTTAACTTTTAAGATTTTCAAGAGCTCTCAGATTTTTCAAGAGTGACAAATTTTTTACTAGATCTAGTTGTTATGGATATTAATAAATCTCCTGCACTTCTGGCATCAAGGACTATTGATAGACATATATACGGTCCAATTTAGGGAATGTGTATGGGACCTAGTCACTCTTTTTTATGAAATAGATTTGTTTGGGGGAAATGACACTTTTTCCCCCTATATTATGTGCACATAGCACTTTTCCCCCTTGAGTTATTAAAATGACAGTTTTTCTCCCACAGTTATTTTAAAACTGGTAGTTTTCCCCCTGTAATGTTAAATTGACATTTTTGTCCTTAAAAATAACTATTTCATTTATTTTTTTTCTCCAACCAATTATTACTAATATGTATGGAAGATCACGGTTCGATACAAACCTAATCGAACACTGTAGCAATTGAACTTAAATAGTATGGACGATTATGGTTACGATTCAGAACCGAAAAAATAAAATAAAATAATTGTTGAATTTAGACTATTTAAATAAGAAATAAATTATAAAAATTAATAAATAAATAAATAAATAAGTTTTGATTGACGGTTCAAAATTGAAATTGGAACCAAACCTTACCGATTTATCAAAATAAGTGTTTGATCATTTTCACTATATATGACTGTGGTTCAATTCCGGTTCACGGTTCAGCAATTATTTAATTTTATTTTTTCGATTCTGAATCATAACCAGAACCGTCCATACTATTTCGGTATGATTGCTACAGTGTTTGGTTAGGCTCGAACCGAATCGTGATCATCCATACATATAAGTAATAATTTGTTGGAGAAGAAAAATAAATAAAATAGTTATTTTTAAGGGTAAAAATGTCAATTTAACATTTCAGGGGAAAAACTGCCACTTTAATAACACAGGGGGCAAAAGTGCTATATGCACATAACATAGGGAAAAAGTGTCATTTTCCCCTTTGTTTGGCAAATATGTCTGATTTTCTTTTTGAACTTCCAGTTCAGTCTAAATGGTACGTGGATTTAATTTTTGAAGATCATTTCATTCCATGAAATTTTGAGGCATTCCATTTCAATTTGATCATACCTCCCTTAATGTCGTGAACCGATCTTTATGCAGTTAGTTATCCATTGTGTCTCTCTTAGGGGCCATATTTGAGACAGCAGATGGAGGTTTAGAGGTATACAATGGTGGTTATGTAATAGAATGGATTGCATACATAAGAATAGAAATGCAGATTGGGAAATGTTTGATTTGAAAACCACGTATTAGATGTAAGGGGAATACAAATATGTATTGTGCCATAATTTATTATTTATGCCCATTGGCCGTTAACTCCTAACCATTGTATTGCAGGCTATTTGACAAGTATAAAGTAAGAATAAGGAATAGTAAGAGATAAAGAGCTTTATAAAGAATAGCCAAAAACCATCAACCTTCTATTATTTCCATTCCTCATATATATAAGGGTACAACATTAATCATTGTAATAAGTACACATGTTACAGCCATTACAATAATAATGGCCATAAATAAATATTTTGTAACATATGCAACACATTGTTGATCAATACTAGTGCCAGTATCAGGTATATATATAACCATGTAAACTATTTTTATCGTACCAAATACTATTATCACTAGTACCAATAATATATTTTACAATTAAGTACAGTATAATATAGATCATATATGATTGTATTTGATAATATTTACTCAGCTAGAAAAATACAATTTAATATAATTTCTAGGATTTTTAAAGGAGCTGGCTCAACTTACCTTTCACACTTCATTCCTATAGGAGTATAGCTAGGGTAATAAAGGGACAACACTTTAATAGGAAAAAAGAGGGGGGACAATGTGACCTCATTGACATCCACAATTTACGTAATCATCAATCACGTGAAAGATAATCAAACAACTAAACTTCCCTAAACATAAATATAAATATATATATTTATTCATGGATTGGTTAGATTTGTTAGTTACGGGTTGACAAAAAATCTTGGGATGAAATGATGCAAGGAAGCACTTAACTTAATCCACTACCTCAGCTTTCAACTGAAATGTAATCACTTTGTCTCTTAATCCTATTGAATTGAATTCCCTTTACTACTTGACTTGTTATATCAGACACTCAAAAAGAATGTAGTTGATATAAAATATAAACAAATTAGATGATAAAAGATCATGATCACTCTCAATTCATCTTCATTTATAAATTTTTGAGTCTGGTTACATTAAACATTTACCATTATGGTAAAAATTATAACTAACGTAATAGTCAGCCTAACAATACAATGCTCTTCCAACACTTGCCAAACTCAACTCTTGCTATATGCCCCCTGCATCCAATTTGTCTGTATTATTCGGTTAGCAAGACTTAGCTTGACTCATGTTATTATTTATGATTTTGTTTTTTCATAATATTTAAATTAGTATGAGTATGGTTACATATTTAGAAACTAAATCAAAAGTACTATTAGACAGAAATCTTGAATTTAAAATTTTTAAGAAAATGTTAAAGAACATAAGCGAGAAAGGAAGAATTGGTTTAATCCATGAATAATAAACATGACAGGTGAAATGAGATAGATGGAGCAACGTTTACCACTACCTATACCAAAAACTATAACTAGTAACGAAAACACAAATTTATTTTCTTATATTTACATAATATAAGCGTGATTTTGTTCAAATTCCAATAATTTTTCTTCTCCTTTTCAAAAAAGAATTCTCTTTATGGGCCAAGGCTGCATTGATACATTGTCTCCCTATAGAAAATGACTTTCATGCTATCTGCTTTAGGATTATCACAGTGGGATGTCAAAAAATGTGATGATTAAGGTTAATATATTGTCTCAATTAACAATAATAATTCATGCTGTAATTTCAAAGTCCTAGTCACAATAAGAGCAAGGGCTGACTTTTCTGCACTTGTGTGTGTGTTTGTGTGTGTTTTGTGTGGTAGTTCACTTACTGTGCAAGTGGACATGCCACCTAATTAATTAAGTGATTAAAATCACTTGTATTGCAAATTAAGGAAGATATATATATGCTTAAGAACATCATTAGAAAAAACCATAATTAAGTAATTAATTTACTTTAATCCTCAGCTCATTGATTATCATTGCCATGCTGATCTGATCATCATCATAATAAGTATTGTATTTGACTGAGAATTAGAAAGAGAGAAGTTGAAATTATTTGAAGTAGGACTTGGTTAATTGATGCCAGTCTACCACTAAGGAGAGTATCTTTGATTTGATATATATCTATCCGGAGTGTGTTGTGTGTGTATATATATTGACAATTTTTATTGTAGATTATAGTCCAAAATATCAAAAAAAAAAAAAAATGCTAAAGACAGTAATTTTTTTTTTGAAAACTAAAAAGACAGTAATTAGTTGTACTACTCTTCTAGCTTTGTAAATAGAAGTATAAAACAAAGGAAAGACAAAAATAGAAAATTAAATACATTTACTTATTTATTTCCAAATATAAAATAGAAGATTAAGAATAGGAAATTAAATCGAAGAAAGGAAATCAAAAATAGAGAATTTAAGCAAATGCAACCTTTTTATTGACACGGTATGTTTCTATGAACTCAGAAAAAAAAAAAAAAAAAAAAAAGGGGGGGGGGGGGGGGGGGGGGGGGGGGGTCACAATTTTTTTTCTTCTCTTCCACTAATTAGCGAGATCAAGTGAGTGATATTCTGACCTTGGAGAGTAGTCAGAGTACATTAAGCGTTTTCCTTTACACACAAATTTACACTTGCCAACATGGCTTGTGATATATAAATGTCACAACCTTTATATTTTGGTACAAAGAGCACCATTCAAATTCTATTTATAGGAACATTGTATATATATATTGCAAATACTATATATTTCCAATTGAAAGAGAGAGAGAATGTACTCGATCAAAGATGGTGACTATTGTATTCACATATTATCCCTTCACAAATAGATTTAAATGAAGATGATGATTATTACAAACATTATCATAGTGAAGAGGAAATTAATGAACTAACCATATAGAATATATCCATATATATACAAGAATTTCTTGCACCTTTTATTCCATGTATCGGCTCTTTCCTGTCTACAATTCAATCAGTTATATATAATTCGGTACAAGGTAGGTACAAGGTATTTTTATGTATGTAGTGTGATATATATATATATATATATATATATATATATATATATATATATATATATATATATATGGGGAATGGGACATTAAAATTAAGGCAATTAAAAGGAATGAAAGTAATAATGTATATAATGGATTATTCAACTTGGAAATCAAGAAAAGGAAATGAATTAGGGACATCTTTCATCAACTCTTCCAAATCCCATTCTCCTCCATTGTCCCAATAGCTCCCAAACCCCCCTCCCACATTCTCTACCTTAACGTTGTTGTTATTCATGAAATGGTTGTTTATGTCGATACTGTTGGTGTTTATATTATTAGTGTTGTGATTAGGGTTTGTGGTATTGTGAATGCTCATCCTACTCACAAAACCCTCGGATTTCACCGCATTATTCACGCTCTCCAGCGGTGGGACCATGAAGAGATGGTTTGGCCCTTCTTCCGCCCCGATATTCCCGCCGAATATCCTGTGGTCCCCGTAATACGCGCCGCCTCCGCCGAGAGCGTGGCCGGTTTCCATGAACGAGGCCGCGGCGGAGATGCTGTGCCCGAGCATCGGCAGCGGGTCCGCCGCCGCGGCCGCGCTTAGGGGCATGGAGGACGAGAACGACGACGAAGACGACGAGGACGAGGAGGGGTCGTGCATGTACATTGACGACATTAGCGCGTGGTGGTGATGATGATCCTGCATTGATGAGGAGGAGATTAGGCCTCCCATGATGTTGTCCCTGCAGGGCTCCAAGGACGAGGAATCGCTGGTGTTTGGTGACGTAGTCGTGGAGGGAGACGAGGATGTGTTCTTCATTCTCTTCTTCAGTGTTGAGTTCCAGAAATTCTTGATTTCGTTGTCCGTACGTCCGGGCAAACGTGCCGCAATCTGTGACCACCTTGTACGTAGTAAAAAAAAAAAAAAAACACAATTAATTAATGGAAAACAATTCAATAATTCTAGGCCTCTAGCTACTTAATTGCATGGTTCTGTTTTATTTAGCATGCATGAAATCAAAATAACTTATATATCCGATAACCACAGCGAAGCTGGCTAAGCTAAGGATACAAACTTGTAACCACAAGGTTACTAGTTCAAATTCCAGCTTCCTTAATTTGAGCTTGTCAACTGCGAACAACCTAAGTTGATTTACCTATTTGTGGTCATTTACATCATTACATGCTAGGATCAAAAGGCGGGGTTTACCTAATCCACATGTACCCCCAGGTAGTGTCATGCGGGTTTTCCTCGTGACTAAAAACAATAACATATAAACCTATATATATGTTATACATACCAACTGAGTAACCTCAGTCAATTAAGTAGCTATGTCAAACTATTATCTTAGTAATCATTGTATTGTAAGAAATTATAGTAAAATTTACAAATTATTTATTAAAAAAAATTAATTTTAACTATAGTGAATGATTCTCGAGTAGAGTGCTTTATAATAAATAAAAATTTAAGATGGTTAAACGTTAGTCATATTGTCCCAACATGACTAGATTGGCCGCCTATAAAACATGCCATGATTACTTTTATATATTAAAACATATAGAATTTTTTTAAAAAATGAAAATGGTGTCTGAAATTAAAATTTACGATTTTTTTGCCACTAAGATCATTAAACTTTTTATGAAATACCTTAATTTTATGTTAAGAATCTCAAACATTTACAATTTTATTAATTCGATAATGTTATATTGTGTACCTCTAGTTATCCAAATGTCATTATTTGATTGATTTACTTAAAAATTTAGATTAAAAGTGTATCGGATCTAATGGTTTAGACATATATGACCAGTGTGCGTGCTTATAATGCATCATATATGGTGTTGAAGTCAATATATAACATGATGTGGTTGCTTTATAATGTTGTCTTTGAATATATGCTAATTGCAATTTGCTGAAATTCCACTTTACTTTCATGAGATTTTTAGACCTATATAATAATATGCAATGTGAAATTAATTTTTCACCTGCAATTTGTGTTAATCTCGTAAAAATAAATATAATAAATTATTATAGATAAAAGTGCACTTAGTAGTTTTGTGCAGTACATGTATGTCTACACTTTTTACAAAAATATCAATTTTATCTAATTTGTCTCTTATATATGAGTGTTACCCCAGGGGTAGGAGGTGGGAGTTTCTTTGGTGTCGAATTATATCTAGTACAACTATATATATAGGTATGTTTGATTGTATGTATTAGATATTATTGACACTGGTACGTTTTGATAATACATGATACAATTCGACAAATTAGAATGATTGTACCAAATATGACTCAAATATTTCTATTCCTACCATAGAATGACACTAAGAGTTTCTCCAATTGTGCATTTTGGAATTTTTCAGAAAAAAATAAAATAAAAAGTGATTTTTAACAAACAGGAAGATGAGTTTTTGGGGGATTTTTTATTCCTGCAAATTAAGTTTTTTTGTGGAGCCCGCTTGCTAACATTTTTCACGAGTAATCCGCACGTTCAAGCCATGCTTGCTCGGTTACAGGGCGCGTTTACATGCAATTTTAATTTAATTTAATTTTTTTGTTTGTCAGATTTGTTTTTTTTTTCTTTTTCTTTTTCTTTCTTTTTTCTCTCCCCTATCTCCTAATTGGCACCTCATTAAAAAAAAAAAAAAAAAAAAAAACCTCAAATTATGGAGGATGCTCTAATGTGGTATTTAAAAATAATAGTGTATTCTCTTTCATCTTCTGTATCCAAAATAATAATTAATAAATAAAAGTATTTTTTTAGGGTTCCTTTAAGAAGAAGCGAGCATTGATTGTTTTAATTTGAGATCTCTTTCATTTTCAGTTTCTTTGATAGGAACCTTTTAATGTCTCTTATAAAACAAAAAGTTGAAAAATGTGACACCTAAGGCAATTACGTTACTTTAATTTCCACAAAATAAAACATACAAAACATTATATAATTTTCTACTGTATTCAAAATTTCAGTTGCTGTCAACCCTTTCTTCACTCAATTCTAGTAGTTCTTCATTTCAACATTTCAGTTACTTGATTGGGATTTTTCTCATTCAGAGGAATCCATCCACGTATAGTATATACAACTCCTAGGACAATGCTTTAATGTAGTACCAAAAAGAATACCGTATTTTAAAAATAAAAAGTGATTTATATATTTTCAATTATTTATTTATATCAATTGCTAAAATATTTTATTTTGTTTTTTAATACGAGATTTTTATGTACGTATTGTATATAAAATAAACAATTGAAGAAAGTGTTTCGTCCCAATTAAAAGTTTAAATTGATAGTTTAACTGTACATTTGTGGGTTTATTATTTATAATATTAAATTGAAGGATGTGTTCTGTCAACTAAAAGTATAAACTAATAATTGGACTGTATATTCATTATTATTGGGTGATGAGGGAAACCACACGCCACATTAAAAGGACCATGTGTGACGAGTTCGACCGAGATGGATTTTAACGTGAGAATTATGTTTTGCTCATTCAATCATTCTTTTTAAGCATATTCATTATATTATTTATTTTTCTTTAGAATTACTGACTCTATTACATGTTAGTATCTGTTATATAACTTTTTCTATGTGTTGCAGTCAAAAGAGTTAATACCCTACCACCCGGTTCGATCCTGTGATCTTCTCTCAAAGAGAACAAAAAACTGTCATCTGAGTACAAGGTGCTTGTAGATTATATTATTTATATATGTTGCTGAACAAAATCTTTATTAGAGTTTAATTAACTGAGAGTACTGAGTATTTATATTCATCAAATTTTAATTAATTAAATGTTAATTACATTTAAAATAAAGAAATTCATGCATATATTATATGAAATTAATTAATTAAGCTTATGGTATAATAGTTGATTTGAGAGGGAGAGAGAGAAGAGAGGTACCTGTTGCCGAGGAGAGAATGCAAATGGATAATGAGCTCTTCTTCCTGCGGCGAAAAGGCGCCGCGTTTGAGATCGGGGCGGAGGTAGTTAATCCATCGGAGGCGGCAACTCTTGCCGCAGCGCTGCAGCCCCGCATTCCTCGCCACCTCACTCCAGCACCCTTGCCCGTTGCTCAGCATGTAATGCATCAGCTTTTCGTCTTCTTCCGGCGACCACAACCCTTTCCGAAGCTTATTAGCAACAACAACGTTGTTACTGCCGCTGTTGTTGTTGTTGTTGCTGTTGATGTTACTGTTGCCGACGTTCGCGCCGTTCTTGCCGGACGAGAACTCTGGCTTCCTCATTTTTCTCTCTCTCTCTATCACTCCTGAGTTTTTTTATTTTTATTTTTTTGTCACCCCGGGGAATTGGTCGAAGTGATTGGAATTGGATGTATATGTAAAGGGGAATTCCCTATATATTATATCTATTGTACTGTGCTTCATATATAAAACTAACTAACCCCAATTATAGTTATTTTATTTCATTTTTTATTCTTTTCTTTGGAGAGAGAGAGAGAGAGAAAGAGAGAGAAAGTGGCATGCTTGAATGGAATAGAAATCATGATCAAGATGATGGTGATGGTTGTGGAGTTTGCTTAGAAACCGGGAATCAAGATAGAGGGGAGATGAGGGTGTTAGGGTGGGGTGGTGGGGGAGGGTGTCATTACATTATTTGTCCATGCGACAGATATTTAATCTAAAATATAATAATTAATGAAACAAAAAAAAAGTTATTTTTATTTATTTTAAATATCAGGTATCTCAACTTAGCGTGACTAATCTAAATTCTCAAAGCCTTTGTCCAAGAGGGAGAGGAGATAAATCGTGAGTTGTCTTCTGAGTCCTAGGTTTTCGCTCTTGAATTGCCTATACATACGTACAAGGGATTTTATATCCTCCTATCTGTCAAGGTCCCCCAATGACACCCCAACATTATTGTTGAAGCAATATTATACTTTGTGATCGGTCAAACCAGTTAATCTTATTGCGACACATTTTTTAAATTACCGCTATCTGAGATTAATTGAAATTCAATCTACCTTACATATCTTTTTTAAATATAGTACACCATTTACCAGAGTTGATCTTATAGTTGCAATCTATTTACTAACTATATGTATATATATATATATATATATATATATATATATATATATATATAT
>NC_044929.1:14526797-14633619 GCF_003576645.1 Ipomoea triloba | reverse complement strand
ATTAAAAAAAAAAAAAAAAAAAAAAACCTCAAATTATGGAGGATGCTCTAATGTGGTATTTAAAAATAATAGTGTATTCTCTTTCATCTTCTGTATCCAAAATAATAATTAATAAATAAAAGTATTTTTTTAGGGTTCCTTTAAGAAGAAGCGAGCATTGATTGTTTTAATTTGAGATCTCTTTCATTTTCAGTTTCTTTGATAGGAACCTTTTAATGTCTCTTATAAAACAAAAAGTTGAAAAATGTGACACCTAAGGCAATTACGTTACTTTAATTTCCACAAAATAAAACATACAAAACATTATATAATTTTCTACTGTATTCAAAATTTCAGTTGCTGTCAACCCTTTCTTCACTCAATTCTAGTAGTTCTTCATTTCAACATTTCAGTTACTTGATTGGGATTTTTCTCATTCAGAGGAATCCATCCACGTATAGTATATACAACTCCTAGGACAATGCTTTAATGTAGTACCAAAAAGAATACCGTATTTTAAAAATAAAAAGTGATTTATATATTTTCAATTATTTATTTATATCAATTGCTAAAATATTTTATTTTGTTTTTTAATACGAGATTTTTATGTACGTATTGTATATAAAATAAACAATTGAAGAAAGTGTTTCGTCCCAATTAAAAGTTTAAATTGATAGTTTAACTGTACATTTGTGGGTTTATTATTTATAATATTAAATTGAAGGATGTGTTCTGTCAACTAAAAGTATAAACTAATAATTGGACTGTATATTCATTATTATTGGGTGATGAGGGAAACCACACGCCACATTAAAAGGACCATGTGTGACGAGTTCGACCGAGATGGATTTTAACGTGAGAATTATGTTTTGCTCATTCAATCATTCTTTTTAAGCATATTCATTATATTATTTATTTTTCTTTAGAATTACTGACTCTATTACATGTTAGTATCTGTTATATAACTTTTTCTATGTGTTGCAGTCAAAAGAGTTAATACCCTACCACCCGGTTCGATCCTGTGATCTTCTCTCAAAGAGAACAAAAAACTGTCATCTGAGTACAAGGTGCTTGTAGATTATATTATTTATATATGTTGCTGAACAAAATCTTTATTAGAGTTTAATTAACTGAGAGTACTGAGTATTTATATTCATCAAATTTTAATTAATTAAATGTTAATTACATTTAAAATAAAGAAATTCATGCATATATTATATGAAATTAATTAATTAAGCTTATGGTATAATAGTTGATTTGAGAGGGAGAGAGAGAAGAGAGGTACCTGTTGCCGAGGAGAGAATGCAAATGGATAATGAGCTCTTCTTCCTGCGGCGAAAAGGCGCCGCGTTTGAGATCGGGGCGGAGGTAGTTAATCCATCGGAGGCGGCAACTCTTGCCGCAGCGCTGCAGCCCCGCATTCCTCGCCACCTCACTCCAGCACCCTTGCCCGTTGCTCAGCATGTAATGCATCAGCTTTTCGTCTTCTTCCGGCGACCACAACCCTTTCCGAAGCTTATTAGCAACAACAACGTTGTTACTGCCGCTGTTGTTGTTGTTGTTGCTGTTGATGTTACTGTTGCCGACGTTCGCGCCGTTCTTGCCGGACGAGAACTCTGGCTTCCTCATTTTTCTCTCTCTCTCTATCACTCCTGAGTTTTTTTATTTTTATTTTTTTGTCACCCCGGGGAATTGGTCGAAGTGATTGGAATTGGATGTATATGTAAAGGGGAATTCCCTATATATTATATCTATTGTACTGTGCTTCATATATAAAACTAACTAACCCCAATTATAGTTATTTTATTTCATTTTTTATTCTTTTCTTTGGAGAGAGAGAGAGAGAGAAAGAGAGAGAAAGTGGCATGCTTGAATGGAATAGAAATCATGATCAAGATGATGGTGATGGTTGTGGAGTTTGCTTAGAAACCGGGAATCAAGATAGAGGGGAGATGAGGGTGTTAGGGTGGGGTGGTGGGGGAGGGTGTCATTACATTATTTGTCCATGCGACAGATATTTAATCTAAAATATAATAATTAATGAAACAAAAAAAAAGTTATTTTTATTTATTTTAAATATCAGGTATCTCAACTTAGCGTGACTAATCTAAATTCTCAAAGCCTTTGTCCAAGAGGGAGAGGAGATAAATCGTGAGTTGTCTTCTGAGTCCTAGGTTTTCGCTCTTGAATTGCCTATACATACGTACAAGGGATTTTATATCCTCCTATCTGTCAAGGTCCCCCAATGACACCCCAACATTATTGTTGAAGCAATATTATACTTTGTGATCGGTCAAACCAGTTAATCTTATTGCGACACATTTTTTAAATTACCGCTATCTGAGATTAATTGAAATTCAATCTACCTTACATATCTTTTTTAAATATAGTACACCATTTACCAGAGTTGATCTTATAGTTGCAATCTATTTACTAACTATATGTATATATATATATATATATATATATATATATATATATATATATATATATATGTATATAACTTAATGATAGAATATGCAAGCTAGGTGGGAGGAGGGGTGTGTTAGTTGACATGTCTAGTAGAAAACGGTTTGGAAAGGGATAGGTGGTCGTCTTGTCTTTGACTACATTTCTTGTCCTCTTTTGCCCCAATGCATTTTATGTTTCTTCAATTGTAAGTTAATGATTAAAAACATATGTGTTGTAACGTATTATTATTCTTCTTCTAATTCTCATGAACCCATGATATCATGTTTTGTATATATGATGAAAAATGGAAAGTTTGTTTTTGTAGCTAAGCTAGCTAAGATATATTACATATTTGCTTCCACTTCACATTATCTCTCTACCTGTCTACCTTAGCTAGCTCTCATATATATGCATGTATATATGTATCCACACGTGTACACTAAGGTAAGAATACTAATTACATACATGTTGTACGTAATACTAATTCTTTTTTAACATTCTTATTGTTGGGTTCAATAATTTACTATTATTATTGCTTGAGCACTATATTATTTTGTAACTTAAAATTTAAGGTTGATTAGTCTGTTTGGTTCACGAAAAAATATAACAAATAAAATTCAAAATTTATACTTTTAAAGTCGGAATTATTGTATTATTGTTGAGTTTGGAATCTTGAAGTCGGAGGAAGGTTATCGAGGATGATGACGTCAAGTCAACATACTCCTTAATTGTATGTGTTCTTGGTGACACGCACATGCTATTAGGAATGATTGTAAAAATAGATTTTGATGATGTTACGTATTACTATAAGCAATTTCGTACCGCCAAAATTATATGTATTTTATGTATTTAGAAAATTTGTAAAGGTCATGATAAGACTAAGTAAGGTTCGTCGGGAAAGTTACAAAATGATAGAGGTAAAAAAATAGAAGACCTCACTATCGGAGTGATGGCGTAAATATATGGAATCGGGGGTTACGATTACACTACGAATACGTATGTTTGTGAATAGGTGGGAGAGCGCTCGTAGGTCACCCAGTCGGTTTATCGTAGCAACCGAACAGCCTTAGGCTGAATATAATACTACAAGTGGTAGTGGTTACAAGCAAGTTGCAATTGCAGGGTGAGCATGTTGCTACAAATGGTACAGGTTGCAATTGTAGAGTCCAAGTTATTGAGCGGGTTGCTATTACAGAGTAAAGGTTACAAGTAGCGAGTAGTAGTTGTTACAATCAGATGAAGATGAGAAGTGAGGGTGATGTCTTCCTATTTATACTAACTAAGTCGGTCTACACATTTAATGCGCCTTCTGCAAGTGGCTTGACGTGGCGTCTTCTTGTTGGCTTGGTCAGATGGTTACTCTACTAGCTATATGTAGGTTGACTGGTCGAGGTTGCAGAGCCGCTATGTACGCAAGTTGTCAATCATCGGCTCGCAGGCGCAAGTTGGACTGCTTTACTTGTTGTGTAAGTTAGTTTTTCGGCTTGGAGGTTGCGTCACTTTGTTAACCGACCGGTCATCAGACGGTAGACCGGTCGGGTGTGTTTTCGTCGGGGTGATTCCAAAGGTGATCCGAGAGCATTTTGTCACGAAGCCTATCGGTACGGGCGGTATGGTTGATCACAAGTGATTTATTCCAATCAGGTTATGGCTATGACGGACCAGTTGGGTGACTTCTTGTCGGACCAGCTGTACGGGTTAGTCCTTTATGTGTATTTACCCATCACGAGTCCCCCACTTCTTGAATCCGCGAGAATCGTCGGGTTCGAGAAGTAAGAATAATTTCCTTGTAATTTGTTCCAATCAGCTTGTCACGAACAAAGTTCTACTTCATAGGTCTAACGTTAGTCTTCCCGGTCGGTCATCCTTAAACTAGTAATTCTGGCTTCTAATAACATGTTGACCACTTTTTTATTGGACGGTGTACATTTGTCGGAGTGACACGTGGCGCAATTTGGGCCTTCCGTGCAATCGGGCCGACCCTTCCACTTCCAAGCCCATAATTCTCCTATAAATAGTACCCTTAAATGTTTTTCATTTTTCTACTTTCACCTTCCTTACCCAACTGGAATCTTCTGAAGTTCTCTTCAAATCGAAAGGTAAAAAATCTTCTTTCCTTCTTTTTTTTTTTTTTTCCTTTTGCTTCTTGCTTTGTTTTATTTTTCTTCTTTTCTTGTCTTGACTGAAACCCTAGCATCCAAAGGAACAAAAAAATTATTTCTTCTTTTTCTTGCTGCCCCGCTTTCGCCAACTGATTACTTATCTGCTTCAACCAGTTGCCCAAGCCACCTGCTCTCCACGTACGAAGAAACCTCTACCGACCACCATAAGGTATGTACGTTTTTCTCCCTTCTTCTTTCATTATACTTCCATTATACAAAGTAATGTTTTTTCTTCTTCTTTAAATGTGTAGATGTGTATTGCTTTTCCACTGCCACTATACATGCTTCATCTCTTTTACTAAAAGTATGTATATGTGTCTTGCTCTTTCATATGCCACCAATTGCACCATTACCAAATATATGTATGTTGATGTCGTCTGCTTTGCCATTTTTTATATAATGTATGCGGTTTTGGTCGCCCAGTTGGTCGACCAAAACAAACAACATATATATCGTTTGCTTTGGCCGTAGTCGGTTGGCCAAAATAAAAAACAACATATATGTTTTGGCCGACCACACGAGCCGCATGCGGATGTTCATGATGTTGGCCCTAAGAGGGCCCAGTTGGCTAGGGAAGACCCTCGACTCGCTGATGCACTTGCCTGCGACGCGTTTAGTCTGGTAAAGATGTTCAATCTACTTTTCCAGATGAGTCCTCCACCCGCGAGCCTTGTCAATGAGATTACCGACTTTGTGGCGGGGAAGGTCACCCGTCACTTGTCCCAAGTACTTGCTCCGACTGTTGACTGTTATTCGCTCATTCTATTTTTCTTCGCTTTCTAGTCAACTGCTCTTTACCGTATCTATTTGTGCATATGTTAGGCTGCCAGTGGGACCGTTGAGTTGTTTGTCCGGGCATCGGTTGATGTTTCAAAACGTGATCAAGAAATAAGGGAACTTAAGTAGAAGGTGAGGCACCTGGACGCTCAAGTTGATTCCCTAAATCGGTACCCCAACTCCGATCAATTTTTTCAGGATGTCGCCGCGCTTTACCCTTCCCCATTAGCCAAGCTACTTGCCTTGGTCAAGTCTTTTTGCTCGTCTGAAAACGCTGTTGCCCCTCTGCTTCAAGCATTGCATCGGGATCCCGTAGGTCTGTAGATGCTACGTTGGGTGACCGCCTGGGGTTACCACCGATGGAAATATGTCATGCAAGAGTCTTTGCACTGGGAACTAGCAGATGCCCTTGAGAACTGGGAGCAGGTCTGCGCCGTGCTACCTGATCAAATTCCGTCGCATAGTCTAGAGCCCTTCAGCAATCCTCCTGTTGGTTCGACCAACCCACCTACTACTGACTCCTGGAGTCATGTCCCTTAATTTGTTGATGCATTCCCTTTGTTTTTTGTCTCTTCCAAACTTTGACTACTTGTGCTTAGGAAACCGACCCCGTTCCTGTGTCGGTCAGACTTACTATTTTGTTTGAAGTATTTCTCCATTTCCATACTTCATGCGACTCTCAGTCTTCATGTTTTCGATCCGACTGATCAGGTGCCCTTTACTCTGGTTGCATCGATATGTTTTACAAACATATAGAAAATGGATTGCAAAAAGAGGATAGTTTTAAGTGTGATAGTTGATCCTCAAGCCGCGTAGAGTACCCAGCAATTAAGTCTTTTACTTGTACACTAAAGACGAGTGTCAAGTAGATATGACCGACTGGTCAATCGGGCAAGACCGTATCAGTCGGACTGCCAAAATTCAATCGGAAAAAATCTTGAGTGATACTACCTCCGTCCCAAAATGGTTGTCTGGTTCGTTTAACGATGCTTGACTGAAGTAATTTTTAATCCAATTTTTCACAATATTAAGTTTAGCATTAATATATAAAATTTATATATTTAGAAACTACATTAAAAGTACTATTAAACACAAAAAATTAAATTTAAAAATAATAAAAAATTACTAAAGAAAATAAGCAAAGAAGAAAGAGTTGGTTTGACCCATGAATAGTAAATAGGACAGGTAAAATGAGACGGAGGGAGTAATTCACAAAATCAGTAAGTGGTCTCAACCACGAGCAAGATCGTTTAGGTAAAACCAGGATAACTCAACCTGGAAAAAACCTCAAACAAACAGGTCGGGTAGTGACACATGAGCTTAATCACCAAAACTCTACTAGGCAAAATCGTGCATGTAGGGCCAGGACAACTCAACCGGGCCAAACGTCAAATGAAAGAGCCAAGAAACAACAAGTGAACTTACTCACAACTCGAACGGTCAAAATCGTCCAGGTAGGTTCGAGATAACTCAACCGGGCAAAACCTCAAACGAAAGAGCCGGGAAACAACAAGTGAACTTAGTCACAATTCGACCGGTCAAAATCATGCATGTAAGGCCGGGATAACTCAACCGGGCAAAACCTCAAACGAACGAGCCGAGAAAAATGCTTGCTCCTACTTCAGCTGGTCGACCATTCTTTTTTATTTTTAGAGTAACATGAAACAATCTGAACAAGGTCGGGAATATTACAACGATATTAGGAAGAAAATTTCCATTACACCATCCGAGTACAAGTAACATACTAGTTATTCTACACTACTTGTAGAATTGTATGAGGTGTTCAGAGTTCCATACTCGGTCAATCAGCCGGCCGGAGAGGG
Source organism: Ipomoea triloba (assembly GCF_003576645.1). Classification (NCBI taxonomy): domain Eukaryota; kingdom Viridiplantae; phylum Streptophyta; class Magnoliopsida; order Solanales; family Convolvulaceae; genus Ipomoea; species Ipomoea triloba. The sequence continues at coordinate 14,626,427 of NC_044929.1, read as the reverse complement.
TCTCGAGTTTGTAGGTGCCGGGTTGGACGACTGCTGAGACTTTTTAGGGTACTTCCCATTTCTTAGCAAATTTTCCATGATCTGTCGGTCTACTAGCTTCTCTCAGTCGAAGCACCAGGCCGCCGACTTCACTCGTCCGTCATGGTAGGTTTTGGCGACCTTCTGGTACTCAATCATTCTTCGTGCGTCATGGTAGGTTTTGGAGACCTTCTGGTACTCAATCATTCTTCGTGCCGCCATATTCCTTTTCTCTTTTCACCAAGTTAAATAATTATTCAATTGGGAAATCGTGTTCATCTTTATGAGAGAAAAAGAAAATATCCAATTATTGTTGAGATTTAAACCTTGAACCCTTTCATTTGAATCCCAAGTACTTAACCACCAAACCATTAGAACTTTCATGTCTCTAGTCTTCTTCAATTGTATATTGTAGTCATAAAACTATTTTTTTTGATTAAATATATATATGTATTGTACGTATATTGTATATATGTATATGTTTTACTATGGACTATATATAAAGTTATATATATATATATATATGTGTGTGTGTGTGTGTGTGTGTACATATATATTTGTATTTATATACTTATTATAATAAAATATTTTATTTTTGATGGGAGATATTTTAATTAATCAAATTTATTTTGATACGATAAGGATTAGGAGTTATATAAGTTACAAATGATTAATTTATTTAATCATAATTTATATTAATTTTTGATTGATGATGAGATGAGATAACTTTGTCTCCTATTTCTTCTCTTCCCCTTGGCCGAATCCCACAACAAAAGAAAAAAAAAATCATCTTTCTTTCTCCTTCTCCCATTGCCGTGAACTTCATCAAAGAAAAAAAATATTTCATCTTATTTCTTCAAGAGTTGGAATCATCCCTACGCCTAAGGAGGAAACATTGAACCCTTGAGGGATTAGAGAAAAATTTGAAGAACTTTGAAGAATAAGCTTTAACGGTAAGTGGATTTTCTCCTAATTGCTTGCCCTTAATTTTTGGTGGTATGAATATGATGAACACCCTATTTGTGAAAATTTGATTAATGAGTAGAATGAAATTATCCATGAATTTTGATCCAAGAAATTAATATTATAGCTATCTTTATTGTTATTATAAAATTTAATTTGATGTACTACGTATGTACGAATTTGTCAAATAAAAAAAATAAATTATTACATTACGTATGAATATGATGTTCATTGCTTGAGATTTTCTTATTATTTACAAATTATATATATAGCTTATACATATATGTACATAATATACCAAAATTGAGTGTTGTATGTGTAAGTATGTAAATATATATTATGCAGTATGTGTATGTATAAATATGATTATTTGTATGATGCAAAAAAAAAAATATAATTTAATACGGTTATATATATTAAATTATTGTACCGTGGATATATGTATGTATTTAGTATGTTCCGTGTGTAAATAAATTATTATAAATATATATATATATGTTCACCATATATATACCCGTGTATAGGTTGTATTGTATCTGTGTATATATATTTATTTAAATTGTTTGTCTCCTTGCGTTAATGAGGCGTACGGATGTAGTATATTAACAACATAATTTATTTGTTGTTTTTTTTGGGTAATGATGTACGTAGAAAGTATATATAATAATAATAATATTAATATTAAGTTGGATTAATTCGTATGGTTGCAAATTTACAATAGGTATAAATTTGTTTTGAAATTATATTGGATAAATTCTCTTAAGAATTGTATACTAGTGATTGGTCTTGAATATACTTTTGATTTTGTGATCTTTCAAAAATTTCCATTTTGAATAGTTGTGAGTTTAGGGTTAAACAAAATTTACCCTACAAATTATTATTTTATGAGCAAAATTCTCAAGTAAAATGTTTTTTTTTTTTTAAACTATGGAAGTTATGTTGTCATTGTGAAAGGTTGGTACATGATAAATTGAATTATTGATTTTGTGGAGTATTCAGTTGAATACTGGATACTAGGGCTATGCCCTGTTGAGGAGTGGTTAGGATGATCCTACCACTAGGTTTCATACCCTGTTTGAGGAGTATTCGGTAGGAAAAATCCCCGGATACTAGGACTAGTAACTTCCTGGTGAGGCTTGGAATCCTCACTCGGGGGTGTGCACACTTAAGGTTAGAGTCCTGTTTCCATTGACATGGGAATTTTGCGGAGTGTTCAGCGTGGAGCTGTTCACTAGGGCCTAAGTATAAAGGACCCTGTCCCATTGTGTATGTGATGTACTTCCATATGTATTTTGTGATGTGCAAGTATGGCACAAAATAATGTTTTTTGAGAAAAATTTTATAAGTGATGATATTATGAAAAGTTCCACATGTTTTTGATATAATTATCTATAAATTGTTTTTTCTGAATTAAAGTGCAGTGCATCTGAGTTTTTGAAAGAAGGGGGTAAAGTAAAGTAAATTCTTATTTTCTAAAATTGTTTTCTTTAGGGGCAAGCAGTCCCTTACTTAGCATGTTATGCTAACCCCTTTCTCCTTGTTGTGGTTATTGTTGTTTGTTTGAGTACCAGGAAAAATATGATGAAGTATGCTGCTATGAGAGCGATAGAACGTGATGCTTTGGAGGATTTAGAAATAAATGTTATGAATATTCAGGACTTTAATATGTTTTATGTTGTTAAAGACTACGTTAAGGATTGTAATTGTCTTTTTGGTTTTATTTAAGTTAGCCTTAGCACTTAGGTATTGTGGTTGCCTTAGTGTGGCGGTAATGCCCTCAATAAGATTTTGAAAAGTTTCCGCATTCTAAGTTTTGTTTTAAGAATTGCTTAATTAATTGGTGAAAATAAGAAAAAAAAATAGGCCGTTTTCCGCATTCTAAGTTTTGTTTTAAGAATTGCTTAATTAATTGGTGAAAATAAGAAAAAAAAATAGGCCGTTTTTGGGGGTGTTACATCTGCACCTTGCAACTCATCGTTTTCCTCTGGTTGGTACTTTTTTTTTTCCAAGCGGTAGGGAGCTATGCTTTAATCGACGCTCTTGCTTTGAATCCGTAGGTCAGCGAGAAAGGTGTTTCATTGGTCGCCCGTCGTAGAGTGGTTCGGTAGGTCCAAAGAACATATGGGAGCTTTTCTACCCAGCCTCGACCTGCACTTTGTAACTTTTTCTTTAGTACGTCGAGGATCGTTCAGTTGGTGTTCTCCACTTGTTTGTTAGCTTGTGGGTATGCTACGGCTGCTCGGGTGTGCCTGATGCCTAGTCGGGCCATGATGTTGTTGAACGGCTGGCTATCAAATTGCGTCCCGTTGTCAGTGATTAAGTAGACCAGAACCCCGAACTTGATGCCTAGTCGGGCCATGATGTTGTTGAACGGCTGGCTATCAAATTGCGTCCCGTTGTCAGTGATTAAGTAGACCAGAACCCCGAACTGAGTGATTACGTTCTCTCAGAGAAACCTTTAGCACTGCTGCGAAGTGATGGTTGCTAGTGTTTCTGCTTCTACCCACTTGGTGAAATAGTCGATGGATATGATCACATATTTCTTCCGGCCAGCTGCCATTTGGAATGCTCCGATCAGGTCGACTCCCCATCTTGGAAAGGGTATTACCTCGCTGATCGGTTGGTAATATGTAGCTGGTCGACCGGCTAAGCTATGAAATTCTTGACAAGTAGCGCATCGCTGAACGTATTGCTCGCAATCCAAGTTGATTGAGGGCCAATAGTATCCTAGCAGGATGATTTTTTGTGCCAACGTCCTTGGTGGGCCGAACAAATGCCTTCATGAACTTCTTCAATGATAATCTTGGCCTCATCGTTGGTCAGACACCTTAGGAGTGGTCCACCGTACGAACGCTTGTACAGTTTTTCATCGATCAACTAGAAACATGGTGCTCTCAGTCTGACCTTCTTTGCCCTGGTGGTGTCATCCGGCAGGGTGCCATGAGTTATGTTATTTTTCAAGTCATACATCCAATCCGGCTCGCTTATCTCGACCGGTCGGACCTCAATAATGTCAATGCTTGGTGACCTGACTTCTTCAATCCGTGCGATCTTAGATACGTACTCGGGGGCTTCCTTTGTCAATTTGGACAACATGTCGACGTTCGTGTTCTCTGCTCTGGGCACTTGGATCAACTCATACTTGTCGAACTATTGTAACAATTCCAGCGCAATGTCTTTGTATTGTATCATGCGTTCCTCCTACGCTTCAATTGTTCCAGAAAGTTGGCCGATTATCAATCGGGAATCCGACCGTAACCTCAGTGGGTCGGCCTTCATCTGCCTAGATAACCATACTCCGCCTAAGAGAGCTTCGTATTCTGCTTCGTTGTTTGGTGGGTCGAAATTTGAAGATCAAAGCTTGATAAATTTTGAAACCTTCAGGAGATGTGAGTACGATTCCTCCTCTGCATCCTTTCTTACTGGATGACCCGTCAGTAGAAGCTTCCCACCATGGTTCTTCCAAGGCGGTCGGTCGGTTGGGTTTCGGGTCCCGTGAGGTATACTCAACAATGAAGTCGGCCAACGCTTGTGTTTTGATGGTAGGGCGCGGCTTATACTCAATCGCGAATTGGGTAAGAATCATGGCCCATTTGATCAGCCGCCCAGACGACGTTGGGTTTCTGAGAATCGTTCCAAGTGGTTGGTCGGTCAAGACTACCACCGGGTGAGCTTTAAAGTAGGCTGTAAGTTTCCTGGCAGTCACCCAGAGTGCAAACGCGGTCTTCTCAAACTTGGTGTATCGCAGCTCCGATCCTTGGAGGGCCTTACTAACATAATAGATCGGGTTCTAGACTCCCTTGGTTTCCTCTCATACAAATACTGAACTGACCACTCCGTCGGATACTGCTAAATAGATGAAAAGTTTCTCATCCTTCTCCGGCTTGGACAAGACTGGTGATGAGCTCAAGTAGGCCTTCAAGTCGTTGAACGCTGATTGACATGACGGTGTCCATTCGAACCCTTTAGACTTCTTTAGTATTTGAAAGAAAGGTAGAGATTTCTCAATTGACTTAGATAAGAAATGACTAAGTGCTGCTAGTCAACCGGTTAGTCGTTGAACGTCCTTGACCGACCAGGGGGGTTGCATCCCTATTATTGCTCTAACCTTCTCGGGGTTTGGCTCGATCCCCCGCCCCCGTCATCATGAACCCTAAGAAATTTCCCGTCTGGACATCAAAAGCACACTTACTTAGGTTCAGACGCAAGTTTAAAGTTTCCATCATCTTGAGTGCCCGGGCCAGGTCAGTAGGATGAGTTTCTTTCAACCGACTCTTGAAGAGCATGTCGTCAACATATGCTTCCATGGTTGACCCGAGTAATCCTTTGAACAGCTTGTTCACCATCCTTTGGTCGGTGGCTCCGGAGTTCCGTAGACCGAATGCCATCACCACGTAGTAAAATACTCAATCTAGGGTTATGAAAGCAGTATTCTCTTCGTCCTCTTTGCACATGAAAATTTGATGGTAGCTTTTGAAGGCGTCCATGAAACTTAGCAACTCACACCCGCCCGTTTCATCAACCATTTGTTCGAAATTTGGTAGGGGTATGGGTACTTCGGACAGACTTTGTTCAAATCAGTGTAGTCTACGCACACCCAATAAGCCTTAAACATCAAAGGCGCAACCCAAATCTTTGTAACACTTTAGTTGCTCATAAAAATGATTAGCTCGCGTCGCGATCTGAACGGGTTCGGGGAATTTTTACGGGGAATGGGGCGGGGATGGGATGGGGAGGGCATCTCCTGCCCCTGCCCCGATCCCCATCCCCGATTATGCGAATATAATTATATTATATATATTATATTTATATATTTATATGCTTAAAATCAAAGTCAAAACTCTATCTATTGGCAGTAAAGCAGTTCGGCAATCCGCAGTGTGCGATGGACATTGGACAGTATTATACTAGAGTTCTACTACATAGACTCCCACTTTCTACTCCCTCACTTTTACTCTTTAACGTGGCAAGATATGATAGGTTATCTTCATTCTGTGGATCCCAAGAAAAGTGTCAACGTCAAACTTTTGTATGAGCGAGTGAAAGTAGGGAGTAAAACTTGGGAGTCAAAGTAGTATTTTCCATTATACTATTATGCCAGGCTGCAAACTTATTTACATTGCTTTTAATTTATTGTGCAATTATATATTAATGCCCAATTTGAAAGTTGTATGGTAGATGCTAGCATTAAATATGAAAATTCATAAGCAGTGTATTAACTCTATATGTAATTTTTATTTGAGATTTTTGAATGAATGCTAGACTAATTACATAATTAAAATCATAATATAATTTATTTTTTTTTACATTGGTATCATTCAACAAAAGGGGCGGGGATTCCTCGTCCCCGAAAAATCCCCGACCCCGCCGCCATGTCTAGGATATTTATAGTTATTTTTTTTAGTACACTACTGACTATATTACAATGTAATATATATTTATTCATAACTACCAGCAGCGCCTCTATTGAGGCTCGAACCCACCCCTTTCACATGGGGGTGCAATCGGGTGCCACTAGACCACAAGGTCATTGGCTTACAAGTAGACTTTATAAGGATTATTTTTTTTCACGTACATTTTAGACCACACAAATAAAGAGTAACATTAACAACCAAGAGGCCGGGTTTGTGGTAAACAAATTGCCATCTCGTATAGATATACTCTACATCACTTGGACTCAAAATTTAATTTCTCCGGACACAATTACCTTCGTGATGACAGATTGAAGTCCCAGCATTTTCGTGATGACAGATTATATTGCACTAGCACCCTGCCATACTAACTAAAGTTTAAAATTATTCTTAACCTGCAATATAATGTTATAACTTATAGCAATACAAGAAAACAATATAATGATGTAAATATGTAATGGAAATTTGCCCAAGTCAAAATCATCAAACAATATAAGGTTTAATGATTGGGAAATTAAAGTGGGTTGGAAATCGATTTCAATTCACATGCATTTGTGCCTATCTATGATAACGAAAAGGATAAAACAATATATGTGTGTATAGGGGAGGATTGATAGAGGACGTCAACATGTGGAAATTGACATAGTATCATGAAAATTCAGAAAGGGAAAAGGCAACAAAAGAAAAGAATGCATACTTTAAAGATGTTTCACGCTTTTGCCAAATCTTCTTATGGGAATAAAAGCATATATGCATGTTATGTTACTTCTTCTCAATATACTAATAAAGGTTGCATCTAGACGCATTGAAATTAGAATGTATGAATAACTAATTCATCTACTATCAAAAGTTTAAGTAACAAACATTTATCTTGTCACAAAACTTGTTATCTATTATTAGAAGAGTTTTTCTCACTTTTAGAATTTAAACTTTTGTGGCAATCTTATTATATTTATCGACGATCGTTTTTCACTATTAGTCTTTCAATTTTAATTTTTTAAAATTAATAGTGTTAATCATGCTTCTAACGAGTTTTCAATCAAATATCACCTAAAATTAGCATATGCATATGCAAAGGTGACCAAAAATTAGCATATGCATGTGCAATATAGGGGTGGGAATAGGTCAGGCCCCTTGTATGGGCCTATGTCCGGGCCTAATTAAAGCCTAGTTAGGCCTAGCTCGTTTAGTAGAAAGGTCAGGCTTGAGCCAATTTCAAAAGCCTATTAAACTAAACAGGCCAGACCTATATATACTAGGCTCGGCCTTAAGGCCTACAGGCCTGGCATATATATATATATATATATATATATATATATATATATATATATATATATATATATATTTACAATACAATCCCAAGTATATATAATTACCAAACTCTAACCCTCCACCTCCAAAATCTCATTCTAAATTATGATTCAACTATATACATTGCTGCTAATCCTGTTGTATGTATTCTTATTGTTTAATTTTTTTTTATTAACTGTTATAACTGTCATAATATTTAATGAATATCGCAAGTTAATTATGTGAGTTGATTGTTTATTATTTATGATATTATATAGGATAACAAATAATAATACAATTGAACTTATGTATTTTTTGTAAATTGCTTACAGATATACTTTAAAAGGGTTTAAAATGGAGGCCTTAAATAGGCTCAAAGCCTATTTATGATCTATTTTGAAACCTTTTTAAAAGCCTATATGTTAAATAGGCTTTTAAAAAGGCTTCAGACTAGGCTAGGCCAACTGTAGGCTCAGGCTTGAGCCTAAAAAAAGCCTACATACAGGCAGGTGGCAAATTATACTATGGACCCAAGTCCACCTTGCAAGGTGGACCTGTGTCCAAAACTACATCGTTTTAGTCTTTTTTTAAAAAAAAAAATTAGTAAACATATTGCTGAATATAGAGTTGTCCAAAAATGTGTGAATGTAGAGGTTTCAAAGTGTGAATGTAAAGTATAGAAATCGTGAATGTAGATTTATGATTGTGTGAATGTAGAGTTGCTCAGAAATGTGTGAATGTGGAGGTTTCAAATTGTGAATATGGAGTATAGAAATCGTAAATGTAGAGTTATGCATGTGTGAATCTGTAATAGAGTTAAAAAGTTCTAACAACTTGTAGCCCTGTATTGTGTGAATGTGGAGTTCTCAAGTTGTGAATATGGAATATAAGACCTGTGAATATAGAGTTTTGAATGTGTGAATGCATAACAGTGGTAATATAGTTACTAAACATATAATCCTATAATGTGTGAATGTAGAGTATAGTGTATGTGAATGTAGACCCAGGTCCACCTTGCAAGGTGGACCTGGGTCCACGGCATAACAACCCCAGGCAGGTCCAGGCTCAGGCTCAGACTTTAGATTTTCATAGCAAACCCAGGCCTAAAATTCTAAAGATCGGCTCGGCCTAGCCTATTTCCACCCCTATGTGCAAAGGTAATATTTGGCTACATAACCAATTAATGAAAGAAAAAAAAGAGGTAAGAAATTCAAAATTATGAGACTAGTAGTGAAAAAAAAATGATGTTCATGACTAGAGATTGAAATATCACAAAAGTCGATGAACCAAAAACTGAAAATTATGTTATTAGAAATTAGTTACATGAAATTTGTAGGCGAAACATCGTTGATATTTTCTATTGATTTAACATGTAAAAAAGAAGTTTAAGATCTTACCCAGTGTGCCTCATTGCTGTAGAAATTAAATAATCCCGAAGAACCCACCAGCTATCTAGTCTCTAGTTGGTCCACCTGCCTAGACACAGGAGAGAGTAATAAAACCTTTTTTTTTTTTTTTTTTCTGAATTTCACGTGAAATTTCTCCGTGGAGATGGGTAAGGGTTATTTATAACCAGTAGTTATGCCGTTGACCCAGGTCCACCTTGCAAGGTGGATCTGGGTCCAAAAACGACGCCATTTTTTTTTTTACTAAACATATTGGCCTGAAATGTGGAACACAAACTCTACATTCACATACACTATACTCTACATTCACAATTTGTAAACTCCACATTCACACATTACAGGATTATATGTTTAGCAACTATATTACCACTGTTATGCATGATTAGAGTAACGGGTTTGAATTTCTCAACTGAACAGAGAGAGGGAGAGTCCTCTTAACATAGCTAACCTGAGAACTCTCCTAACATACAGGTTATTGTTAAAAGACTAAGTAATAACAAGAACTATATAATATAAAAACAATTACAAATAATAATATGGTTCACACTCCCCCTCAAGCGCAAGGTTGAACTGCGACAACGTTGAGCTTGCAACGTAGAGTATTGAACCGAACAGCAAGAAGTGGTTTGGTGAAGACATCAGCTATTTGATCCTTGCTGCTGACGAAATTGACTTGGAACGCACCAGATGCAACCTTATCACGAACAAAGTGAAAATCAATCTCAACATGTTTAGTCCTGGCATGGAAGACCGGATTAGCTGCAAGATATGTAGCACCGAGATTGTCACACCATAAGTGGGCCGGGTTACCGGAGTCCAGCCCTAATTCACGTAGAAGTGACACAACCCAGGTGACCTTAGCAGAAACATCAGCAAGGCCCTTGTATTCAGCTTCAGTGGAAGAGCGAGCCACAATCCGCTGTTTGCGGGATAGCCATGATATAAGATTGTCCCCAAAGAAAACAGCATAACCGCTCGTAGACTTTCGATCCACTGGACAACCAGCCCAGTCCGAGTCAGAGTAAGCATGAATCTCCGTAGATGGTGATGAAGTTATGCGGAGGGCATAGTCCTGAGTACCCTTGACATACCGCAGTACCCGTTTCAGAAGACCCCAGTGATCAGTAGTCGGTGAATGCATAAACTGACATAGGCGGTTGACGGAAAAGGCAAGGTCAGGCCTAGTAATAGTGAGATACTGCAGTGCCCCGACGATCCTTCGATATTGTGTCGGATTGTCATAAGGTGTGAGTGACGGAGTAGTTGACTGTACAACCGCGGCAAGAGTCGCAAGCGGTTTACAATCAGACATGCCAGCACGAGATATAATGTCTTTCATATACCGACGTTGAGATAATAGCATACCCTTGCCGTCGAAGATAGTCTCAATACCAAGAAAGAAATTCGGAGTGCCTAAATCCCTGATCTTGAAGGCACCAGCAAGTCGGGCTAACAACGTAGTAATTAGTTTATCGTCATTACCCATAAGGATAATGTCATCAACATACACTAACAAGAAGACCCGAGAAACCCCTGCAGTATAGTAGAATAGGGATACATCGGTTTTTGAGGCAGCAAACCCTGTGCAGATTAAGAATTCATGAAGACGCTTAAACCATGCCCATGGTGCCTGCTTAAGACCATAAAGTGATCGCTGAAGATGACATATATGGCTTGGGTGCGTAGGGTCTTCATATCCAGGTGGTTGTTTAAAAAAAACAGTTTCAGAGAGACGCCCATTTAAAAAGGCATTATGCACGTCTAGTTGTCGGAGGGTCCAGTTATTTGACACTGCATGAGATAGAAGTAACCTGACTGTCGTTGGTTTTACAACAGGGCTGAAAGTGTCGAAGAAGTCTTCACCAGCTACCTGATTAAACCCTTTGGCCACGAGACGTGCTTTGTGTCTGTCAACCGTTCCATCAGCTTTCCGCTTAGTGCGAAACACCCATTTGCACCCAATGATATTCATTGTCGGTGTTGGCGGTACTAGTGTCCACGTGTTATTGTGCAGTAAGGCATTAAATTCCTGATCCATCGCGTCGCGCCATTCCGGAAAAGCAACTGCTTGAGAGTAACAAGTAGGCTCTGTGGTGGTATTGAGAGCATAAAATTGTTCACCGGTACCTTGAGTTTTGCGCCGTGTGCGCATAGCGTGCCCAGCTTGCTGGTCACTTGGAGGTTTACGACGCTCGCGTCCTCTGTTAGCTTGAGTACGACTAGTAGTAGTCTGGATGCTCGCCGATAAAGAGGGTGCCTGTAGAGTTAACGGCGGTGGATTTTGTTCTGCCAGTGTATGATTATTTTCTTGCCCGGGTAAAGGCTGAGAAAGTACTGGACCAACTCCCCACGGTGTATCACCCGGCGAACCAACCTGCAAAGTGGATTTAACAGCAAAGGGAAACAGCGTCTCATCAAAGCGGACATGTCGGCAGATAAAAATAGCCCCCGTGTCAAGATTCATGCAACGATAACCACGAAAAGAAATGGGGTAACCGAGAAAGACGCATGAGGCTGACCGATACTCAATTTTATGATGATTATAAGGACAGAGATATGGGTAACACTAACACCCGAAGACACGAAAGAAGTTATATGAGGGCTGAGTTTGAAATAGTCTGAAATGTGGAGTGTAAAAATTTATGGCAGACGAGGGTAGGCAATTTATCAAACACGTGGCTGTTTCAAAAGCATAGTCCCAATATTCATGTGGTGTGGAACTATTAGCAAGCAGGGTAAGACCAGTTTCCACAATGTGCCTATTACGACGTTCTACACGCCCGTTTTGCTCGTGGGTTTAAGCGCATGACTTTCGGTGAACAATACCAAGAGTTTTAAAGCGTTTGTGTAACTTTATGTACCCACTACCTAAATCGGACTGGATGGCTTTGATAGAACGTGAAAATTAACGTTCTACCATCACCCGAAAAGAATCAAATATATTATATAAGTCCGATTTTAGCCGTAAAGGGTAAAACCAGCAGTAGCGAGAGAAATCGTCAACAAACAAAACAAAGTACCGTGCTCCGGTAGACGACATAACCGGAGACGGACCCCAAATATCTGTAAACAGCAAATCTAGGACATTGGTGCTAGTATTAGGAACCCTATCTAAAGGATAACGTGCAGATTTGTCTAACTGACACGCTTTACAGATTTTTGGAGTATGTAAATTATTATTCGTTACAGGACACTGTTTTAGGACTCGATGCAGGACTTGAGTGTGAGGATGCCCAAGCCGTTGATGCCAGACTACGGAAGAGGCTCGAGCGGACAGAAACGCAGAATGAAACTTCGGTAGTGGTAACTTGTAGAGACCGCCCACCGTGGAACCCTTAAGAAGAACCGCCCGTGTGTTGCAGTCCTTCACAAAGAAACAATCATTATGAAACTCAAAGAACACGTTGTTTTTATTAGTAAATTGAAAAACAGATAATAGAGGTAATGATAATTGCGGGACACATAGAATATTAGACATGGACAGATTTTTAGAATGAGAGGGAACAATTGCATGCCCGACACGGGAGACTTTCAAACCTGCTCCATTTCCAACCTTTAGCACATCACCACCTGTGTATACATCCGAATGATCTAACATACTATCATCTGGCGTAGCGTGAGATGTAGCACCCGTGTCAGGGTACCAATCTGACCGGGTGACCGACGGTGAATCAGTGCCAACCGCAACATTAGCAGAAGGGGATGGGCGATCAGCATATCTTTTAAAACAATTAAGTGCTGTATGCCCATATGATCTGCAGATCTGGCACCTAGGAGAACCACCACCACGATTACCACGCCCCTGATTGCCACGGCCACGCCATCCTCGTCCTCTGCTGTTGGAAGTCTGACGGCCACCTCCGTCGGAATGTCCTCTGCCACGACCCGCATACAAAGCGGATGGTGACTGCGCCGGAGAGACGGATTCAGAGATCGCAAAATCGTCTGAATGGATGAACTCTTGATTGCAGAGGTGATCCGCCAACTGCGTCAGAGTGACCGAAGCCGATGAAACCGTCAATGCACTCGCCATGGACCTGTACTCCGGCCGTAATCCACGCAGGGCGTATAGAATCTGTTCATCGGAAGACAATGGACGGCCGGCCAACGACAATGCCTCAACAATCACCTGAGCTTTGCCCAGATACTCTGCCGGCGAACTGTTGCCCTGTCTAAGGGTCTGGAATTCGCCGAGGAGGCTTAAGCAACGGCTACGAGAAGAGGAGGCCAATGTGGATGTAATCGAATCCCAAACTGCCTTCGCCGTATCCTTGCCGATCGCAAGGTACATGACCTCATCGGTGAGCGAGGAGATCAAGAGTGACAAGATTGACTGATCTTGTTGAACCCACGCATGGTACGCTGGGTTCGTCGGCTGTGAAGACGCTGGTGAGGCAGAGTCGCCGGCGGGGACTAGGGATGCCGGTGGACATGGATTAGATCCGTCGAGAAAGCCTAGCAATCCCTGCTCGCGGAGGAATGACACGAGTTGGGTGCGCCAATGCAGATAGTTCCTCGTCGTCAGCTTGACTGGGACGAAATGGTGAGCCGCCGTGAGGGCGGTCGGTGTCACCGGCGGAGGAACGGCAGGGGAGACGGCAAGAGTGTTGGTTGCGGCGGGTTCGGCGGTCATTTTCGTAAAGTGGGTGGTGTTTAAGTTTGGTTACGTATTGGGATGTTTCGGGAAGGAAAGAAACAAAGAAAACGACGGCCAAAAGGAAACAAACAAAACAAGAAAGGAATTTTCCACCTTTCGCTTCTGATACCAGATTAGAGTAACGGGTTTGAATTTCTCAACTGAACAGAGAGAGAGGGAGAGTCCTCTTAACATAGCTAACCTGAGAACTCTCCTAACATACAGGTTATTGTTAAAAGACTAAGTAATAACAAGAACTATATAATATAAAAACAATTACAAATAATAATATGGTTCACATGCATTCACACATTCAAAACTCTATATTCACAGGTCCTATACTCCATATTCACACATTATAGGGCTACAAGTTGCTAGAACTTCGTAACTCTATTACAGATTCACACATGCATAACTCTACATTCACGATTTCTATACTCCATATTCACAATTTGAAACTTCCACATTCACACATTTCTAGGCAACTCTACATTCACACAATCATAAGTCTACATTCACGATTTATATACTCTACATTCACACTTTGAAACCTCTACATTCACACATTGTTGGATAACTCTATATTCAGCAATATGTTTACTAATTTAAAAAAAAATAAAAAAAAAAAAGACGACAAAACGACGTATGTAGTTTTGGACCCAAGTCCACCTTGCAAGGTGGACCTGGGTCCATAGCATAATTTGCGATTTATAACCCATTAGGCCATCCTCAATAGTTTAGGTTTTTTCTACAGTTTTTTGTGGACTCCAACATCCACCTAATCATCCAGTATCTCACTTAATCCGAAAAACTCCTTCTTCCAATTAGTTTTAAGTTTTTTCTCAATTTTTTGTGGACACACCATAATTATCTTATATTTTAATTATTTCTTTATTTATTTGAATTATAAATTTATAATTGTAATGAAAATTAGTTTTTTTTTTAAAACAACCAAATAATTGTATTAAATTAAACCAGCAATAATGTCAGGGGGGACATGATCCCAAAACAAAAAACCAGCCTGTGAAAAGGCCAAAGTAGCAAGAGAGTGTGCCCCTAGATTAGCAGACCTAGGAATTAAATGTACTGAACAATGAATAAAAGAAGACATAATAGCCTTTGAGGCTTGAATGGAAAATGCGATGTATGAGTAAAGATTAGAATGCGAAGATGATAGCAGCGCCTGGAGATTTGCGCAGTCAGTGTAAAGCTTCACCTGTTCAACACCCCGCGCTCGAAGCCACGAGAGGACCTCCTTGCACGCCATGGATTCTGCCATCAAAGGTGAGAGACAACCTTGGGTTCGGCCACTGAATGCTGCTGCATACACACCGCCCGGCATGTAGAGAACCGCACCAGCAGTGGACATCCGTGTAGTATGCAGATAACCTGCGTCGAAATAACAGCACCAATCACCATTCTGTGATTGAGCAGCACCGGCAACCTACACTGTGTTCGAATGAGTGTGGACTGCTGGCGTCGGCTGATGTGCTCGGTGAACATGATGCACCTGCTTCCATGCTTGTAGCGCCGCCTCCGCCCTCCGCGAAACAGCAGCTGGACGCGGCAAGCAACCCTTCCATACTGCAGAGTTCCGTGCTATCCATATGTGATAAACGACCGCTACTGCAACAAGAATATCCTCCATCGTAAGCATAGTCATAAGGTTAGAGAACCACATAGCAAAATCATTTTCCTGCAAAGATGGTATGGTAATAGCAGCTTCATGCCAAACCAATTTAGAGAAGTCACACATGACAAGGGAGTGCATAACATTCTCATTGGTCAATCCACACATTGGGCATGTTGGTTGCACATCTACTCTCTTTAAAATCAAGTTGGTAGTAGTGGGTAAGACATTGTTTAGGGCTCTCCATAAAAATGTTTTCCATTTGGGAGGGGATTTAATTTTCCAGGCAGCCAACCACTTATCAAAAGCGCCTAAATGGTCGCTAAAATCATCACACATGCGCCTATAACCATCTTTCACAGTATAACAACCCCTTGGGTCACCATGCCAATACCAAGAGTCCTCATACTCAGGGCTAATAGGGATGCTCAAAATACGTTCCACATCTTAGGGCTGAAAAATGTCCTGTAATATAGATTGATCCCATGTATTAGTAGCTGGGTCAACCAATCCAGAAACCAAAGAACCATTTAACCCTGGAGGCATGTGAGTCTGGACCATTGGGCTTGGATCATCAGGGAGCCAAGGATGACCCCATATCAATGTCGTGTCTCCATTCCCAATTCTCCGTCTTACCCCAGAACAAATTAACTCATGAGCAGCCATAATGCTGCGCCAACAAAAGCTTGGGCAACCCCCTATGGTTGCATCAACAAAAGTAGATTTAGGATAATATCTGGCCTTATAGATCCTTGCAATCAAAGATTGGGAATTAATTAGGAAACGCCAGGCTTGTTTCCCTAACATTGCCAAATTAAAAGCCCTCAGATCCTTGAAACCAAGACCCCCATACTTCTTAGGCACACATAAACGGTCCCATGCCATCCAATGAATACTCCTGTCTTCCCCAGAGCCCCACCAATACCGATTCATAGCCCTTTCAATTGACTGACAAACCGACTGCGGTAGCAGAAAGACACTCATTGAAAAGGTTGGCATAGACTGTGCCACACTTTTCAATAACACTTCCTTTCCAGCCCGAGAAATAAGGCGCTTATTCCATGAACTAAATCTCTGCTTAATTTTAGTTTAAATAAACATAGCTACATTTAATTAAAATGATAACTACAAATATTTAAATTAATTTTTGTTGGTTCTCAATTTATTTTAATTATTTTTATTTTAATTATAATTAAATCATTCAAAATTTAATTCTAAAATATATATTACATATTTAAATTTTGTTAAAAATTTAAAACAAAAAATAATAAAACAATAAAAAAACAAACAAATTAAAAAAAAAAAAAGATAACTAAACTAGCGGAACAAAAAATGAAAAGAAAATTAGAAAAATAATACTCCTTAATAAACAAGGATTGAGCGGCCACTCTCAATCTACCAAGCTACACGCGCCCGCTTGGGTGGACAATGAGACGCACTTATGCGTCTTACTACCATTTTTTTTTTAGTTCTTGCAAAAATATTTGATTTGCAGGACAAAGATTTTAGAAAAAACTCACCCTCATATTTGTTAAAAATCACATGGTTAGATTTTTACTATTCCAAAAACTCACAAACATCTACGATTGGAGAAGGCCTTAGGGTTTTAAAGGTGCCAGTATAGCCTTTTTTATCCTAACCTACCATTAAGAATTAATTTTATTAATAAAATTAAGTCATTGTTCGATAACAACGTACTTATATATCACACATCTCCAACCCTCTCTATATTGCATCAAGATGATTTGGTATGACTATCTAGGTTCACAGTCAAACTGGTAACGTGTAATATTGAAACACTTTCAATATTATTTAAGAATGTAATTTATTCTTAAATTACGTATATGTCATGATGAGTAGCATTTAGCAATATGTCATTTTATTTATTTATTTATTTTGAAAACTACCCAATTAACAATAAAGTGAGATCAATATGAACCTTTCAATTACAATTATTGTGCAATACAACCCTTCCATGCAACACTTGTTCCAACCAGGTAAAAGTTATGGTCAAATAAGTCAGACTCATCAACCCGACTATATAGTATATTCAATAATCATAAGTTCATAACATACATGAACTATAACTTCATTACACTCTATCCATAAATTCTTATTATTATATTATTAAATGACTTGGAACATCCTTGTTATTTCAAGGTCATGGATCCTTTATTGAGCACACATATGTCCCCATACAAACCAAATTAGAGCAACCAGGTACACTTATCCTACCTTGATAGGAAGAAGAAGTAAATTACTGACAAACATTAATCCAATTAACGTACAAGACAACCATTTTGTCTCAAGTCAAAGGATTGGTTGCACAATTGTAACTAACAATGAATCGATAACTCGAAGGTAATCCCATGCGATTCGTTGTTTGTTAGTCATTGTTTAGTAAACTTGTTCTACTGTCAAGTAACCACATGTCCACGCTTCTTATGTTAGATGAAATGATATGAGACTCACTACATCAAAATAATAAGTTCGAAGGTTTGCTAGTCTTGATGAAATTCTAATATAATGCTCAATTAGAATTCCTATTACTAGGAACATTTTATAATGTTTTATTTATTAATTAATTGTTCATCACTCATATTCTTTACTATTAAGAATGAGTTACTCATGACTCATGAGTATGGATTAAATAAAAATTCCTAAAACATATTGACGGTAAATCCATAAATATGTTACCGAATAATATTTAGAAAGTAATTAGAGTTGTATTGGTTAGAGTGTTGAGTACATACAAGAATTAACATGTCCTTGCCTAATGAAAGGTTTCCTACTTATACTAATGCATGCAACGTCTCTCTACTCAAGTAATGGTTTACATAGTAAAAAATAATTATTGCAAATGTAAGTTTTTTGTGAGGTCCACAAATCTACAAATGAATTGAAGGATATTATCGTTTTTTTTTTAAATTTTTCCTGACAATTTTTTTTTTTCATTTTTTCCACTTTTTCCCGCTCCCTTCTATTCCCATATGACACTGCAAAAATCATCAAAAAATCATAATTATTGTCGATGTTCTTAGCTAGTATAATTCATGACATTATAAATTTATTTTTTATCTAATATTTAATTTAATGTATAATAAGACTTTCTAAACAATCTCCTCCGCACAAATCCTCTCTCCCAATCCTAAAATCTTTCCTTTTTCACCTAGAATATTGTCAAGCATATCTAATGTGCACATTTTAGTCAGATATTTTTGGGGTATAATATCGCTTTTGGAAAAAAAAATATTTATACTTATACATAACTATGCTTTATATTATTTCATTTTATTGTGCCGTAAAATTAAAAGAGTGATATACATCTTAAAGTAGAAAATATATCCATTTTTGGAAAGCAATACGAAAAAATCTTAGATGTGACAATTATATTAACTATTAAAATAAAAAAAAAAGTATACTGGAGAATAAATAATAAATAAATAAATAATAATAATAATAAGAATGGTGCCCACTGACAAAGTGGCCAAGACCACAGTTTTTGCAATCAAAAGCAATGCAATTTTGTGTTCATGTTCTTTTTATATAATAATAAACTTTTTCCACGTGGTTTCATTTTTTAATTTAATTTTAAAAATTATGGGGCCCTCGAAGCATTGCTTTCCGACACGTTGCATGATTAATAGGGAATAAACAATAATTAAATATTGTTTGATTTATATATGTTTAATTAAGAGAAAGAAAAATATAATATTGGATTGTGATTTACGTCAGGAAGCGTGGTTTGTTTGTTTGCCCAGAAATCTTATTTTTCAACTAATTGTGGTGATTGAAGCTAAGCCATAAGAAAGAAAGGTTTCTTGCACCTAACTTATCCACTTTTTTCCACCTATATGTATGTATTGCATGCAAAATATGGAATTGCAAGCAATGTAAGATAGCAGCTTGCTAGGACCAATTGGATTCAAGTTTAAGCATGGTATAGTATGTCTATTTTGATCACTACAAAAAAAAAAAAAAATAAATAAAAAATTGAATCTGATTATTGTACAAGCATCATGATCGGCTTGATAAAATGGAATTATATTCACAGTGAATTTGTGACGTTATTGAGGAAATTATCAGTTGCTTTGATTTACTTGAAAGTTCATAGTCGCTATCCAAATGTATGTTCTAAATGAAGTCCGCCTTGTGATCCAAGTCGCTAAAAAATCACAATAAAGTAAACTTGCATAGGTTGTCCATAAGTTACCGACTCAAATACAAAAAAAGGTCAATAAACAGTTTTTACGAGGATCGGAGTCAAGCATAGAATCATGTAGTTACCAAGTAAAGTGTCCAATCAGTTGCTATCCACCCTTATTAATGCATCTATTAGTTGTATTTAATTATTTATAGATTATAGATGGTTGATAAATTTAATTATCTGTTTTCACTCCTCCCCGACTTCATCCAGACAACTTTTTACCATTATCTATCAGATCTCTTCTTGTTAGCATTAGATGTTTTCTTTCATTAGAATATGAGGATTTCTCACATCTACCATTGTAATACTTGATTTCTAGTCTAAAGAAAATTCTTTTTTCTTTAAAGAAAAAAATTAGAAGAGAAAATTATATACTCCGTATTAATTTTGTGAATAGTATTTTAACTACTTCTCACAATTAAGAAGTTTGATGCTTCGATCACCACTAGTATTGTGTGTGTTTTCTTTTCTTTTCTTTTTTTTACGGCATTTTCTAATTTTGTCGTGCCCTCATAAATCGTATATTGCATTATATTGTTTTGTATATCATAATTTACAATATTATTTATTTTCTTTGAATTAAATGAGGTCATAAACAAGGCAAGAAGTCAATAATTAGAATTGATGCAGTTGAAGTACATGATTGCTCGAGTGGCGAATTGAAGGAGATTGGAGGTCGTCTCTTAATCGATGTTAAAGTTAATATAGCTGTCCCAATACATAATTGACTTTCACGTCAAAAGATATTTTTTTAAAAAATAAAAATAAAAGATGTCATCATATTGGGCGTAAAAGCCTAAAAGGCCATGGAAAAAGAAAAGTACACTGCTATAAAAGATCTCCTAACTGGTCAAGGTAGAATCTTGGCTTATAAGAATTGTCAAATTAAATGTACCCATTTGTAAGTAAGTTAATTTCATTTTGAGAACATTTCATCACTTTCTCACAATGATAGTGGTTTTGTTATTTTTAGTCTCATAATTCTATTAGAGCAAGCTCAACAGAAATTTTTGCTAGAGTTTTTTTATTGATATAGAGGAGACAGCTGAGAGTGTTGAGATTTTTCTACTAAGTTTCAATTTTTGTCATAAAAGAAAGAGAAAAAAAAAAGAAAAAAGAAACAAATAGATGTGTGGAAGTAATTTGCATGTCCAACTGGTACATTTTATTCACGCTTCATTGCATGGGCTTACTGGGCGCATCAAAGTGGTCACTAATTGACGACCACTCTGACTTTTTATTGCTTTTTAAGTTTGTCTATTTTTAACCTCGTAAAATCCACATAACAATAGACCCACGAAAATCTTGTAAAAAATCCCAAATCATTATGGTTACTTTTAATATTGCCTATTTAGTCCTCTATTATAATTTTTATCCAATCAACTTTATTTTTTAGGACAATATACTAATTTGATAATTTTAGGGTGTGTTTGGAAACCCGGAAAATGATTTCTGGAAATCATTTTTCGGGTTTTTGGTGTTTGGGAAGAAGGGAGAAAATAGAGTCAATGGAAATGAACTTCTTGGTCAATGGAAAATAAGCCCAATTTTATGGAAAATGACTTCCCCTTTTTTTGGGGGGAAGTCATTTTCCAAAGTTTGCTTCTTCCTTCTCCTTTGCTTCTNTTCATCCCATCTTCTTGACATCTTCAACTTTTTTTTTAAAGTAATAATTTATTTTTTTTTATTATGAGATAGATATTATGAGTTTTATTTTTTTTATTTGACATCTGAAACCAGTCGGCCACTTTTATTTTTTATTTTTTTTATTTTTTTTTTATGAGATAGATATTATTTTGTTGTGATTTTTTTGTGATTATTTTATTTTATGGATTGTATATTTGTTATAAATATTGTTACATTTAAACAAATTAATTAAAATATTCAATTATATAATTTTTTTAATTTTCCTACCCATTTTCTGGAAAATGAGCCAAACACACCAACACAGTTTTCTGTTCTGCAGCCAAACACAAGAAAGGAAAATATTTTCTGGAAAATGACTCATTTTCCAGAAATCATTTTCCAGAAACCATTTTCCTGCTTTCCAAACACACCCTTAATCTTCTATTTCTGTTTTAAAAATGTTCATAAATGACATAATATACAATATAATATAGAAAAAAAATCAATTTTTTGTTAAAAAGTCTATCAAATTAATGTTTAGTATATGCTAATTTTATGAATATTTTTTCAACAAGAAGTTATTATTAAGATTGTAAAATATATTTTTTTAATAAAAAAACACAATAATTTATAGGTGAAGATTGTAATAGATGATCAAATATTAATTTCAGACTCTAGCAATCTCTACCCCTAGAGTCATTGTGAAGATTTATATTCACAATGACTCTAGGGGTGGGGTTCACAATGACTCTAGGGGTGGGGTTCTGTGAGTTTAGAATTAGTCTAACGAGGTTGGAATCACTTAAATTATTATATTAAAAAAAACATGCAAGATAGGCAGCTAGCTTAGTAATATCCAAATTAAATGTATGTTGTCGGCATAATTTTGTCAATATATGCAACTAACGTAACTGTATTACGTTAACTTAACATGCATATATATAAAAGAACGAAAACGAAAGGCAAAAAAGTGAAGGCTAGCTTAACGGCATGCATGAAAGATCATTACGGACTTCATATCCAATTTGTATAGAAACAAGTTCAGAAAGTTTAGCTATCACCCTCAACAATATTATATGCCGCTCTCAATTGGTATAACGTGAGATAAAGGGAGAAAACGATTTTTTTTTAAAAAAAAAAATAATTGTTTTTTTTTTGAGTTCTAAAAAATAATTGTTTAGTTCTTTAATTATTTATGATTAATTGTTCTAGTCCCAATAAGAATTTACAAAAAAATAACGACACTCAATTTTGTACGATTATGGCGAAATAAAAGTGCAAGATTGTTGATGGAGAAATAATTTGTTTTGCAATAGACAAATATGACCAGGTTCGTTCCATTAAAAATAGGGACCCTGCCTAATAGTATAATTTGAACCTTCACTATTTTTGTTTCAATATGCAATTTAATTAAATATATAATAGAGTAAAACGAAAAACACAAATAATAATAAAGAGGCAAGAACATAGGGGAAGAGATATTTTTTAACATTTAAATTTCACTATAATATACCAAGAGATATCTATTTATAAAAGTAAGAAACATAATTCAAAAAGACCTATGACTAAGGTAATTAAATCCATCTAGACTTCAAAGTTATTGTATTTTATGACAAAAGTTAAAAAGTAATAAATTTTTTTTTGTCTAAATATATAATGCATAAAATTCAACAAAGAAAAAAATACATTTCAAAATTTAATTTAAAATTAGTGACATTTGTGTGCATATTATGGAGTGACCCATGTGCTTGTAATTGCTAGTGCGGTTGGGGGTCAGTCTATCCATGGGGTGTGGTTTTTTTATCAACCTGCCCCCGTCCATCATCACACACACATATCTAAAAACATAATAAGTCTCAATCAAAGTTATATATCTAATTTATGTTTATGTTTTTAGTGCTATCCATTTTTTACATTGTATTTTTAGAGTTGTACTATACAATTTTTTGGACAAAAATACCATAATGTTATAACTTCCATTATCTTTTTCATTAACTTTATCATGCATATGCATCCACCATATCTTTTCTTATATTCTTTCATGATAATAACTTTTGTAGACATTACATATTGGATTAAACTAGTAAAAATTTGTTAGTTATTTTTTAAAATATAAATATTGGGCATATGTTTTTGCGCGTCACACATAGAAAAGACTAGTGTGTGTGTGTGTAATTCAGTTCCTGTGCGGTTGGGTGTGTCCCGTTAAATCTGAGTCATTGATCTTACTTAAATCAACGTCTAGGATTAACAAAATTTAAAAAAAAAAAAAAAAAAAGACGCAATAACAATTTGGTAATTTTTGCATCTAGGTCAAATTTAAGGTAAGTGATTTTCCTTCTTAGGTGCGTGGTTTTTGTGTTTAAAGTGTGTGAGTTGTGTGCTTGATGTAAGTAGTTGTTGAAACTCAAGGTGCATCAACTTGAAGCTTAAGGTGTGTGGGTTGTTGAAACTTAAGGTGCGCTATTTTAACACTTTAGGTGCGTGGTTTGTGTTCTTAAGGTGCGTGGTTTGTGTACTTAAGTTACGTCGTTTGTGTTCTTAAGATGTGCCATTTGTGTGCTTAAGGTGCATGATTTGTATACTTAAAGTGTGTCATTTTAATGATTAAGGTGCGTCTTTTCGAGCTAATTACTGCACAACCGCACGAGAGCAAGTTCTCGCACCTGAACTCATCCATATATATATATATATATATATATATATATATATATATATATATATATATATATATATATATATATAACCGCACGAGAGCAAGTTCTCGCACCTGAACTCATCCATATATATATATATATATATATATATATATATATATATATATATATATATATATATAAACTCATCACATCCGTCCATCTGGATAGATCTATTTGATCATAAACACGTACTTTTAAAAAATGTGGTAGCATTTTTTATAAATAATTGAACTTCGAAGTGGAAGTAAATTGTGTTAAAAGTGCAAATAACAATTTCATAGAGGACACCTAAGTGCAAGTAAAATGTATTAAATTAAAGTGCAACAAATAATGTAAACCGAACAACAATGTTAAGTGCACCTAACATTATCATTAGTTGCACACTTGCACCAAATGTTATTATTAAGTGCACAAATGTAAACGACATTATCATTAAGCACACCAATGTAAAAAGATAAATTACTTGCACTATTAAGTGTAAATGGTTGCACTTTTAAGTGATTTTACTTGCACATTATACTTGTACACTTGAATATGTTATTGACACTTTTAACACAAGTTACTTGCACTCAAAGTTTTAGTTATTTACAAAATTATCACCGTATTTTTTTTTAAATTATACTACATATTACATTTGATCCGTTGATCTTTTCAGATGGACGGGTCATATTAGTTTCTAATTCTTCCTTGGGCGCATGTTCTCACTGGAGTGTTTCCCTATATATATTGAGGAGGAATCAGGTGAGAACACTTCCTCTGTGAAAGTGTGGACACATCTATACTCTCCATCTTAAAATAAATCTCGATCTTAAAATTTTTTTAATAATTATAAAATTGATCCTATATTTTATTTTACTAATTAAAACTCCAACCATTAATGAACTTTAATAAACAACTGAGATTAGTGCCTCACTTTTTACAAGAATACATTATTCTTATTGAGCTTGGGGTTGAACGTAACGGTTCTTCCTTATGTCAATTATAACAACTCTCAACCTTATCCTCTTCTCGAGTCTTAGTTTTCTCCTCTTTGACTATTCTCATTAACTAGCAGTGTAATTATTCCATCAACAATGTTAGAGTATGGAAATTTACGATCATGGGCATGTAAATACATATTTTTAATAATATTTACTCCTATTTTCGTGGCCTGCTAAACCGTTATTCTTTTAAATTTAGCCTTTTCACCCAATATTTAAGGGATTTGAGGAGAAGAGAGAGTTCGGGTAAAAATGGTAATATGAAGGAAATTAAATTATTACTCCGTATAAGGTTAAGATGAAATTGAGACTTGAGAGTAAGTAATGAAAAATATTAAAATGCCTATGAAAATTTTTGAACCCTAAAATCATTTTATGTTTTTATTTGTGTGTAGAATAACTAAAGCTAACCATAACTGTGCAAAATTTTAGAGCATATTTTAAAATTATTAGTTAGACCAATAAAGTAAATTGCCCTAGAAATATCTTGTGTGACATATTTGAGAGTTGAGAATCAAACTCGTGACCTTCAAATATAAAAATTCATGTTGTGCGTATATATTTCGCTACACCTTCCGGACCATATTTTACAATTTTTAACCATACAAACCAAAACCATCATTTGTTAATAAGTGGGGACCAAATTAAAATCAAAATTTTCACTATATATTATTGTATATAACGGCCGGTTTATTTTCGATTTCCGCAATTCCTATTGGCAAATTAAAGAAGCTGTAACTTTAACTTTTTAAGGACCAATGGCAGATGGAATCAACTAATCAAGTGTATGCCCCAACCTTTACTCAAACTTTTATCCATAAAAAAACATTATAGTTATGTACTTGTGTATGTGTGTATGTAATGGATTCAATCGTGTTGAATAAGTGCAGTAGATACAAAATAAGAATATAATAAGTGCGTGGAAGCATTGCATGCATGATTTTCATATAGGTTTAATATATTTGTGAATACCCCTACTTATATTGGGGGAAGTTTGACATGAACTCAACAAGAAAACATTAAAAATAGGAGAAAGAAGACATTGAATTGAAGCTACTCCATATTAAAGGTGTCTCATCTGCACTTTTTAATGCTTCAGCTTTACAATTCTTTTTGCTGGGTTGGGAGAAGTTCATTATATCATTACACCCTCACAGTAAGCAAACGTTTTAAATTCCCAAAAAGTTGGTAGGGACTAAGAAGAGTTTTTAAATTACTATTTTTTTAAAACGTGTATAACACATAAAATTGTATTAGAAAATTAATAAATGTTGTGTTTGGAAACCTAGAAAATGATTTTTGGAAATCATTTTTCGGGTGTTTAGTGTTTGGTAAGTGAGGAAAATTTAAGTCAACGGAAAATAAGATTTGGTCAAAGGGAAAACTTTTTCGGAAAACAACTTCGCATTTTCTTTGGGGAAGTCATTTTCCGAGATTCATAGTGCGAAACGGCAGCATTCGTAGCTTCTTGTTGTTAAATCTTCATCTTCTTGTGATAAGCTATTAAATACTCCCTCTGTCCCATTTTATCTGTCCTACTTACTATTCATTGGTCAAACCAACTCTTTCTTATTTGTTTATTTTCTTTATTATTTTTTACTTATTTTAAAATTTAATTTTTTGTGTTTAATAGTACTTTTAATGTAGTTTCTAAATATATAAATTTTGTATATTAATACTAAACTTAATATTATGAAAAATTGTATTAAAAATAACTTCAGTCAAGCCTCGTTAACCGAACCAGACACATAAAATGGGACGGAGGGAGTAGGTTATATTTGTGATTCACATATGCTTATTTTTTGCTCAAATGTTAGGTAAAGGAAGGTGGAATAATGCTTAATTTAGTGTATTTTTTATTGAAGGAAGAAAAGATCGAGTAATGGTGCAAGCAAGCATGAAAGGATGTTAATCTTCGGAGAAAATGAAGCATTAGAGAACAAGGCAAGCACCTGAGAGCACACCGGAGAACAAAAGAGTAGAATGGTAGCGTGAAGGCAATCTGGAGGAGCTCACGTTGGCACTCACCGTGAGTGTCAACGTCAGTCTGTTGCTGAGTTTCTTATCATGAGACTCACGCTGAGATTCACATAGTGAGGAAGGTCACCCCTTGTAATTGCAAATTCAACATCAATTTCCATATTTACTCTGTCAAATTCAATCATTAGATTAAGTTCTCTAATTCATATTTTTGCATCTTACATTCCTTGTAGTTTTGAATTCAATGTTTATTACTTCAATTGCTTCTTAGTTTTACATTTCAATTATGAATTATGAGTAGTTAAAATATCTAGGGATTTGGATTAAACTTCCTAGTTTGGGAGCCTATATGATTTTAATTACCAAAATTAGGTTTTGTATTGTGTGCATGTTGAACTTCGTTATGAGTTGGGTGAAATTGAATTGACTCTTCTATAGTTATGGCCAAATTATACAAGAGGCATTTGGAATTGGTGTTTCACCTATGAAAATAGGGCTATACCATAGTCATACCTTTCATATTTCTAACTCACCTTTAAGAAAAGGGGGTTTGAAGGAAATTGGCGCACAAAGTTTTTGTTGAATTGTCTCATCTAGTCAAGTTGCCATGAGAATGAGACTTAGAATTAGTTGATAGTCCAATTGATCACGAGAGTGGCGTTGGCACTTATACCATTTCTCCAAGTTTGTCATCGGGAATTACATAACTTAAACATTAGACACACAAGGGTCTCTATGCAATGGTGTTTGGTTCAAATCTCTCTTTTATCTAGTGCCTTTTTAATTCAATAATTTGTTGTCATTATTGATAATTTGAACATGCAATACTCTAATATCTTTAGGTTAGCTTTCAAACA
The DNA here is from genome assembly GCF_003576645.1 of Ipomoea triloba. Taxonomy (NCBI): domain Eukaryota; kingdom Viridiplantae; phylum Streptophyta; class Magnoliopsida; order Solanales; family Convolvulaceae; genus Ipomoea; species Ipomoea triloba. The sequence continues at coordinate 14,598,724 of NC_044929.1, read as the reverse complement.
CTATATGAACTTATGCTTAACCCCTCAGTACATAAATTCCCTTTAAGCCATTCCTTGAGGACGATACTCTTATTTTTCCATCACCACTAAAATCAACTTTCATCTTGCTACAGAGAAACCATGACCTTCATCTTCAATTTGATCTTCTGGCACTCTAGTTTCTGGCGGAAACTAGTATTGTTCCCGTTGATCTCTGGTTTTCGCGCGAAAACTAGGGAAGTTGTTTTTTTTTTTTTTTAAATTGTTGGATTTTTGAGCATTTAATTAGGAACTTGTTGATGACGATGATGATATCATCATCATCATAATTCTGTTAATTTTTTAAAAAATAACCACACACACAAAGAAGTTTTTTGAAATACAACCAAACACCGGAAAAGAAAATGTTTTTACATTTTCTAAAAAAAAATATTTTCCAAAAGTCATTTTCTTAATTTCTAAACACATTCTAATATGAAAATAACATGTGAGTAGTCATTTTGAGACATTGTCTAGTCTTGAGTGAGGTCTATAACCGATTTCTCCTAAGTGTGGAGTTTGAAAAAGATTTGAGACTTTGTCATACATTATAAACAAATGTGAGTTTATACTAATATAAATACATCTTTAACTTTTTAAAGATTTTGAAATGTGTTCATAAATCAAAAGATGACTTTTAGAAGTTTGAACTTGTATACACATGTGACATGGTTTTCTAAAGAAATTTTTTGGTAAAATTTCCTAGCAAAATAAATGTACTCTAATGAGAAAAGTTCACATGTTGTTTAGTGGATTTGGTCAAGAGTATTGATGTAAATGGGATGCTTTGGAATACTTACTTATGTCGAGTAACGGAAGCCCTTAGTATTTGGCGGGGAGGAACTGAATTACGACACCTATAAAATGAGATTTAATAGTTATGAATGAAATGAGTTTAATTATTACACATAACTAAAATAATTTACTTATTTTATATATGAGAATGTTGAGGGTTGGGAGAAATTCTTTAGCTATTCATAATCTTGCTTGTGCATATTTGTAACAGAAAAGGTTTTCCTTATAATTACACTCCGAGAGTATGTGCAATTACACTTTTGTATAATAACTCTCGGGAACCATGCTCCTTATTGAAGAGCTTCATTTCCATTCTACTTTCTTTTCTAATTCGTTAAAAAAAAAATAGCACAAGTTTGAATGCTTCTTTTTACATCAAATTATACTTTGGATTATAGTCTACATTGCAATGTAAATCAAGAATAAAAGTTCATTTTTAATATACTAATAGTTCATTATTTGTATACTGGAAAGTTCATTATTTGGTAGTTGTTGGGGGAATGATTTTAATTGAGTGTTGTCCACTTTGGAGGATGGACTGCCTCCAGAAAAATAATATAGCAAGGAGATAGAGACTAAAATAAGACGGGGAAATATTGCAATGTAGGGATGATGCATGAAATTTATACAAGGATGGCCAATAACGATTTCCTACAGAAGTGCTAATCACTTACAGTTTCCATTTTATTCACTACCTACTGCAAATTTAGCTTAGAGTAGCTAAGAGAACCTCTTGGTTGAGAAGGGCAGTGTCTAATGAATCAACGGTAGTAGTGCCACTAGAGTGGCGGTGGGAAGTAGCCATAGACAACCTAAAAAGGAGAAAATCCAGTTGCACTATGAACACTAGTATTATACCAGTATTCTACCCACGAAAGTACGCACACCCATCTTGTTGGATAATCACTCACAAAGGCTCGGAAATATATTTCTAAGCACCGATTTAGACATTCCGTCTAACCATTTGTTTGTGTGTGGTAAGTCGTACGAGGCTTAAGTTTCTCCTTGCAACCGATAAATTTGTTTCCAAAATGTACTCATAAATAATGGATCACGGTTAGGCGCAATGGAACGAGGGAACCCATCGAGTTTGACATACTCTTGAGTAAAGTATTCCGCTAACCTGGGAGCAGTAACACCCTCCAGCAATGCACAAAAATGATTGTGCTTAGACAATCGATCCACAATTACCCAGATAATTATTTTCCCACCAGAGGACGGCAACGATGTGATGAAGTCCATAGAGATATCGTCTCATATTTGCACAAGATTTGGCAATGGTTGTAACAACCCCTTGGGAAAAAAATCTCCAATTTGATCTAATGACAAGTGGAACAATCCTTAACGAACTCACAAGTGTCTTTACGCATATTAGGCCAAAAGAGCTACCAGCTAACGAGTATATGTCTTTTACTCCCCTAAGTGTCTACCAACGAGTGAGCCATGAAACATATGCAATAATCATTAACGTAACCCCTGCCCTGTTAGAACATAAAGTCAACCATCATAATATAACATGCCATGTTTCATAGAATAATTCACGTCTGCCAAAGTACCATTATGAAGAAACATAATAATATCCTGCACCATTTGGTATGTAGATAATGCATGTAAAACGCTAGATAGAAATGTGGTAGTGATAGTGGTAATAACCATCAAATTTGACGTCGCTTCATCCATCCACTAGGAAAATGCGTTTGGACCCCTATTTTCAACACCTGCATTGTGTTCAATGGAAAACTCAAAACCCAATAGTTTCATCAACAACCTTTGCTATTCTAGGGTCTGAATGGTCTAGGACAACAACTGCTTCAAACTTTTGTGATCTGTAACAATGGTGAATGGGTGCCCTAGTAAATATTGTCGCCAAAGTCTTACCGCCCACGTATATCTCTAGGCTATAAGCTGAGGCCGCTTGATAGCGAGGTAGAAGCTTTTTACTAAAGTATGCAATGGGATGACTATCATGCGATAAAATGACATCAACTACACTTGAGGTATCAGTTTCAACCGTAAAGAGCAATTCAAAATTCGGGAGTCTAAGTATAGGAGTTTCAGTCAGAGTGTTCTTGAATTGAGCAAATGATTTGGACGTGGTTGTAATCCATACAAATTCACCCTTTTTGAGTAAGTCGGTTAATGGTCCTGCAATCGTTGTGTATCCACGAACAAAGCGCTGGTAGTAACCAGTAAGGCCAAGGAATCTACGCACCTCAGATACTAGGCCAATCTATAACTGTTTGAACCTTCGTAGGATCCATCGGAACTCCATCAGCGGACATGAAGTGCCTTAAATATTCCAGTTGGTGTTGTCCAAAACTGCACTTAGAATATTTTACATAGAATTGGTTTTGGCAAATTGTTTTTAGGACAATCTCGAGATAACGAATATGCTTATCAAAGGAATGATTGTAAATCAAAATATCATCTATAAAAACTAGGACGAGCTTCTACAGGTAAGGTTTGAAGGCAGAGTTCATAGCTACTTGAAACGTTGATGGTGCATTCGAGAGGCCAAATGGCATTACAAGGAATTCATCATGCCCCTTGTGAGTTTGAAAGGCTATTTTAGGAACATTAGACGAATGAACACAAATCTGGAAATAGCTACTAATAAGTTCTTATTTGTCTATATTTTCCCCCTTTCACTAAGTCATTTTGTTTATAGATCATTCCAAATTTCATGAGAATTAGTGCTTATTTGTGTTATTTTGCAAGTAATATGAGTTGGAAAGCATTGGAAGCAAAGACGAGCATTTTCATGCATTTTGGTGGGCATTGAAGTCAAGTGGAGGCCAAATATGAAGCTATGTAGATGGATGAAACACCTCTAAGGAAGCCTAAGATTGGTATTTTCAATGGTCTTGGTCATTTAGGCAAACCAAAACAAAAGAAGAGCAAAAGATCAAGGCATTGAAATTTTCGCTCATTTCGACCACTGATAAGTTATTGGACCATATCTCAGTCTAAGAATGTCTAAATGAGGTGATTCTTGCTCCATTGGAAAGAAAACTTAAGGGCTACAACTTTGTTGAAGACCACAAAGGCCAATGAAATGGTTTCAGGAGTGAAAATTAGCCTAGAAGTCAAAATAGTTGCGTAGAAACAAAAAATGCAGTTTCTAAAGAGGATCCTCACGGCCAAGCTCATGGTCATGAGGGTAGCCATGACCTTTTGGCCGATTTACAGTGAAAAATGGCAGTTCCTGAGGTCCAGTACACGGCTACCCTCATGGCCGAGTGTGACTCATGCCCTGTTCGCTATTTAAGCTTGTTTTGAGCATTCTCAACTCGATTTTCAACCCTTTTCGAACCCTAGACACTCCCTTTCACTTCTTTTCATATCTTTAGATTATATTAGGTTTAGATTTATGTTCTTTAACACTTTTGAAGCTTGCAATCTTGGATTTGAAGTTTGGATCTCAAGATTCTACCTCTCATCTCAATAGAGAAGCTTTCTTTCCTTTATCTCTTTCTTTTGCAAGATTTATGTTTATTACTTGTATTTTTGTGTTTTTCAATCATGAGTAGTTAGTTTATGGGCTTCAGTTAAGATTGTATTATCTATCTTGATGCTTAATTTGTGATTATTGCAAAAAAAGGGGGAAGAACTCTAACCTAGAGTTCTTGAGTTTGTGAAGGATTTGTGTTTGTATATTGCTTATGATTGATGTACACTTCCTCTTCCAACGGGAATTGAGTTTATGTATGGTTGTGATTTGTCGCCGAATTTTGTCGCGAACACTAAATGACCTGCACATTTACTAGTTTTTGGGTTTATTTGTCTCAATTTAACATGTTGAAGAGTCTAATTGAACTTTTTAAATATTTAAGAACTTATTTAACTTTTTAGATAATATTTAAAGACTTATTTGACTATTTTTGCTTAATAAATTTCCTGGGTTAATTCTTCAAATGGGTTCTGATTGGGCTTCATGGAAGTTTGAAGAATTGAGCACGGGAGAATTTGAGAAATTGGGCCCAATTGGGTTTGCAAATTATTGAGAAGGACAAAGGCACTCCATGGCAATCGTTATATTGTGGACCATGGTGCACATAGCATTGTGCACCCTAGTTCGAAACGACGTCGTTTCGATGTTAGTGGACGCGGACGCGAATGACTCTAGGGAATTCATTGTCTATAATACATATAATCATTATCTAGAATACACAAAATGTTTGTCTAGAATACACAGAATTTTGACACAAAATACACAGAACTCATCCTCATAACATTCAAATGCACAAACACATCACAACCTGTGTTAATAACATGAATACACAGAATATTGACACAAAATACACAAAATTCATCCTCTAAACTTTCGAATGCACAAACACATCACAACATGTGTTACTAACATGAATACACAGAACGGTTGCCTAGAATACACAAAATGATTGCCTGGAATACACAGAACGATTACCTAGAATACACAGAATATTAACATAAATACAGAGACCGGCCGAAACGGGAAACGTGATTTCCAAAAAAAGGGACGGTTAGTTTACAATGCTCAAAACGACGTCGTTTACGTATGTGGTGCACATTGCTATGTGCACCGTGGTGCACAGTATAATTTGCCACTTCATGGGGCAAATTATTGTGTGGAGCTATGTGGACCATAATCAAATGTACATTTTTAATGTACTAAATGTACATTATTTTTATACTATAAAAATAATGTACATTCAGTACACAAATAATGTACATCCCCTGAATATAAAGAACATTATTTTTATACTGAATGTGCATTATTTAATAGTATGGTGGTCCACACAATAATGATTGACTTCATGGAACTTTTGCATGCAGCTGCAATCATTATTGCATGGACCATGGTCCACACAGCTATGTGGACCAAAAATAAAAAGTACATTATTTTTATACTGAAGGTACATTATTTTTGTACTGTAGGTATATTATTTTAGGGTACATTATTTTTGTACTGAAGGTACATTATTTGAAGGTACTATCAAATAATGTACCTACAGTACAAAAATAATGCACCTTCAGTACAAAAATAATGTACTTTTTATTTTTGGTTCACACAGCTGTGTGGACCATGGTCCATGCAATAAGAAGTTGGGCTGAATTTATTTGATTTGTTTGGACCACTACTGTTGGAGTTTCGGGTTTGGGCTTTGAAGAATTTTGGGAATTTGTTTTGATTTTAAAGGTGGCTGAGAGGAATATTGGGCTTAAATAAAAATATTTCAAGATTGGAGTTTATTTGCTGATTAGAATTTAGAACCCCACATTATTGAATTTGAACTGGGCTAGTGATTTATTTGGACTTTTAATCTTTTTAATTGTCCAGTTCGCTTTCCTTGTTAATTTGTTATGTTTTGAATTGGGTTTCAGCCGTGGGCTGATTATGCTTTTGTGTTTGGGCTGTTAATTGAGGCCCAATTCACTTCACTTCTTGTAATTTTAGGGGTATGTCCCGGTGACTTTGTACATATTTGTTTGGTTTTAATAAATTTACATTTACCAAAAAAAAAAAAGAAAAAAGAATTACATCTCATTAAAAATGAAAAAGAAAGAATGTATGCTAGGTGTCAACAAAAGTTGGTTGTCATTTCAAAATCAATACGTGGAAAGTTAAAAAAAAAAAAAAAAGCTAAAATATTTTTGTAGTTAACGTTATTTAAACATATTTGTTAACAGATGACGAAAAATGATCATGTCATAATAATAATAAGACCAACGGAGAATGTTATGACTCAACTTGAATTGACACTTATAATTCTAACTAAAAAAGAATTAACACTTAGAATTAAATAGACTAAAATGCCTCATATTTAAGACCTGTTGATGGAGGACTAAAAATAGTCATGCTACAATAATACTAGATATCTCTTATATACTAATATAATAAAGCTAGAGAATTTGACCAATAATATTGGTTTAATTTTCCTCCAAAACTACCTTCCAAATATAAAAATATAAAATTAAGTATTAAAATCCAATATGATACTTTACCAATGAAATTGATACATGCATTTAACAACTCCTATTTTTTTCTTATACTTTTTTTTTTCAACTTGAATTTTTTTCTCTTTTCCTTTTTAAACAAATAAAATTACTGTATAAAAAATATATCATTAAAAAATTTTAATTAAGATCTTTTTTTAAATGACATCCATATCGATATAATTTTTATTTTTTATTTTTAAATAAATATATAGATACATAAAGTCATTATTTTAGTGTCATATTTATATACATTAAGCTTAGTTTTTAACATATAGAAATAACATTATTGCACAAAAAAAAAACATTATGACCTACTATAAAATGAATGGAAATACATATGATGTACATTTAGTTTAGAATTTTATGTTTATAGACATATAGAATAAATAGAAGAATAAATTTCACTTTTGGTCCACTGACTATTATACATGAATCGCATTTGAACCCCGACTATTAAAATTTTCTAATTAGGTGCATGACTATGTAATTTGTATACATTTGGTCATACCATCTAATTTTTTGACCAACAATTATCTGAGATGCTTCTTCTGGAATAAGTAAATGGATGCAATGCTCCTTACAGAAGTGCTCATTCCGAAAGAAGCAAATGCAACACTTTCGGCAATAGTTGGCTAGGAAATTAGGCAACAAGACCAAATGTGATACAAATTACATAGTCATGCACCTAATTATAAAATTTTAATAGTCAATGATCAAATGTTATTCATGTATAATAGTCAATGGACCAAAAGTGAATTTTTTTTTTTTTGAAATATTATGAACATAGTATGAGATGAATATTATTAAACATAATGCGTCTGTAGTAATATTTGAAATTGTAAATAATACTAGTAATTTCATAAGTTTTGAGTGCTAGTAATCATAGGGTGCATGATTTGAATTCTATAAAAAAATATTTTTTTAAAAAAGAAGTACGGATTTAGGTTTATAATAAGTTTGTGGTTTAAATTTATATCGAAATGGTCCCTCGACTATTGCGAAATTACCAATTTAATCCTCAACAATTTTTCGTGCCCAATTAAGTCATTGACTTTCAAAATTTTAACTATTTTGGTTCTCTGCTAGCAGCAACTTCCATCTCCACCATTGCTCTTGATCGCCTCGGCTTGTCCGGCGACTTGAAGTTTACTACACTCAATGGCCTTAAGCAGCTCAAGAACCTTAGGGGTCGTTTACTAACTTGGAAAAATGGAGGATTTTCTTTTAAAAATGGAGAATTGAAGAAGTGGAAAAGTGGAAAATGGAAAACTTGTTTACTAAATTTATTTCTCCAATTTGATTTTCTATCTCCATTCTTCCGTTTATACACAACTAGTATTTTCACCCGTGCGATGCATGGATATAAAATACATTTAAAATTGTACGAAAGAAATTTGTAAAGCAATATGTAGGGCAAAATAAAAATACAAAGAAAAACATAAAAATTTTATTACACATTATTGAAAACTTCTTTGTAGACGACATTTTTTGTCGTATTTACAAAGTGGTCATTTTCGCTACAAATTAAAATTTTTAATCCCTTAGGATTACTAACTCTTGACACTGTTACATACATTTGTCCATGATTAAAAACCGGTCTTTTTAAGAACAAACTGACGTATGTTAGTGTTTGACCTTGGCTTTTATTGATTGTCATGGCATATGATAACATCAACGAAAATTGCTTTCTTTGGAACTTAAATGGCAATCTTGGGTCTGAAGGTGTTAATGACATTCTTGGTATTAAGACCTTTGTTCCAGCATGTGTTCCACACATAATTTTAGCTTCCAATACATGATCAGCCAACCTTGTAAGAACCAGTCTTGTACCATTGCATAGTCCCAAAGAGTGATCAATATTTTTCAAAAGCATAACTGGGGACCCCACTTTTACAGCAAGTGCATGATTAAGGACGCCTGAACCTCGCAAACCATTTAAAAACTCCGGTGTGTATAGATCATTCAACATATCAGCATTTGCACTTGCAAACAGAATCACAACTCAAATACGTCTTACCTTGGCTTGGATTTTGCTCATTCATATATTCATTGATTTGATCAACGACATCCGAAGTTGGAGCAAAAATAGCACTATTTTTGAGGCAATTTATATCATGGTTGCCATTACGAAACCTCGGGAATGTGCTCTCAACAATAGCTGCAATAAGATCATCATTATATTTGATTAATAAGTGTTCTAGAATAGTAATGTAACAATCACCTTCACTTGAAATACCAATTTCTCCATCACCAATATTAGCAATCCATTTAGCAAATTCTTCAAGGTCTTGAACTTCAGTGTTTGATTGTAAGCCCCTAAGTCGTAGATTCTTGGTTAACCTAAGAACTTTACAACTTCTCCAAAGATAGGACGAATTTATACTTGCACCCACAATATCTTGCCTCGTGCCCTTTGGAATTACTGGCAATATTTGTCTAAAATCTCCACTCAACACGACTGTCTTACCTCCGAATGTCATTTCAGCACTGTTTCGATTTGTCAAACGCAACAAATTCCTCGTTGTCCTATCAAGAGCTTCAAAGCAAAATTTATGCATCATCGGAGCTTCATCCCAGATTATTAACTTAGTTTGGACAATCAAATTTGCCAAGCTACTTCCCTGATTGATGTTGCAAGTTGAATCTTCGTTAATGGATATTGGTATTGCAAACCTAGAATGTGCAGTCCGTCCTCCAGGTAATAGAAGAGACGCAATCCCACTTGACGCTACATTTAGCACAATATCACCCCTTGACCTTAAAGCTGAAGACAGCGATCTCCACAAGGATGTTTTCCCGGTTCCACCATATCCATAAACAAAGTATAATCCTCCACAGTTGTTGTCAACATCATAAATGACCTCTTCATATATTGCCCTTTGCTCTTCAGTTAGTTGGCTAACCAAAGCATCATTTTCTTCCTTAAGGGCATCACGATCATATGCTAATCCTCTTGTACCAATGTATTAGTTGAGAAACACACATTTTCCACATTTGGAATCGGCATTGGTGGAAATTCTTTCAAACTTTTCCCAAAAGTTTATAGTAATGTTTCTAATTCCAAAAGAGCAAAATTCAGTCAAAATTAAATCTGTAACAAAAACAAAAATAAGTAATATACGAAAACCAAAATAAAAACTGTGAAATGGAAATACTATTGTCTGTTAAGGTAGCAAAATAATACCTCTTATTTGACACCGTTTGCGAGTTATGAATTCAACATCATCTGATAGATGTAACCAAACAGCATCCCAAACCACCTCTGATTTAGACATTGAGTTCGAGGTTAACAACGTAACAAACAATCTTCTCAAATTACTACCAGTTGCCCATTCACTTACTTCTTGTATTGCATTTTTGTATTCTTTATCATCTCTAAAGGAATCGTACTTAGTACCATCAACTATTTTTTATATCTGAGAAACTTGTTGGTCCGCGAACTTGATTCAACAAACACCTTAAGTAGAAAATTTCCCTAGTACCAGGCGGCACATAGAACACTCGACCTATTGCGAAACCTCTTTTCCTTGGCTGTCATTTCCTAATATCTTTCTTCCACACAAATTTGGTTGGTATCTCTGCATATGTCAAACTTCGTGTTTCTGCATATATTTTATTTGCCTCAAACCATTCCATGAACATGCTTTGTAAAATTGTTGGTCGATTTGCAATGTTGTCCACAGGATCACCATCTGAAAAAATAACACTTTGTTGATTTGGCAAGTGAAAACTTAACTGTTCAACAGACGGAGACCTCAATTGTATATCAAAACTGAACAAACGCCAAGCAGCTTCACAAGGAGATATGTACCTACAGTCGTAGTACATGTTGATTTCATCGATGACTTGGGGCGTATCTTCATCGATGCTTGTCTTGTAAAATTCAGATGTTACCCTATCATGACCCTTATTCACGTATTTGAAGAGGTATTTGATAGAACGGGATTGATTGCACCATTCCACACTAATATGAGCCCTATACTTTAACAACAAATTCCTATTATGCGACACTACATACCTATTATCCAAAGCAATTCCATTTCTTACGACTGAAGTACCATTATCACACCGTCTGTATATAGGATACCCATCGCCGTCAAAAGAGGAACAATCAACAAACTTTTTAGGGAAATGTTTAGTACATCTACCATTACTCATACACGGAGAATTCTTCCGTGCTTCACCACATGGTCCATGCATCATGAATTCCTCAACTACGTTGTAGTATTCAATGTCAGTCCTCCTATCTGGTATTTCAATAGAGATGATACTGTCCAATCTCACAACCCCATCTTGTGTACTATCTTTTTCCAAAAATAGCAGAATATGAGCATGCGGGAAACCTCTTTTTTGAAACTCTATGGTATAAATAACTACCAAAAAAAGGCAATAGTTATAAATTTAAGAGTTAATACCTCCAATGGTCCTCCGAGTATTAGCGATATAGCAGTGGTGGTCTCTCGTCTTTAAAATGACCAGGATTCGTCCTCTATCTTTTTCAAAATAACCACTCGTGGTCCTCTCGTAGAAACGGTGTCAAACTGACGTTAAAAATGAGGGCAAACTAGCCATTTCCATGTATTTGATGTTTAAGCTCAAATTTTCCAGTTGAGAGCGTCATTTTTCCCCAATTGTCAGCCCTAAGCTCAAGTTCTTCAAGTTGTCTCGCCAATGGAGGCTTCATATGAGGATGGACCATTTTATGCCATGGATGAGGATGAAAAAAACTCCATCACCATTGTAGCAATGACAAACAATTCATGTACGCAATAAGAATATGGATATATAAGCAAGTCTTCTTAAGCTTCCATTTGATTTATTTGAGAGGCATGAGCATTATACCATGAAAATTCACTCAAAAAGCAATGATCAAGATGAACAGTGTTCAAGATTCTTGGAAATCATATTTATTTGCAGATAGATAAATTACATATTCTCAGCTGTTTGAAAATTGCAAAAGTTCATATATTGATGGGAAAGGCAACATACATTTGCTACTATTCTACTAAAGCCTTGAATTTGATTCTCATAATAAAACTAATTTCAATTTTTCTACAACAAACACTAAAAATTTAGCTTTGAATTTGAAGGGAATTTCACTTTAAGTCGAATGTTGGTGGGATGGGCGAATCAAAGCTCTCCAGAATCTCTGTCTTCACGCCGTTACTCTTCTTCTCTTCCTCTTGTTTCCTCCGCACAATCCTTCGAACCACGACGATGCAATCGAGAACGGGGAAGACTCCGGCGGCGCCTGATGGACCCCACCTGGGGTGCCATAGGGTCATCGACGTAGATCCGCGGAGGCGTCGAGGCCCTACCGCAGGGAGAGGACACCGCCCGTGGCGGCTCCAGCAATGATGGAGTTCCACGGATCCTCCTTCTGGTGGATGTAGACCATGGAGCAGTCGAACACGCCGCCGATGTCGTCTATGATCCGATCGGGGCATGGTTCCCTTGAAGTTTCCGGCATTCCCATAGCAGCGACTGAGGGTTTAGAGAGGGTTTAAGATGATTGTAAGAAGAATGAAATTGTAGTTTGTAGGTCTGATTTTGCATATTCCAACATGGAGAAGGGGCTAGCGGTCAAGTTCTTCATTTTGGGGGAAATTGATTTTGGTGAAAGAAATTGGGGTAAATTCCAGCCACGAAGAATAGTTTAAACGATGAAATAATTTTAATGCCAATTTTGCCCTAAAAAATTAACGTTCAATTGACACCCAACCTAATGAAGGACCACGGGTGGTTATCTTGAAAAAGATAGAGGACGAATCTTAGTCGTTTTAAAGACGAAGGACCACCATTGGTATATCGCTAATACTCGGAGGACCATTGGAGGTATTAACTCTAAATTTAAATAAGCTAATAAAATAGAAGAATTAATTATAGTTTAATTGAAAACAAATATTAAAAGTTTAATTACCTCCAGCAACCGGCCCAAACAGCTTGTTTTTCTGACAATCTGTTATCAACGCGTCCAATTTCAACTTAAAAATCCTACAAACAATGTCGGGACGATCTTCTGCCTTTAAACAACCTTCTTGAAGATAGCGTTGAACCTCTGGCCACTTAGGATTGCATGTGAAAGTAATAAACAAATCTGGATAACCAATCCAACGACATATGGCCATTGCATCCTGGTAGTTTTGAATCATGTACCTAGCTCCACCAGTAAAACTTGAAGGTAATACTATTCGTCGACATTGTTTACTTGGGTCCACTTCTCCACGAGTCAAAGCAATTATAGGTTTCGCACCTTAAATTCTTTTGGTGAGTCCTAATATATATTAATCTACCTAACTCTACCATTGTATATCCATCAACCAGGAATTGTTGAAATATATGTCTTGCATGCAACAAAGTTGAGACCTCAAACCGTCTTGAACGTATACGGTATGAAAAATATTCTCTTGGACTCATCCTTTTCCGACCGCCATCCACTCTGGTCTTCTTATTAGAAAATGGGATGTCTTCCCTAAAACCGTCCTTACCATACACAAACAACAAAGGATATTGAAGCGGGAGATACGCTGGATTTAATTCAGATATTCTTTGCAATAGACTGCTCTTGGTTTCAACCAAAATATCACGCTCACCGATACTTGTATCCAAATCCCCAATAATTAATGCAGCTACTTCAGAAACTTTAGGCAAGTTGTATGTTCTAGCATATGTACTTCTCTTCAGAACCTTTAGGCAATTTTGACCTCAGAACGTGGATTCTTTTCCAACTCTAACATTGCCATACAAAATGATTGAACTAAAACATTATTTTTATCCAATTCTTGTTGAATTTGATTCACTATTTCCACATGAATATCATTCATGTCACCATCCGGCCTAAAAAAAAAAGTTCATTAGTGTGGTTCTACGAAATGTAAGCAATTGCAAATGATATTATAATAAATGAAAGTAAGTACCTAAGGGAATTGATATGGTTAGTAATTTCATTACTGGTATCATAAATGTACAACTGTGCGAAATGTGGTGATTTCCCTTCTACAGGCAGTAAACTACCCATGTAGTGGCAGTTCTGTCCATTGATTCGAAAAATAGGTGGTCCACCACCTTTGTTAATAGTTTGGTCTATTCTTCTACCTATAGATGTGATGCAAAACATACTATTGTATGTTCTGATGTTTTGCAAGAATTGCTTTGATTTCTCCCCTTGTCCAAAAAATAAATCACAAATTGCTTGAGCTGGCAACCGGGGTTTTGGCAATGTAATCTTCCCGTTGTTGCAACACATACTGTATTTGGGAATTCCTCTAATAATAGTTTTGTTTTGTCTCTCTTCTAACAAAAAAGATGCTCCACAATGTTCACATGTGTGGACCGCATCACCAAGATCGAAATAAGGAACTACACGTGAAAGATATAATTACGTTATTCAAAACTAAATGAAATTTGATTTTAGAAATAATGTATCAAACTTACCAACAATGTTTTGACAATCTTCATTTTGTTTTTGAGGTAATGATTCCTCTTCAAAAGACGGTAACAAATCTCTAGACAGTGTAATTGATTCTTTGGCATTAGTAATATAACTTCTTGTATTCCTTGCCGGTGATTTTGGTGTGGTACCTAAAACTTTTTAAAAAATTGAAGTATTTAAAATGACAAATATACAAATTATATTGTTCACCAAAATTTAATTCTGCAGGCCAAATTTTTGAAGAAGTTACCATTTCAGAGATTCTTAAAAGGTTCCCGGCTAGCATGTGATCAACCTAAAACGTAAAAACCATATGTTGTTAGGAAATTAAAAAAAAAAATTATTTGAATGTCAAAAATGATAAAAGTATGATATAATAAAAATAAGAACTAAACAATATATTCTTACCAGGTAGTATAGTGCTATTTCTGGTTGCTAATGAGGGAGAAAACGCCCCTATTAAGAAATGGTTTGAATTGTTCGAGCTACTAATTTGTAAGTTGTTACAGTTACTCATATGTATACAATAACCACTTTGGTTAACTGCAGACACAACATACAAAGCAATTGAAAAAGAAAGAATGTACTTCACCTCTTTTTGATCTAACAAATCAGAAATAGTTGTAACTACCTTAGAACCACTTGTGAAATCACCAATACCTTCTGGTTGAGACAATACTGTTGCAGTACTTATACTGTGAATAGGACTTTGACCAGACACTAACCTGCACAAAGTAAATTTTAGTATATACAAAAAAGTGGGGAGCATTATTTGAATACTTGGAATTAGAAACAGTATTCAAATGGTTAGGCTTTATTTACTTACTTGGATTTGAACTCCAGAAATTCAGCAAAAGACTCATTGCAATGCAATTTTGTTGCATCATATGAACTGGTGACCCTCACTTCACCTAAAAGCAAAAATATAGTTTTTTAGATATTGAAATGTAAATACCACAAAAGTGAATACTTACCATTCACAATTTTAGCACGACACAACTGTAGAACAACTATAAGTGGTTCTTTCAAATCTGCATTGTAGAAAGGAATCATGGTAGCAACATGATCATCCCATACTGTGTGCACTTTAAAGTATTTTTCCTGTATAAAAGTTAATTAGGAATATAAAGGATTTAGAGAATGAATTGATAGATTGGTTGATACTTACTCAATGTCAGCAATAAGGAAGTCTATGAGTCTAGATGATTTTCCAGCAATGGTCTTATCAAGAGGAGCATATATCTCAACCACTCTGCTGATTACATCTTTAAAAACAGAGCATATATATATATATATATATATATATATATATATATATATATATATATATATATATATATATATATCACTAAAGACATAACAACAAAGTATAGTTCTGTAAATAGATAGGCAAAAGTATAATATTTCAGAATTCATAGTAGTTACCGAACAACTCCTTTTCATTGACTTGAGCAGGATCTTTCAAAGATTGAAAACTCTTTAAGCGAAACATAAGCATAGGAAAACCTTTAGATTTTATATGTTTCACCTCAGTTTTGTAGTTGAACTTTATAAGAAAGGGGTGTTCAGTAGTTTTATATGTTAAATAGTTAGTCACAACCAGAAAATTCTTAATTGAATACAACTTGCCCTCAGAGAATATATCTCTGTATTTCGCCACATCATTCCTAAGGATATTGGCATGAATATATGTTCCCTGGAATAGAATACAAAAAATTTCAGGGAAAAGATTTACTGTGAAACAGATTTTGTAATCAGGGTGGTAAAAAAAATACTTTACCTCAACATCACGGAACAACAATTCCATGCTCTTACTGGTTTGACCTCCTCTCAACTCAGGTACTTGATATGTTCTTACCAATCTAACTCTTATTGATCTATTTCTGTGCATAGGACTAATATCTTTGACAGAAACATACTGAGAAGGCATCTTGTATTGCCAAACAAAGCTTTTTTAGATGTTTTCAGGACTTTAAAAAGTATGGAGTTGTGCAGATGGGCTGTAAAAGTACTCAAGAGCAACCAAGGTTTATATAGAAGATAATTGTATCTTCATCTGATCTTCATCAACGTAATAAGCATTCTTCTTGGAATTATGAAAAGTTGCAAAACGGTTCGGATTTCAATAGATATTACAGCAGCTGTTATGATGAGCTTAATTTAAAATATTTCATGTTTCTTACGAAAGGTTTCAACCTTTCCATGTATTAAGTATTGAAGAAAAAATTGCCTACTTAAATTTGATCTGATTTATTTAGAAGGGTTGCACATTTAATATGTACATGAAGTTTGGTTTTCAATGTGATAATTACTCTCTGTATTCATACTATTGCCGATTAGTATATTCATCGGTAATCAACATAATATTATCAAATTTGAAATCTATCATTTAATAATGGCGGCCAAAACTCCTAGATATATGTTAAACAATGTGAAAATCATTTAATATAAACGGATTCCGTGTAGTAATGCAAAATGGCGTAGTTTTGTGTGGGAGGGAAATTTGGCTCCAAGAAGTTGTTGTTTTATTATAATGATGATAGATGATAGATTTTGGAGAAACCAAAATCAATATTCTTCATTTCTCCAAATGGGAACAAGTGTGCGAGTGAACAATAGAATCTCGTTTGAGGTCTCGAGATCAAATTTTGTTGGCAACGTTTTCTTCATTCTTATTTTTCCGTTTCTTTCTTCCCTTTTTTTTTCGTCCTTATTCTTTCTTTCCGTTCCGTTCATTCTTGTTTTTTCCTTCTTTATTCCTTGTTTCTTTCTTCCGCATTCTTTTTTTTTTTCCTTCCTTATTCTTTTTTCCCTTTCTTCCCTTATCTTTTCATTCTTCCCCATTTATGTATTATTATTATTATTATTATTATTATTATTATTATTATTACTATTATTATCTCTACTGTATAATTGAGCAACCTGCGCTTTCCCCATCATCATTATCATCATCATCATCATTATATTATTATTATTATTATTATTATTATTATTATTATTATTATTATTATTATTATTATTATCTTTGTTGTAGGGATGTACAAATGCTTTAATTATCATCATCTT
The DNA here is from genome assembly GCF_003576645.1 of Ipomoea triloba. NCBI lineage: Eukaryota > Viridiplantae > Streptophyta > Magnoliopsida > Solanales > Convolvulaceae > Ipomoea > Ipomoea triloba. The sequence goes on along the minus strand of NC_044929.1, from coordinate 14,581,434 downwards.
AGTTGTAGAAATGTACAAATGAAATAGTTGTAATATAATTTATTTATTAATATATTTTTATTGACTTTTGTTACTTTTTGTATTAGTGTATAGAATTTTGTTTATTTATAAATTATTATTATTATTATTATTATTATTATTATTATTATTTTCTTTGTTGTAGAAATATACAAATGTTATATGTGATGATTGTATTTAATGAAATCAAAAAATTAGAGAAATGAAAAATTGAAGGAATAGGGAATAAAATTTAGAAAACTGGAGAAATGGAAAACTGGAGGAATGGAGAAGGAAAACTGGAGAAATGGAAAAATGAAAAACTGGAAATTGAAAAACAGAAAAATGAAGTAAACGACCCCTTAGTCTTTCAGGTAACTCCTTCACGGGTCGGGTCGTGCCTGCTTTAGGCTACATGACCTCGCTATAGTACTTGGATCTCTCTGGGAACCAGTTCTACGGGCCTGTTCCCGAGCGGATTACCCAACTCTGGGGTTTGAATTATCTCAATCTCTCCAATAATAATTTTTTCAAGGCTTTTCCAAGCGGAATTAGGAATTTGCAGCAGTTGAAAGTGCTCGATTTGCACTCAAATGGGCTCTGGGGCGATGTACAAGAGCTCTTCTCTGAGTTCAGGGATGTGGAGTATCTTGATTTGAGTGGGAACTCATTTTTCGGTTCGCTCTCCATTAATCCAAACAATTTATCTAGCTTGGCCAATACACTGCAGCATATGAACTTGAGCCATAACAACTTGGCCGGTGGATTTCATTCGATTTAGATGTTTCGGAACTTGCAGGTTTTGGATTCAGGGAACAATGGATTAATGGGGCAACTTCCTTCTTTTGGATCATCACCAAATCTCAAAGTTCTAAGGCTAGCAAATAACCAACTATATGGTTCTGTTCCTGATGAGCTTTTGCTGGGTTTGGTACCGTTGGAGGAATTGGATCTTAGTGGCAATGGATTTTCAAGTTAGATGTCAATTACTTTAAAGAAGAAGCAGCAACTTCATGTAGCAAGGAAGAGAGCGGAGTTAAAAATCGAAGCTATTAACGTGAAAATAAAAAAATAAAAACTTTGAAAAATATAAATATTTTAAAATGTACAATATAATAATAGCGCAGGCCCGTGCAGATAATACAAAATGTCTCCCAATTCTAGGACATTATTTTTTCTACACAGGTAACGCACACCTATGGAGCACATGTGCGACATCCGTGCAGCGCCTGTGCAAAGTTGATATAACCACCTCATAGGTGTTTTTCACCATTTTATTATGATATGATTGATGAGCGCGCGCGCGCGCACACATTTAGATAAATTTATAGAGAAAAATTAACAAAATTAATTTGATTTATTTCTAAGTGTATTTCATTTTTTTTTTGAAATAATTCTAAGTGTGTTTCATATATATTATTATTCCAACAATATGAATAACAACAAAGAAAATTATATTTAAAAAAATGCAAATTTTAATTTTTGTATTAGTAAATTTAAATTCTAATTGAATGCATTTCCTTAATGATTGTATATTACATCCTATATGCAAATAATATATATATATATATATATATATATATATATATATATATATATATATAGAGAGAGAGGGGGGAGGGGGGGGGGGCAAATTCTATAATATAATTTCCGTAATTATAATATATATTGATGGATTTATAATTAAAATAATCACATTTAAAAAGTAACAAAATTAGCATTTTAATTTTGTATTGTTAATATAGTGCATAAATATAAGTATGTATTTTAAAAAATGTCTAAATAGTTATGAACACACGTTTTGTTAATTTTATAATTTAATTTCCTTAAATATATTTCATTTTTTATTACTTATAATTAATGAAATGGATTTACAAATTAAAATGATTTAATACAATCCCTAACTATACGTACTTAGGCATATTTCTGAATTTTTTACTTAGTATGAGTTTAGACAATTTTAAAATAATTTTTCTTAATAAGTAAGCATTATAGCAATTTTTTTTGTAAACTTGGCTCATGAATAATGGGAAAATGTGTTACCACACTCTTTTAGAACTAACAATAATTATGTTATTAACTTTAATAAATTTATTTTGAGCTCGTAATATTGAAATAATCCATACTATATTAGATTTGAAAAATTTTATAATTTATCATATTTTATAAAATTTGTTTACACCATTTGTATTACAAATTTTTAAAATGAATGCTATAATATTTAAAATTGTCATTAGTCGAATGTTGAAATCATAATAATAATATATTTATCTTTCACATTTTTAAACTTTAAAAATTAACATCACATGGATAAATTTATATATAGTAGTAATAATTTGGAGACTATTTTTAAAAGTTAAATGAAGTAAAAAAAAAAAAAAAAAAGTTGACATGTAACAATTGTTTAATAGTTAAATGCAATCATTAACTTTTAAAAGTATGTATATATATATATATATATATATATATATATATATACACGCACTTTTATAACAATTTCGATGGTATGTACATCAAAGATAATTGCAAGTTTTTTTATGTTGTTTTTTAGAAAGTAGTTTTTTTATATTGTTAATCAAATACAACTGCATCCAACCTTCATTAGAAAATTAATAACATAACATCTAAAAATATTTTAATAAAATATTAATGTGCATAACGATCTTCAGTCTTTTTTTTTTGTGCTTCGAAGGAACCCCATAGGGAGACTATCTCACTGTTTGGACATAAGTACCATGCTCATCAGCATGAAGAAGATCTTGCAAAGCCCTTGACAAAAATAAATAAAATGATATTATAAAAATGATAAATAAATAATTAAATACATAAATCTAAGAAATGAATAACTACCATTATTTGTAAAATAATATTCAGGTTGTTGCTCATTTATTCTACTTTGTAAGAAAAATAAATAAACATCTTTGACTCATAATTATCACTCTAAAATTTATTAATAAATCTAAAACATTTAATTTGAAATAGTTAAATAAAATATCTTAACCAACACTGCAAAATAAAATTTAGTGTGCCAAATATTCATTCACATTAATAACAATTCAATATTGATATTAACATTTATTAATAAGACAATTACAATTTATTTTGTGATATTATTATTTATTAATAAGACCATTATAATTTATTTTGGATTACAAAAACTATTCCAACACGGGTGACATGTTTACTATTTTAAATTAACCCTCAAATAACATTTTTTTTAAAGAAACTAATATAATACCACAATTAGTTCATTGTAGTTATTTTAGAACTTCATTTTTATTATTTATTTTTTCATTACAAATAAACTTTAGTCATTACAAACTTTCTATAACTTAATCAAAATTAACGTGAAAAATTAAAGATACTTTTTTTTTTTGGATAAACAAAATTCTAATTTCTTTTATGACAACATGTATAATATATAATTTTATAATAATTTAGGACAAAAAATATATATGTATATATATAAAGCTTACCAAATAAAGTCATTACATGTATACATAAATTAGTAACGACTTTATTTGGTAAGCTTTATATATATACATGTATACATAAATTAGTTGACTGATATCAAATTTCAAACTAATTTTTTTTTGTCTACAATGAGCGGGAAAATGATACTTCTTTTTTAATAATACTTGAAACATACATACCCTCAAATCACATATAAAAAATTTGCATATATACATATTAATAAATATTATTTGTATATAAACTGTATTACACAATCATGTAAGAAAATGCGCTTGATTAGAGTTTAAAATCACATATAAAAATTTTGAAATTTACATTTTTTTTAAATTTCTAAGTATAATTTTCTTAGTTATTACTCGTATTATTAGAATTATAATATATATGAAATAAGATTATGAATAATTCAATTTTTTTTACGAATAATTTAATTTAATTATGTAAATTTTTCTCTATAAATTTATATAAATATGTACATGATTAGAGATTATATTAATCATACAAAATTTTAATTTCGTATGCTATGATAATAGATACTTGACCAAATATATGAAAATTCAGATGTACTATTATATTGTACATTTTAATATATTTGTATTTTTAAATTTTTTTTATTTAAATTCATAGTAACATAGTTTTTTCAGTGCATCGCACGGGTAAAACACTAGTTCATGTATAATAGTTAATGGACCAAAAGTGAATTTTTTTTTTTTTTTGTAAATATTATGAACATAGTACGAGATGAATGTTATTAAACATAATGCGTCTGTAGTAATATTTATATACATTAAACTTTGTTTTTAATTTTTTATGAACATTATGAACTTACTATAGATGGAATGTAAATACATATGATGTATATTGATGTTTATGTTTATGGACATATAGAACAAATATTATGAGTATGGTACACGGTGAATATTACTAAACATGATGTGCCTTCATAGTATATTGTCTATGTACATTAAGCTTTATTTTTATGAACATATAGAATGAATATTATGAACCTACTATAGAGTGAGTGAAAATGCATATAATGTACATTTAGTTTAGTGTTTACGGACAATTTTCTTGAATGCAAATAATTATGCTCATTTCCCATAAAATGAAGCAAACACACCAAGACAGTTTTTTGGAATGCAACCAAACACTGGAAATGAAAATGTTTTATGAAAAATGACTCATTTTCCACAAAATATTTTCCAGAAGTCATTTTCCTACTTCCCAAACACACCCTAGATATAAAACAATGTCGTTTTGAATCAGGATCCACCATGGAAGCAACGCGCATGACCTGCATTTACTAAAGAAATATATTATCTTGGAAACCTTAAACAATACATACAGCCTACTCTTACTAATATTACGTTTAGTATAGTAGTTTAGTAGATGCAAATTCTAATATTTTTGGGTAACCAAATACATTATTTGTTGTGCTGACTACATTTAATTAAAATTTTCAAATTCAAAATGTGTGTCTACCAAAGGCACTTTGCACCCTAGCTTTCAGATGTTCCTTAGCATGTTTATAAATACCCACAAATTAGGTTTAGTCTTTTTGGTTTTTTTTTTAAGGTATTGTTATCTTTGTATGCCCATGTATTTTTGTAGTTTAACAAGTAATGGGTCTATGGTTTTATTTTTTATTTTTTATTTTTTTTAATTTTTTTTATTTTAATCCCAACACTAAGTTATTATAAAGCAAAATTTGATATTATGTGTTATACATACTTTATTATAATAAAATATTATTGGAATATTATATAATATTTTGAGTATTTATTTATTTACACTATTTAAATTTGATAAATAATACAATTATTGAATATATGTAACTATCCGTGCATCGCACGGATACCATACTAGTATTCTAGAAAAACAAAAAGGGAAAAGGTTTGTTTAAAAACTTGGAAAATATTTTCTGGTAAAGAATTTCCAAAAAAATTTAATTTTTAAATTTTTAGCTAAAGATTATAAAACTATCTTTTTTTTTATTAAAATAATTTAATTTATCTTTTTTCTATTTGATTGAAAGTTAATAAATTGTTTTTTTTTTAGTATTTAGTTCATTTTCTTAAAAATGAATAAATAATAATAATAATAATAATAATAATAATAATAAGTGGTGCGGTGGTATAAAATATAATAATAAAAATAATATGAAAACTGGAAAAGGGAACTATGAAATATAAAGAATCAAAAAATGTTTTCTACCGGTTTTTTTTTAAATACTTCATTGGGTTTTTTTTAGGGTTAATTATCTCAAAAAATTAATATGCTTTCTACCGTCGTTTTTCAATTAATATGTTTTCTACCGAATTTATTTTCAATGTCGATCATAATCAACAGAGTTGTGTGAATCATACTATCAAATAATGTACATTTAGTATAAAATAATGTACTTTTAATATTTTAAAAATATACATTATATTAAAAAAAATATACATTTATACATTATTTGTGTACTAAATATACATTATATTGTATAATATACAAAAATATTCCTGTTATCGCAAACAAGGGACATTTCAATACACAAATATTATACATCTAGTATACAAATATTATACATTTAATATATTAAATATCAATATAATATATTTTCAATACAAAAACATTACACATTTAGTATACAAATATTATGCGTTTAGTATATTAAAATTTAAAAACATACTTTTTTTTTTCACACCATGATCTATACAATAATTTAACGTTTATATCACTTCCAAATCAACGTTTAAAAATTGGGCTTGAAATTATTGGAGCCCGACCAAAGTAGGGGCTAGCCACTTCCAAATTAACGTTGAAAAATTGGGGTTGAAATTATTGGATTGGGTGAGCCCTCAGCATGTTAGAGGGCTTCCAAAAATTGACGGGCGAGCCCGACCAAAGTAGGGCCGAACTCGCTCGCCTTATGATAAGGTGTTCGTTTGCGTGGGCGTTGGCACGACCCGCCGGTCACTATTCGATCATTAGCGAGTCGATCCTTCACCCCCGACAGGACGGGTAAGTCCATTAACTTATCGCACATCTCATTATATACAAATCCATCAAGTCTCCACTTTCGCAGCTCTCCGATGTGGGACTGCCTTTGCAATTTATCCAAAAATCTCAGATAAACCCCTCCCCTCCCCTCCCCGCCATATCTGTAGGAGTGGAATTCAGAAAGGAAGAAATGCCGCTCTCTCTATCTCTATCTCTCCTCTCCTCTGTATCACTTCGCTCTTCCTCTCCGCCCGCCTATCTTCGCACTCCAACCTCCGTTTCTCTTTCCACCCGCTCTCTGCTTCCGCCCTCCGTCCACCGCCGCCGCCGCCGCTGCTGCTTCCTGAATTTCTCCCGCCGGCACTGCCTTCCACCCGCCGCTGCTCAATTCTACAGCGAAGAAGATGAGTTGCTTGAAATTGAAGGGTCTGACACTGAGGACGACGAGGAAGAGAGCCTCGATGTCGATGCTCTTGAGCGCGAAGCTAAGCAGGCTGCTCGGGAGTTCTCAGAGTCTTTATCTCGGCAATTAAGAACAGGTTTGGTTCACTCTTTTCATATTTTATTGTGGCAACTTTGTTTGGTCTTTTCATGGTGATGTACTGTTGCACACCTAACCTAACTGTTAATTCTGTTTTATTATTATTATTATTATTATTATTTTTTTATTTTTTTATTTTTTTTTTGGGATAAGTATATCTGCGAACTCAATACCTTGACTTGTTGAAGTAATGAGGACGTGAAATTTATAGTGAATATATCATAAAAGTCACTATCTTTGTTAAAAACCAAGCATAAAGCATTATATCACTGCGACATCAGATACCAGCTTTTAGACTTGAGAGAGAGAGGAGGAGTGCTTCAGCTAGATGAAAAAAAAATATTATTACCTTCTTTCAAATCTGGAAGAAGGTGGCATTCCTTCTTCCAGATCAAAGAAGGCATTGCAGCCTTCTTCGATTTGGAAGAAATGGAAGAAAGAACGCTGCTTTCTTATAGATTTGGGCTTAAGATGGTGGCCAAATTTTTTTTAAAAAAAAAAAAGAAAAAAAAGAAGAAGAAGTTCTTAGTGCTACTATAGAGATGTACACCTTGCTCACCACACCGTGTCTTTCATGAATGGATTCTTTAAAGAGGGAGAGGGAGAAGTGCTTCAGCTAGATGAAAACATTTTATTTTATTATTAATTGAAATAGAAATATAATATAATACATCACTCTAAAAACACATGTGGAAACCACATCAACCAGCCAAATCAGCTAAAAAATCTAGTCAGTGAATCATTAACTGTTTACCTGAAGGCAACCTACAAAATGGTGCTGATTGCATTTTTTTTTTTTGTGTTTGAGGTTCTAATTGGAGCTTTTTGATGTTTAGGGGCTTAATTGCACAATCCAGTATAGGCTGTATAGTTGGAGGGCTTATTTGAGCCTTATCCCTTTGTTCTAATATGTTGTGGATAAAAATTTGTTGTTCATATACTCTAGAAATAGTCTCTTGACTGTTTGGAGGCTTTGAGCTCACATGAAAATGCTGAAATGAGCCTTAAACTTTCTCAGTGTTATAATATTTAAGTTTTTAAGATGTACAGTGTAGTTGGTTGTGCAGAATATTTGCAAGTCAAAATGATGAAACTCAATTATAGTAGTTTTTTATTATAGATATTGCAGTGTGAATTCAATTCATTTGAATATTCAGACCTTTTCAAAATCTTTTCTCTTAGTTATTTTTCTTATATTAAAGGCAAATTTATCATTTCACATTTTGCTTTATGGTCTCAGAGGATGAAAAAACTAGTGAGAAAGAAACTCGGAAGCAGAAAAGACTCAAAAGTACAAGTAGTGTGAGTACTTTTCTAGTGCTGCCTATACACACCATTTAACTCTTCACTCATTTTCTTTTCCTTTTCTTCCATTCATCATTAGAGGCTTAAAGCAGTACACTTCAAATTAAAATTCAATCAAGCTCTGATAGAGATTTTTGTTTTTACTATCTTTTGTTTGTGTGACCGCATGTACTGATATAGTAGCACTCTGAACAAATCTAGTATTTCAGTCAATTTTTGTGCAGTTTATATCACTTCTAGACCATTTTGATAAAACACCTCTTTTTAATTTGCTAACCAACTGATTGAATGTACAGGTCCCTGATCATCTCCTTCCAAAAGTTGTAATTGTTGGAAGGCCAAATGTTGGCAAATCAGCGCTGTTTAATCGACTTGTTGGGGTAATAAATAAATAAATTAACTTCATACTGATCTGGACCATGTGAAAATTGTAAGGATTCTTCCTCTTAGATTGCATCTCTTAATTGATTTAAAGAATCTTTTCAACTATTGACAGGGGAACAGGGCCATTGTGGTGGATGAACCTGGGGTAACCAGGGACCGCTTATATGGGAGATCCTTTTGGGGAGAATATGAATTTATGGTAGTGGATACAGGAGGAGTTCTTACTATCTCAAAGTTACAGGATGATGTGATGGATGAATTGGCTATCTCAACAACCATTGGAATGGAGGGGATTCCACTTGCAACCCGTGAGGCTGCTGTTGCTAAAATGCCTTCAATGATTGAAAGACAAGCTACTTTTGCTGTTGAAGAATCATCTGTCATCGTATTTGTTGTTGATGGACAGGTATAGCCTAGTTTGTAGCTTAGGTACCTATGACGGTACAACCCAGATATCCTTACTCATTTTTAATGAGTAAAATTTTGAAAAACATTTTGACTTTTACCTGCAAGAAATGCAATTCTGTCTTGTTTGTGGGTGAAGTCTTGTGGACAGAATAACACATTTCTAACAGGCAGGTCCAACTGCCGCTGATGTGGAAATAGGGGACTGGCTGCGCAAGAACTATTCACATAAGTGTATTATTCTTGCCGTTAACAAATGTGAATCTCCACGCAAAGGAATCATGCAAGCATCAGATTTCTGGTCTTTGGGGTAAGGTTAATGTTCCTTATCTTTCCCCTGTAAGGCTGTAACTTGTAGCATGTTAAGTTATATATAATACATTAGAATAATCTACATTTCCATCTTTATATGACGTTGAAGAGTGGACATCGTGGCATTCAATTAATATACATAAAAGTAATACTGCGGTTCAAATTCATATGGCATGGGGTAGTTATCTTATATCTACACATACGGTAGAGTATGCGTGATGGTGTTTGGTTAAGTAATGGACAAATAATACTGAGGTATTGGTTCATATTGTATGGAAACTATTATTGTCCTCACCACCATCTTAAATCACTTCTTTTTTTTTTTGAAAGAAATCTTAAATCACTTCTAAAAATATAAAATAAAATAAAAGAAATGGCAATGTGACAACTTGTTAGTGGTGAGTTGGTGAAAACAGAAAACAGAGAATGGCTAAAGCACAGAGAAATTACAGAATGAAACTTGTGTTCCAAAAATGTGAACAGTTAGTTAGGATTCCAACTCTTGACGTTTTCAGCCTTTTGAATTCCTTTTTGGCCCAAAGAGGCTGCTGAAATGGTGTTTTCAAGTTACATTTCAGAGTCTTCTATGCTTGACATCAATCTTAAATTGCTTCCAATGAAACATGAGATTGATATCCCCTATTGCATGTGTGTCTTGCAAACATGTACTACTGTACTAGAGTTTGAACATTTGTAGGTTTTGGTCAAAATAACTGAATAGAGACTGATGGAATGTTTAGTCTGTAATCTAACTGGATTGTTTCAGCCCCTCAGAAAGACTCTTTTTGCTGACTGACATAATGGACTAATGAAAGAATCTTAACTACTGATGATCCATAGATCTCTTCTTTCTTTACCTTCCAGTAAGCTTTCCAGCTCTATACAGGTCTAGAAGTAACTCCTTATCCTGGGAAAGGCACCTTATCAATGTTGTGCTGCTTGCTTACACAAATCTTGAATTCATTTTAGATCTTTTCCTTTTCGAAAGCTAATGCGTTCTTTGCTTTTTCTTTTCTTGGAAACCATTTTCTGATTGGTTTCTGGTGCGTAAGCGTTTTTTTCCCTTGCTTTGCCTATACAAATCTTAAAATCATTTTAGTTACTTTTCTTTTTTCCTTTTTGAAAGCATAATGCATTCTTCATGGAAAATGTTTTCTAATGGGTTTCTTATCTTTAAGCATTTTCTTTTCTTGGTTAATCAGGTTCTCACCGCTTCCAATATCAGCTATATCTGGGACTGGAACTGGAGAGCTTCTGGATCATGTTTGCTCAGGATTAAAGAAAGTTGAGGTACTTTCCTATTTGTAGCTGAAAAAGTTAGCTGAAGTGTTCTGTTGTGCATCATTGTACTTTTCAGTTTCTCTCTTGGTGGAAAGCACCTTTTTTGTGCAATCTCCTTCTTGGGCATTCCTTCTGAAGAAGTTACTAACAGGTCTCAGTTATAAGCTATGTACATTTGTTGCATACACAGTAAAAAGAGGAAAGGCAGACTTCAAGAGCACATTTGTTGTTTGTAGTGAAATAATCAATAAATCAAATAGTTTGGGTGGCCTTTGATTTCTTGGCTTCTTTTTTTCAATATAAGCACATGAGTCAGAATTTAAGAGGATTTCTTGGCCTGTGTTGCTCAGGACACAGAAGCTCTTGAAGATGAAGAAAATTATATTATTTCAGTTGCAATAGTTGGTCGCCCAAATGTTGGAAAAAGTAGTATTTTGAATGCTCTAGTTGGGGAAGACAGAACAATTGTTAGTCCCGTCAGTGGAACTACTCGTGATGCTATTGATACAGAGTTTACTGGATCAGATGGACAGGTATTTTTATTTTCTCTTTCTAAAACCAAGTATGATGCTCTGAATCAGTAGACTGGCATTTAAAATTATTCATGCTGTGCGAGCATCAGAATAGAAAAATATAAATCTTTTGGAATATTTTACTGGATGCTAAAAAATAGATTTTGGTGTAAAATTTAACAAGTGAAAAGAATTGAATTTGTTTTTTCAAGTTCTAACTTATTTTCATGGTAACGTTCATGGCTAGAGCATTTTGATGATATAGCATATGCCTCTAAAGCAAAGGCAGCAAAATGGTTTTATTAGGAGCTTACCTTGTTACTGGGCAAATGACTGAAATGGGCAGATTTCAATATTTCATGAGTGGACAAAATGGGCAACTTCTAAAACATGGACAAAAGAAGGAGAAACTCGTTTGGGACTTGCTTTTCTGGTAAAAAACGCAAGTCCCATTTGTCGTTCGTAGCAATACGGACGAGGAATGCAAGTCCAACTTGCGTGTCTCACTAAGTCACTGGAAATATGTTTCCGGCTTAGTTGGGTACTAGAAGTCTAGAACTCGTATTTCGTGAGAAACCCAAGCGTGATGTGCCTGCACCTGTGGGCATAACCAGCATATATATTCCAGCTATGGCAGCTAAACTGCAGAAAGAGAGAGATGTTGTAACTTTAGTTTAACAAAAATGGATACTATAATCCTGGCACCGCCGAAAGACTATTCCATATATGTCAGAAGAATGCAAGAGAAGACCATTTAATTTCGCCGATGCCATTTATTGGCCTTTATGTAGCAGCTAGCTACCTCTACGCCCTGCTCCATTGCAATGCTCTTAAACTCAAATGTAGCGTTCTACAACTCGCTTAGCGATCTTAATCTCCACTGGTCAGGTAATATTTCGCGACAAACTTGGTTGAGACACGCAAGTCACACTTGCGTTTCTCGCGAAATATGAGTTTCTAGTACCTAACTACGCTGGAAACATATTTCCGGCGACAAAGTGCGACACGCAAGTTGGATTTGTGTTTCTTGTATTTTTATACGAGGAATGCAAGTCCGACTTGCGTTCCTTGTCCGTATTTCTAAATTCATTTTGAAATTTTGACAAACTCAATTGGGACTTGCATTGTTTACCAGAAATTCAAGTCTCAAACAAGTTTCTCCTTTTGTCCATATTTTAAAAGTTGCCCATTTTTGTCGACTCATGAAATCTGCCCATTTCAGTCATTTGCCCCCTTGTTGCTACCCTCTAGCAGAGATAATTAAGGACTGAGAGAGCTTCTGTCAAGGTTCGAAGTAAAATACTTACCAAATGCATTTGGAATTGACCTTGGCATCTTCTAATAAGAAAAACAGATTTCACTGAAAAAAAAAAAAAAAAAAAAAAGCAGAGGAAGAGCGCAGCCCTCAGCAAACTTATTTGCAAATATGCTATTCTGTTGCCCTTGTAGTATCATCTTGTCATACACCTTTTCAGTAATAAGATAATGGGTTAACAAAAGCAAGTTTACTTAGGCATGTACCAATTCCCTTACAGAGTTGTTGGTAAACTTTTAGTAGCAACTTAGCAATCACTAAAAAACACTGGATACTACTAATTATAGATTTTTATTGGTTTGACTTTAATTAAAGGATAATTTAGATTTGGCTCAACCTTTTTCTGCAGAAATATCGTCTCATTGATACTGCAGGAATAAGGAAAAAGGCAACTGTGGCTTCATCTGGTAGCATAACAGAAGCGTTGTCTGTAAATCAAGCTTTTCGTGCAATACGTCGTTCAGATGTTGTGGCTCTTGTAATTGAGGCTATGTCTTGCATCACTGAGCAGGTAGATCATTGCATGTTATTTATTTATTTACTTATTGTTTGCTGAGCGAGAGGTGAAAAGTTGTTTGATAACATTATACTACAGACATGGTTGAAAAAATCGCTAGGCGCTCCTCGGACGCTCAGGGAGCGCCTAGGACGCCCAGGCGCTAGTGTATTTTTTTTATTTTTTTAAAATTTGTTTAAGTATTTTTAATTTTTTAAAGACTAATAATTATAAATTATATAATTATTTAATAGTTAATACTAAAATATTAAATATTAACCTAAAAAATATCTAGAGTTTGTACAATTTAAAATTATTTCGCTCAAAACGATGTTGCTTTGAGTGAAATAACCCATTAAAAAAAAGAACAATAGTTAATTGGCCGACTAGGCGGCCTAGGAGGTGCCTAGGAGGTCTAGTCGGCGCCCAGGAGGCCTAGGCGGAGCTTAGGCGGTCGCGTAGCTGACCAACCGCCTAGACCACCATTTAAGGTGATACGCTAGGCGATCGACGGACGCCTAGTGCCTAGGCGGGGATTAATCGGCGCCTATGCTGGATTTTTGCGACACTAACTACAGATGCATGCATCATGTTTAATAACATTCATCATGTACTATGTTCATAATATTTGTTCTATATGTCCATAAACACTAAATTAAATGTATATCATATGTATTTCCATTCACTTTATTGTAGGTTCATAGTGTTCTTTCTATATATTCATAAAAACAAAGTTTAATGTACATAAACATTACACTAAAGTAATGACTTTATGTACCAATAGATCTATTTTTAAAAAAGAATTTTAAAAAATATGTCAATATGGGTGTCATTTAAAAGATCTCAAATGATATATTTTTGGGAAAATCACTGTTTTGGTCCCTCAATTGTTTTGCAACTGTCAATTTAGTCCCTAATTTTTAATTTGGTCGAATTGACCCTCCAATTGTTTTAAATTTCGTCAATTAATTCCCTTAGCCAATATTCCTTCAGTCAGTTGTTAGTTACCAAAACAGTGGCTAGGGGATTTAATTGACGAAATTTAAAACAATTGGAGGGTCGATTCGACCAAATTGAAAATTAGATACTAAATTGACTATTGCAAAACAATTGAGGGGCCAAAACAGTGATTTTTCCTATATTTTTTAATACATTAATTCTATTTGTACAAAAAAAAAAGATAAAAATAAATTTAAGTTGAAAAAATGTATAAGGAGAAAGAATAGGGATGTGTTTGGCTCTGGTCCACGATATAACTATTGCACAAAGTTTGGATGGGCCCAGGCTTCCCTTACTCCAGACCTTAAAAATATTTTTTGCTTGCATGAATGATTTTGTGAACTCATCGTGTTCATAATTTTTTAGGATTGCAAGATTGCAGAAAAGATAGAGAAGGAAGGCAAAGGTTGCCTCATTGTTGTAAATAAGTGGGACACAATTCCTAATAAAAACCAATCAACTGCAATTGACTATGAGCAAGATGTTAGGGGGAAGCTCCGTGTTCTTGGTTGGGCACCTATTGTGTATTCAACTGCAATAGCAGGACATAGCGTCGACAAGTATGCTGCTCATCATTCTTTCCATTTGGATATCTTGGCATTTATTTTTAGAAATTCATCTCATAATTCAAATGTTTATACTTTCTTATGTTCAGTGGATAAGTAAAAGTTGTGATTTGCACGTGCAGCACTATATATAGTGAAGCTGATGGTGTCATATTATTTTTCGTTTCCCTTACTAAAATCCTTTTCCAAAGCTGTTTATTCCTATGTGAATAGGGTCTTCTAATGGCCACAATTATCAAGAAACTGTTTTCTATGCTTTAGCATTTATTAACTTTATTGACGTAATGTAAATGCTACTCACATTCCTTCATGTTTGCACTTCTTTAGTATCATAGTGGAAAAGTATACATATAAAAATATTTTAAAAAATTGCATGAGAATAAAAAAAAGAACTGTGTTTATATGTTTTAAATATTTATTGTTAATAAACAATTACCAAAATTAAGCAATATTGTTTATATTCGGTTACTGCTTTGATATGTCCTTACAGCATTACAATGCGCTCAGCTTCTATAACTTGATTTGGTGCAGAATCATTGTTACTGCTGATGCTGTTGAAAAAGAGAGATCAAGAAGATTAACCACGGCAACACTGAATCAAGTGGTACGTGAGGCAGTGGCGTTCAAATCACCTCCAAGGACTAGAGGTGGGAAGAGGGGTCGTGTATATTATTGCACTCAGGTACTAATAATGACCCTAGTCTTTTGTGTGTACATTTCTTTTACCTATAATCTTTTATGCTGCAAATCGCAATTTCTAGCAGCATTGCAGCATTCTTATACCTAATAGTATTTTTCTTTGAAAGTATATGCACTGAAAGTTGTAGTGCTAATTTCTAATTTAAATTTACAGGCTGCTATTAGACCACCTACATTTGTCTTCTTTGTCAATGATGCAAAACTTTTCTCTGAGACATACCGACGGTACATGGAAAAGCAACTGAGATCAAGTGCAGGGTTCTCAGGCACACCTATTCGGCTTCTGTGGCGCAGCAGAAGGAAAATGGAAAAAGATGGCGGTTAGTATAAAAGGCTTTTTTTTTTTTTTTTTTCTTGGCCTCTTGACTTGCTTTTTTGGTTCATAACTTGTGATGCATTTTTATAGGAGAATTACATTTCTATTTTGAAATTATCCCTCCGCATGAAACAACCAAAGCAGATTCCCTATATGATCTACCAAATCCAGTAAAAAAAATTACTTCATATACATTTGCCACTTTGTTATTGTGCTTATTTTGCCATGACATCTATCTTGAATTCTCGATTAGTCTTTCCTTTAACTTTATCTCTTGAGGAAATGCATAAGTCAAGTAATTGCCTGTGTGTGATTTTTATGGCATCGAAATTTTGGTTTTCAGGCAAGGTTTCTCGAGAGACCTCTACAACGCTAGAAAGAAGACTGGAAGTCGCAAAATGAGTCAATGCAACATACCAACTGCAACTAAGGTATCAATTTGCCATATCTCGGGAAAATTTTCTTGTCGGTGGAGCAGAAACAAGCTCATGGTTGTAATGAAAAGCAAACGTCGCTTTCTGTTGTCGTGCCTCTATAAAGCTCGTCGATCCACCTAGTCTGTCTACATTGAGAATGAGATGCAAAGATCACTTCCATTTTTATGGGCAACATGATCAGTTGAATCTTCACTAAGGTTGTATAGTGGTGGAGAATGGTGATACCATGAGGGTTCCTTGTAGAAGTGTATGTACTATGTAGTGTGTACATAAGCATATACTCTTGTTGGTTGTTTAATGAACATTACAAAGGAGTTATTTTACTATGGTCCGTCTAGTCTGGCGTCACTTTTTATTTGATCAAATGCTATTTATTATTAATAAAATTGAATCAAATTTAGTACGTATAATGGGCAGTAAAGTTTACTTGATACAGGATCGTGTTTATATCACTTTAAGGGACGTTTGGATACAAGGGGGATTAGGAGATAAATGAATGTTTTCAAAATTAAAAAAAAAAAAAAAAAAGAGAAATGAATTGTTAATTTCATGGGAGAAGAATAATGTGGGAATAAAATGGTAATTTAAATTTCAGGATTTGGTTTAAGGAATAGAATTATTGAAAATTTTAATTCCAATATTTAGTATACATGGAAATTGAAAAGGAAGAAATAGTATAAAGTCTCATACTTATTATTATTATTATTATTATTATTATTATTATTATTAATGCCCATACACCGTTGGCTACTGTATATAAAGAATCAAAATTTTATGTTGAATATTTAGACAAATATGCTCTACCTATACAAATACAAATCTTGCTGTTGAAAAAGCATATCAAATTCAAATTTTGCTTTTGAAAATTTAATTTTGGTTTTGAAAATTTATGTAACACAATGTAAATTATTAGGCAGTTAGTTTCCCATACTTGTTAGTGCTATTCTTTAGGTACTTTCTTATTAGTATGCTAACCTATGTATATATAAATGTTGTGTATCATCTTCGGTGAACAATAAGATACAGATTTATTTCTTCAATCTGGTATTAGTCTAGCCATTTTGATCCTATGGCCAATGATCAGAACAATCCTCCCCCACCTGCAACTAATGAAACGCTGGCAGTTTCCTCTAACCGAGCGCTAGCCACTGTACCCCCATCAGACACAACCAACCAACACTTTCCTCCCCCAATATGCTTCATCAAGCTCACCACTATGTGTCCATAAAGCTGACCACCACAAATTATTTGTTTTGGAGAGCGCAACTAGTTCCATTTCTACGTGGCCAAAACTTATATGGTTTCATTGATGACACAATTGTGTGCCCGCCGGAGTTACTTGTTGCGTCCTCCTCCGATGCGCCTCTGGCAGCCAACCCTCATCATGTTTATTTTGAATTTCATTCGTCTCATTTTCTTCTGAAGGACCATGTCACCAGGCAAACACTTTTTAAAGGTCCCAGCACAGGGGGATGTATTCGCTTAGTACCTCAGCTCCGGTTGCCCTACTATCCGATAAAGCGTCTCCACAAGACTGGCATAAACGCTTTGGTCACTCGCACACCCGGGTTCTTAGTAATGTTTTGTTTAGGTGTCCCGTCAGTGGTTCATTGCGTTCAATTCATAATGTATGTACTGTGTGTCAAATGGGCAAGTCTGCACGCTTCCCACTGTCACAGATAAATCATTCTAGTTCGTCTGTCCTCGATTTGATTTACACTGACATTGGGGATCCTCATCGGTCACCTCTGTTGACGATTTTAAATATTTCGTCCTGTTTGTTGACGACTACTCGAGGTGCATTTGGTTCTATCCGATGAAAAATAAAATAGACAGTTATCTCATTTTTACTCGGTTTCGTGCATTTGTTGAAAAATATTTCTGGACTCTTATTAAATGCATTCAGTCAGACTTGGATGGTGAATATAAAAAATTGCACTCTGTGTTCACTGCCGCAGGCATTTTGCATAGAAAGTCATGTCTGCACACACATGAACAAAATGGCCTACTTGAACGTAGGCATCGTCATGTTGTGAAAACTGGCTTGACTTTGTTAGCCCATAGCCATGTTACAAAAAAATATTGGTCATTTGCCTTCGAGGCGACAATTTATTTAATAAATCGAATGCCGACCTCAGCCTTACACAATAACAGTCTATATTCACAACTTTTTCATAAGTTACCAAACTACAAAATGCTACATTTGTTTGGATGTGAGTGCTTCCCATATCTACACCCTTATAACAGTCATAAAATGGAGTATCGGTCTGTTTCTTGTGTGTTCTTGCGCTATCCCGATTCTTTCGGTGGTTACAGGTGCTTGGACAAGACTACGAGACAAATTTACATTGCCCGACATGTCATATTCAACGAGGATGTCTTCCCGTTTCAAGTTGTAGGTGATACTTCTGTGAGCTCTTCCGCCGATGCCGCTAATTTGCCGTGGGCGAGCACCCAAATCTATCAACCTGCTACCTCTGGTGCTTCAATCCCACCGCCAATATCGCCTCAACCACCACCGGTTGCACTGACATGGAGTGGCGTTCTTCCCGTGCAATCCACTTAGTCTTCGTCTATAGTTGGAAGCATGTCCTCGTCTTTTCAGCCATCCACCTCTTCGACAACAATAGTGAGGACACGGAGGAAATACTTGCCAACATGCACCCATGGCATGCAGCTATAGACGACTATGCATCAACAACGCCAGCTACCACGTGCCTTGGTCGCCTCTGTCGACGATGATGAGCTAACGTGCCATTCCCAGGCCGTGAAATGTCCGCACTGGTGACATGATATGGATGTTGAGTTTAATGCCCTCCTGCAAAACAAGACTTGGTCATTAGTTCCATTTGTAAATACAATGAATCTAATAGGTAGTAAATGGGTGTATCGCATAAAACGAAAATTCGATGGCTCCATCGGCTGGTACAAAGCCGTCCGGTTGCCAAAGGGTTCAACCAGATTCCAGGCATTGACTACCTTGAGACATATAGCCCTGTGGTCAAACTGTCTACAATCCGGCTCTTATTAGCCTTTGCCGTCTCCAATAAGTGGACCATGAGGCAACTGGATGTCTATAACGGGTTCCTAAATGGACACATTTCTAAGGACATCTACATGCGGCAGCCCCTCAATTATGTTGATCTTACCTACCCTAATCATGTTTGCAAGCTTCAGCAGTCATTATATGGCTTCAAACAGGTTCCTCGCGCTTGGTTCACAAGACTTCATAATTATTTGGTTCAAGTTGGGTTTCGTTCGTAAAAAAACATACGTTTCGCTGTTTATTTACAGTTCTGGACAGGTCCGCCTCTACATTATGGTCTATGTTGATGACATTCTTATACTGGGGAATGATGCCACACAGGTGGAGTCTATGATCACTCAACTAGCTCCAACGTTCAAAATCCGTGACCTTGGAAAGCCCCGCTTCTTTCTCGGTGTTGAAGCCATCAAGGAGCCGCAACAATCATTTTCGCAAATGAGAACTTAGTTGCTCTAAACCTTTTTACGGCGCGATTGGATCTATTGGAACCACACTTGGGTGCTAAGGCAATCGCCGGTGGCAGCTTCGCCGCACCCCGCATGGGAAAGAAAGGCACAAGAAAAACATATCGCACTCAATTATACATTTTTACCAAATAAAGACCGGGAATGAGAGCGTTTCAATAAAACGTTATTGGCATAAATCCTACTTGATGTGACATTAAGTTGTTTTAACTTAAATTTATCAAGTCTAGAATATTCGAATTGTATAAAAAATTTCAATATCTATAAAGTCTATTCACCCCTTCTAGATTTGTAACTCAACCCTTTTATGACTAACACATTAAATATGAACATGTACTTCGTAATATATTAAAAATAAATTTATATCAAAATATAATAACCTTACTAAAAATTAAGATATAATATACCAAAATAATGAACAACGTATTTTGGCATATGCAATATGCCAAATGCATAAGCCATATGTGGCAACATAGAAATATAGAAATTTTTAGAATTAAAAATGTATTTACATGCATATACCAAATGCGTTTGGCTTTTTTTACAAATTTAAAATTCGTATATATACACATTACACACACAATTGAGGGTTGTTAAAAAATAAGGAAAAAATAAGTGGGATATTAATTTTTAAAGATACCAAGTTTACAATGATTAATATAAAATTAACCTCATGTATTGTTTACAAAAATTCTCAACTATTGATGAACTTTGACGGATAGTTATGATCAGTTTTCACTTTTTACCTGAAGACCCTATTCTCATTTGGACCCTCTTCTATAAATAGATCTGGTCATTTTTCACTTTTTAGATATGAGCATATTCAACCATCACATATATATAATGTAGGGTACTGTAATTAGTGTCAAACAGTTATAGTATGAGTACGAATAATATTAAGAAAAATTATATATGGACTCCTATGCAATAAAAACAAGTTCCCCTCATCACTAAAAAATAACAAATAATAATAAAAATAAAAAATGCTACATAAGTATGGAGTAAAAAATGCTAGTTATAATATTACTCTAATATTAAGGGCGTGCTTCCTTTTCAACCAAATTTTAGTTGGTTTGATTAAAATAGATGTTTTGGTGTTATATATTCTTTTCCCTTCTTGCTTTCTTTTGTGCAAGAAAGTTAACTTTACATTCTTTTCTTTTCTACAGCAAAGTGCCAAAGTGGATAGCAGATTAGTAGTGAAGTTAAACATCCATTTGTTAACATGGCACAAATTAAAGTTTCATTTTACATATTTATACATTTAGTATGGTGCGTTTGGTTCATTCATTGAAATCGAAATGAAAATGTGAATTGAATACTTAGTAATGATAATAAGGAGTTAATTCTATTTTTGGTCCTAGATTTATAGGTGACATTTTACTTTTAATCCTTTTTTTAAAAACATTCCTTATTGGTCCTAGTATTATTGTGGCAATGACCATATTTAGTTATGAGTGCGGAGTATAAAAATAATTTAAAAGTTAAAGTAAATAAAGCAATAAAGTACTAATATCTTTACAAGTTATTTTATATGTAATTAGTTAATAATAAACTACTAATTTACCAAATACTTTTTACAAACGACCAATATCATTATTAGCTCATTGCCAAATATTCTTAATTATATTTGGACTAGTTTGATACTTGTTGCCCATAAAGACAAAATCTTTCGCCCTAATAGGCCCCACACCTCGAGGCAACAAGAGTGTGGACTGGAGGATAAATCATAGTGACTTACCGTCCTATTAGGTGAGCTGACTAATCATTAAGTATTTGTGTAGATCATGGTCCACACGGACCCCGATCCAAAAACACATTATTTTAATTCATAAAATATATTATTTTAACACATAAAGTACATTATTTTATCTTATAAAATACATTATTTTACTCTAGAATGCTCATTATTCTAACATGCGCACGGAGTAAGGAATTTTTTTAATATCAAATCTACATTATTTCTTGAACTGGACATATTGTAATTAATTTTCATGCAACCGATATGGATAAGTTAGACATCAATTTTAGGTTTAAAAAAAAAAATAAGAGGGGGGTAATTTTGTCTCAAAATTATCCCTTTTTTTTCCTCTTTAAAAACGAAGGAATTGAAATACCAATGAGGGGCATGAGATTCTTTTTTTTTTTTTTTGAAAACAACAACAGAATACCAAACACTATAATTTCAATTTGTCGCTTCTTACCTTTCAATTCCCTGTACTCCTTTTCCTGTATACCAAACACTGTAATTTCAATTCCTACTTTATTCATTGAATTGCAATTCCACCGAATTACAATTCTTTTCCCCTAATTCCCTCCTCCCAACCAAACGCCCTGTCAAGTCATTACATAAAATATCACAAAGAAAGGAAGGAGAAACATGTCTCAATTCCCTACGTTCAGCTAAGAATACAGCTTTCCTAGCAAGTCTATAAGCTGCTCTATTCGCAGAACGTCTAACAAACGCAAAGCTAATATTAAGGAAATCTTTAGCTAGTTGTCTAAAATCGTCAAGAATGAGATCAAAAGAGGTTCAGTCTGAAGTGTTCGTAATACTTTGAATAACCGTTAGAGCATCAGACTCCACCTGAACCTTGTTGACACCCAGGGATTTAATCCAGTTCAGTGTCTCCCTAAATGAGGGAATTCTTTTTTCTTTTTTTGGAAACAGAGAAAATACATTAACTTAAATCATCAACAAGAACAAAATGAAGGGAATGTGGAGGAACAGCCATCTACTCCCTACGATCGGCAAAGAACAATGCTTCCCTCGCTAACATATGTGCTGCCTTGTTCGCGGACCGTTTAGCAAATGAAAAGCTAATGTCATAAACATCACTAGCTAGGTTTCTAATGTCCTGGAGAATGAGATCAAAGGAGGACATACAAGAGGAGGCCTTCAAGCCTAAAATTACAAGTTGTGCATCAGATTCAACAATAAAAGATTGAAAGTTCAAGGCTTTAATCCATTTGAGAGCTTCCCGGATTGCAATAGCCTCCCCAATTTTTGGTTGATACAGATTATCGCAGCTCTGCTGAAGGGCAGCAATAAATTTCCCTTCCTCATCTCTTAGAATGCATCCCAAGCCTGTCCTTTTCTTTGTAGCATCAAAAGCTGCGTCCACATTCAGTTTGAGCTTGCCGAAATGTGGTCTTTTCCAAGTATGTACTGTTGTAGTAACATTCTCTTCTCCATTGGTGTTGTGAATCGTCCTCCAAGCATCAAGAAAAACAACAGCTTCATCAACAATATGGGAAGGGTGTGATCTCTGGTTCTGCCACACCAACTTGTTCCTAGCATCCCACACTTTCCAACACACAGTAGCCATTAAAGCTAAGGAATCAGATTTGAGCCTTGAAACACAATCATTAAACCAATCCAGAAAAAGACCTCCTGCTCTTTGAGGGATAGAAGGGATTTTGCTCCAGCAGGATTTAGCAAAGGCACATTCTGTAAAGAGGTGATCAATGGATTCAGGGTAAAAGTCACAGAGTATGCATTGACATTGAACATCAACTCTCCTACTGCGAAGATTGTCTGTAGTTGGTAGACAATTGGTGCACATTTGCCACAAAGTTTTTTATCCTTGGTGGGAGAGGTGAATTCCATATAGCAGTCCATTGTGGTCTAACCCCTACTATCATGGGATTGAGTAGATTCCTATAGCAGCTTTTGACTGAGTACATTCCACTGTCTTCAGCACCCCAGATGATTCTCTCTTGGCTTTTAATAATAGGTAGAGGTATACTCATAATATGATCCCAATCTTCTTCCACAAATATATCTTTGATAATTGCCTCTGCCCCCTTTTCCTGATTCATCTCCATGAGAGAATTGACCTTTGCATGTTCCAAATAATGTGGCATAGCAGTCTTGACAAAGGGATTATCCTTTCTAGGAATCCATGGGTCCTTCCAAATATTTATGGAGTGACCATCACCCACCCTCCATCTACAATTGGCTTTCATGATAGGTTGTGCTTCCATGATACTCCTCCATACAAATGATGAGTTGCTCCCCAGTTTGGCCTCAAGGAAGGAAGTATTGTTGAAGTATTTTGCTTTAAAAACTCTTGAGACAAGTGAATCCGGAAACTGAATAAACCTCCACGCTTGCTTACCAAGGAGAGCTATATTAAACTCTCTAATCTTGCGAAATCCCATACCACCAAAGCTTTTTGGCTTGCACAGATCCTGCCATTTCTTCCAATTGATGCCCCTATTACTGTCAACATCCCCCTTCCACCAGAATTTGTTCATAGCTAATTCTATACCATTGCAAGTCTCCACCGGAAGAAGAAAGATGCTCATTGCGAAAGTTGGTATAGCATGAAGCACATTCTTAATTAAGACCTCTCTACCAGCTTTTAAAAGAAAATTGTTGTTCCAACTCTTGATACGGCTTATAACCTTCTGTCTGATGAAGCCTAGAATCTGATTTTTGCTTCTTCCAACCAGGGATGGAAGCCCCAAATACCTGCCTGAGTGGGAGCCTTCCGAGATACCCATAACTTCACACACCACCTCCCTAGTGAGACTGTCAACGTTTTTACTGAACATAAGGGAGGATTTATTGTAATTAATGTGCTGCCTCGAAGCCAAAGAAAATTCTGCCAAAGTAGCCTTCATAACATTCGCTTCAAAGGAGTTTGCCCTACAAAAAAGAAGGTAATCGTCTGCAAAAAACAAATGACTGACTTCTGGGGCACCCCTAGCAACTTTGATGCCATGAATACCATTGTTTTTAATCTCCATTGAAATCATAGCACTTAAGCCTTCCATAACCAGGATAAACAGGTAAGGCGAGAGGGGGTCCCCCTGTCTTAATCCCCTCCTAGGAACGATAGGACCCAATTCCTTTCCTTCAAGACTGACCTTGTACTGGACAGTATTGATGCAGTTAACAATCATATCAACAAAATCCTGACAGAAACCTAACTTACATAGAATCCCTTCAGACAAGTTCCCAACTCACTCTATCATAGGCCTTACTCATATCAATTTTCATGCTCACATACCCCGTGTTCCCCTGAGTTTTCCTATTGAGGTAATGATGAGATTCATAGGCCAACAGGAGGTTGTCTGTAATCAATCTATTGGGGACAAAAACACTTTGAGAGTTTGAGATCAAGGAATTCAGGAGAGGTTTGATTCTGTTTGCAAGAGCTTTGGCTAAAATCTTGTAAAGAACGTTACACAAGGCTATGGGTCTAAGATCAGACATGGGAGGTAACAGTATGATTTTTCCCAAATAAATTTTTGAAATAATTAACAATGAGGTTATTTAGATCATTACCTCTATCAACCCACACCCCTTCATCATTTTTTAAGCGTCTGATTTGATTAACTTGTCTCCTTCGGCGAACGGAATTATGGAAAAACTTTGTGTTTTGATCGCCATCCTTCAACCAATACTCCTTCGCTCTCTGACGCCAATAAGAATTCTGATGTTCCAGAGCTCTGAGGTGTTGGATTTGGGCTTCTCTAAATTTTGCACACCCATACTTATCCCTGGGGTTCTTGTACAAGCACATCTTTTTTTCCCAAAATTCGATCCTCTGACGAAAATTCCTAGTGAACATCTTACCCCAGCTCTAGACCTCCATACCACACTGTTCGAGTCTATCCAGGATCTCCCTGCCTTGAGTCGAACTCCAGCTATTAAGGACAACTTCACGGCAGTTTGCTTCCTTTAGCCAAAGGTTCTCAAATTTGAACCTAGGTCTATGGTAGACTTTGTACTGCATTTCAAGATCCAGTAAGAGAGGTAGATGGTCGCTACGAGAGGTTACAAGAGACTAAGCCTGAGCAACCCCAAAAAAATCCCTCCATGTATCTGAGACTAGAATGTGGTCCAACTTCGCTTGAATCCATTCAGGCTTCCCACGAGATTTCTCCCACGTGAACTGGTGACCGGAGAAATTGAAATCTGATAGCCCACTGGAATCCACAGCCTCACGAAATCCTTCCATTAACCAGTTAGGTTGCGGATTACTCCCTTTTTTTCAAACAGAAACATGATATCGTTGAAATCGCCCACCACAGCCCATGGGAGATTTTCCTGTCTTG
Organism: Ipomoea triloba; assembly: GCF_003576645.1. NCBI lineage: Eukaryota > Viridiplantae > Streptophyta > Magnoliopsida > Solanales > Convolvulaceae > Ipomoea > Ipomoea triloba. Next base: position 14,555,834 of record NC_044929.1, on the reverse strand, counting down.
AGAGTTGTTTGAGTAAGTTCCATCCGAGGTGTCGCCGGTTCCTGTCCGGCTCGCCATAGAAGCCGGTGAGTCTCCATTGCCTTCCATTCGTCGGATGTGTAACAATAGTATCAATGTGACGGTTCGAAAAGCTCTTAATACTAAGTAGCGGGCTGGACTTCCAAAAACAAGCAAGACCTCCACTATGGCCCCTATTCTCTACACTCAAAAGACCTTCAAAACCCAATCTCCTTCTAATGGGCTCTAACTTAAACTGGCCCACTAGAGTCTCAATAAGAAATACTACATCAGGCTTCTTAGAGTGGATAAGGTCCACCGAAACTTGAACTGACGTGGGATTGCCGAGCCCACAACAGTTCCAGACTTAAATGAGGGAATTCTAATTCCATAAAAATAAGAGAATTGCAATTCCCTCCAACGAAATGAAATTTGTTTACTATTTTCTTTACATCACTACAATTTCAACATACTTTCATAAGTGGTCCACATTTCATATCATATTAAAAAATTACGGAGTATTATATTTCACCAATATTATTATTATTATTATATAAATTATTAAAAATTAATTTTAAAAAAGTGACAAAAATCTCTACACTCATGACATGATATTTTTACTACACTTTTCAAGATTTGCAATCTTTGTCTATTTCTTTTAAAGTTAATAAATAGTGACTAGTGATATGGCTTATGGCATGTCATTTTGTTAGAGGTAAATTTTAAGAATGAGGATAGTCTCGTAACCTCTTGGGCCCAAGAAAATGACATTATAATATTTTCTCTTGCTTTTATCTAGAATTTACCACTTAAAAATTAACTGAGATGTATATAGGGACTGCAAAATATTTTCTTGTCCATTTGTATTTGTAGTTTTCCTTCCACACTAACGCCCCAATCCAAGTACACAGGACGCGACATAAATCTGCAGATGTGCGTAGTTTAGTTGTAAAAATCCAATCAAATGTAACGTGATAACGTAGCTATCATTTTCCCAATCTGCGTCAGCGCATGATATAGTTTGCATTTTGCAATAAGCACACCACGGCTGGGCGGGGCTGGACCGACTATGCAGATTACGCAGTGTATTGCGTAGTTGCGTAAGACGGCCTAAAATCTGTATTTTAAATCACGGGTTTGGACTATTCTCTATCGCCACGCAGCAGATAATTGACCTCCACCCAACAAGAATCAGCTTAGTTTCTTCGCCAGAAGGTTTGGGTGAAATCTTCATTCTGGAAAAAAACAAAACAAAATGGGTTCTTTGAAGAGCGACGGTGAAGTGGAGAGCATTGCAGGTGAATCGAAGGAAGCAATCCTATACGTCAATGGGATTCGGAGGGTACTGCCCGATGGTTTGGCCAACTTGACACTTCTTGAATATCTAAGAGGTTCTTATACTCCGTAGCTTCTTATTCCTGTTCTTAGATATTTGTAATGATTATGTCTTTGTAGTGTTTGAGAAGTGTGAAATCAAAATCTGAAATTTAATTCAGATTCTGTCTGTCTGACTTATATGCAGCCTGGGTACTTATTCTTTTTCTTTACTTTTGTAGTTTTTATTATTATTATTTATTTTATTTTTTATATGTGAGTTTGAAGTTAAGATGGTTTAAATTGGTTAATTTTGGAAAAAAAGGGAATTCAACAGAAAGGGGAATAGATGAGCAAAGGTGGTTAAGATTGATGCTTGGCACTTACTGTTTTTATTTGATAGACACATTTGGGTCTTGAATAATAATCCCAAGTTACTTATGAATTATTATCTTAAATAAGCTAAAAGGTGCTGGACAGTCTATAATCACTGATCTTTGCAAGCATCAAGGATGTAGTGCAATCTCAGTAATCTAATTAAAGGTATAGAACTGGTCAACTGGAGAAGCAGCTCAAAGAAAGGATCTTAAAAAGTAGGAGGAGGATTTCTTAGGGAACAGTAACAGTAGAAACAGGGAGTTGAAATAGTGTTGTCTGATTTCTTCTCTACTTGTCTGTGTCAGTGCAGATGTTGGTCTGACTGGGACAAAGCTAGGCTGTGGCGAAGGTGGTTGTGGGGCATGCACGGTCATGGTCTCTCATTTTGATCAGTATTCCAAGAAAAGCATGTGAGTCTCTAGTCTTTTCTGTGTCTTCCATGTTTCTCTCTTTGAAATTTTCTATTTGCGTGTTTGTATGAACCCCTAGGTGGGTTCTTATTAGTTCCGGGATGTATACTATTTATTCAGATGAGTTCTTTTTTAGCCATTGAGCCATTATTGACTTATGGTCTTAAATGTGCCTTATTCACCTGTACTGTGCAACTTGAAAATTCTTGCATTTTCCTCAGTTAACTGCTCAAGGGTACCATCACATGCTATTCCCTTTTCTAAAGTGATTCTATTGGTAAGACAGAACTGTAAAGCCAAAAAAGAAAAAGAAAAAAAAAAGCTATTTATCAACTAAGTCATAATCCAAACATAGAATCAAGTTTTGGAATGATGGCTTTAATATCTATTTTGGAAATCATTTTTTCACTTCTCTTACTATTGTTTTTGTACCGTAGTAAAGAGCTTTGCACATCATGCTTGCTTTATTGCATGTTGGTTAATTAAGTTTAAATTTCTAAAAAAAAAAAAAATGGCTACAAGTGATTTTTATTTATTTTTTATTTTTTTATTTTAGTGTTGTTATAATCTCTCCCCACATATTAACCATCTCTTCTTTATATGAGTCCATTTTAGGCATCATGCTATTAATGCATGCTTGGCTCCTCTATATTCTGTAGAAGGGATGCATGTCATTACAGTGGAAGGAGTTGGGAATCTTAGACATGGTTTGCATCCAATCCAGGTATATCTATTTATATTTATATCCTGATCCTTTTCCTTTTAAGATCCTTGCTAGCAATTCTGTTCTCTTTCTAACATAAATATTAAGATAATTATAACAGAAATCCTCTTGAAGATGGTAGGCTCTAATTTTGAATGATAATTTCTAATTTGTCCACTAAATTCTTTAGGAATCATTAGCCCAAGCTCATGGCTCACAATGTGGCTTCTGTACTCCTGGTTTTGTTATGTCCATGTATGCATTGCTAAGATCATCTCAAGAACCACCTACTGAAGAGCAAATTGAAGAAAGTCTTGCAGGAAATTTATGTCGATGCACCGGTTATAGACCAATTATGGATGCATTTCGAGTATTTTCTAAAACTAATGATGCCTTGTACACTAGTGGATCATCAGAAGGGAATGCTGGATTTCTTTGTCCTTCAACCGGTAAGCCATGTTCATGTGGTTTGAAAGATGGAAGCAACGAACAGAGCACTAAAGATCATGTAAATTATGGTGGTTGCTGGAGGCCAATATCTTATAGTGAAATTGATGGAACTGCATACACGAAGAAAGAGCTCATTTTCCCTCCTGAACTTTTGTTGAGAAAAATGACATATTTGAGTTTGAGTGGATCAAATGGATTAAAATGGTATAGACCCTTGAAACTTCAAGAAGTCTTAGATCTTAAAGCAAGGTACCCAGCTGCAAAGTTAGTAGTTGGTAATTCAGAGGTTGGGATTGAAATGAGACTTAAAAGAATACAGTATCCTGTGTTGATCTCTGTTGCACACATTCCTGAACTGAATCAGTTGACCATTGAAAAAGATGGTTTAATAATAGGTGCTGCTGTTAAACTTACACAGCTTGTTGAAGTACTAAAAAAAGTATCTAATGAGCGAGATCCATATGAAACATCTTCATGTAGAGCTCTTATTGAGCAGATAAAGTGGTTTGCTGGAACACAAATACGAAATGTTGCATCAGTTGGTGGGAACATCTGTACTGCCAGTCCAATATCAGACTTAAATCCTCTTTGGATGGCTGCTGGAGCAAAATTTCAAATCATTGATTGTAAAGGAAATATCAGGAGGACTAAGGCTGAAAATTTCTTCCTGGGCTATCGCAAAGTGGATCTGGCAAGTAATGAAATTTTGCTATCTGTGTTTTTACCTTGGAATAGACCATTTGAATTTGTGAGAGAATTCAAGCAAGCTCACAGGAGGGATGATGATATTGCAATTGTCAATGCGGGGATGCGTGTTTTCCTTGAAAAAAAGAATAAAAATTGGGTAGTTTCAGATGCATCAATTGTGTTTGGTGGGGTTGCTCCTCTTTCATTGGTTGCATCTAAAACAAGAGAATTTTTAATTGGGAAAAGTTGGAATAAAGAGTTATTGCAGGGTGCTTTGGAGCCCTTGAAGGAGGAAATTGTGCTGATGGAAAATGCACCTGGTGGAATGGTTGAATTTCGAAAATCATTAACCCTTAGTTTCTTCTTTAAATTTTTCTTGTGGGTTTGTCATCAAATGAGTGGAGAAATTGTTGAGAGGGTGCAGTCATCTTATTTGTCAGCTATAGAACCATTTAACAGACCATCCTTAAGTGCAAGTCAGGATTTTGAGATTAGGAAGCATGGGACTTCTGTAGGCTCTTCTGAAGTTCATCTTTCATCAAGGCTTCAGGTTCGGACTATTTTGAATGAAAGCTATCAATCTGATTAGTATCTTGTATTTGTGTCTATAGTATTCAGTCTTGAATTCAATGACCAAATTTAATGCACATACAATCATGATAATGTACATGTATAAAGGGAACAAGAATTTTACAATGGCATGCACTGACCACAGACTGGGAGATTACAATTAAAGTGACTCATTTGCACTTGTACTATGCGCTTTATGGTTGTTGCTATTGATGCATGCTTATCTGAATTGGTGGAATGGGAAGAGTGAAAGCTTCTTGTTTTGTTTGATTCCATGGTTGATCTTATTCTCTCTTCAGTTAAAATGTTGAATGACTTAACACAAGTACTAGCTTGAATCTTGCATTTGAGCAATTCACTAGCTAATATATCATTGACATTGATTCCTGGCTGCTAGTGTCCCATGCTTGTGTCAGCAAATAATTTGCTACTATGTACCTTTTAAACATGCTATCTGTTGTCTGTTAGTGTGTGTGCAGTGCTCCACTTCTTTCTTTTTTTTTTGGATTAAAAGAATCTGATATAAGGTGATCTTATTGCTTTTTTGTTCTCATTCTAATTTTCAATAGAAGTTTATGCTTTGCAGTACATTAAATGAAATGATTCTTTGCTGTTGAAATCCTGTCTGGAAGCATTTGTTTGTTTTGTAGTCATTTTATCTTCTGCCAGGGTGGCAGCATATTTTTCCAACACCATTCTATCAAATTTTTTCACTACTGAATTAGTTGTTTCTTGAATGCTACGGAGTATATGAAAAAACATTTCTATGCGCACAGATACCCAGGTAATTAAAAGATTTTTTGAGCGGGAAGCCTTTCACATGCTTAAAGCTGCCAAATACGAACTTACAGAGTTACAGACTTGTTCAACTGCTTATACCAATTCTCCTTCAATGAATACTTTGCTTCCCTATTAGTCTCTGACATTTTGGCTGGTATGCTCACAGGTTTCAGGGGAGGCAGAATATACTGATGACATTCCCATGCCTCCAAATAGTTTACATGCTGCCCTCATATTGAGTAAAAAGCCTCATGCAAGGGTACTTTCAATAGATGATTCAGAGGCCAAGACCTCACCTGGATTGGCTGGAATATTTTATGCCAAAGACGTTCCAGGTAGCAATATGATTGGACCAGTTATAGAGGATGAGGAACTTTTTGCAGCGGAATATGTTACTTCTGTAGGTCAGGTATGGTTCATGTTGCATATGGTTGTTGCACTAAGAATGGAAATCCTGAGCTTAATTGCAGCAGCGTAAATTTAGTGAAGACTAAAGATTATTATACGGCATTTTTGTGTGTGTCGAAATGTGGAATATCAATGAATCTTCCTGTATGCACGCGTTTAACTCATATATTTTCATATCTATTGAAGGCTATTGGAGTGGTTGTTGCTGATACTCATGAAAATGCAAAACGTGCTGCTGCAAAGGTTCGTGTTGAGTATGAAGATCTGCCTGCGATTTTATCAATACAGGATGCTGTCCGGGCTAACAGTTTTCATCCAAATACTGAAAGGTGCTTGAGAAAGGGAGATGTTGAACAATGTTTTCAATCGGGTCAATGTGATAAGATTATAGAAGGCGAAGTTCATATTGGTGGTCAGGAACACTTTTACTTGGAGCCTCATGGTACTCTAATATGGACATTGGACGGGGGCAATGAGGTGCACATGATCTCATCTACGCAGGTGGTTGAACTCTTGTTTTATGAACTTGCACCTTGGTTTTATAAATACGCACAAATAATCTAAATGCAATTTGTGCTTTCCTGTTCTCACATATTGTCTTCTTGGCACTTCATCCTTTTCAAACTGAAAAGCATTGTTTATTACTATTTTGGATCATCTCATAATCATCTTTCACTTTTGGAAAATTTGTGCTACATTTCAGTAGTAGCTCATGTGGTGATCAGTTATTTTTTAAACACACACTTACCTTTAAATGTTGGACGAAATCCATGTATGTTTTGCCTCCGATCCCTCCATACTAATCCATATAGTAGTAAATTTTTGAAAGTTTTACCAAGCCAAACCACGAATTTTCATTTGTAATCGATGTTACATTTATTAGTGGTTTGATGATGCTGGCAAAATTACTTTCCATTGGGTTGATCATAAAAATTTCCAGGCTATAGCCTCAAACACTGTTAATAACCATGGTTAAGTCTGAGTGTGTATTTTCATATTTCTTGCGATGCCCTAGTGACTTGATAACTGATTGTACGACACTTTAAAATGACAGATGTTGGAGACATGGTTGAGTGTGTAGGTTTATGTGTATTGTAATTTGTACATGTTGGCAACCATTTCAATTATTGGTTTTTAGCTTTACTTTCACAGTCAACTAGCAGAGCAATTGTTTCTGAGAAAATTTTCCAATCATTATTCGCTCAATTCCAGGCTCCTCAGAAACATCAGAAGTATGTCTCTCGTGTTCTTGGTCTTCCAATGTCTAAAGTGGTTTGTAAGACCAAAAGAATTGGTGGTGGATTTGGAGGCAAGGAGACTAGATCAGCTTTCTTGGCTGCTGCAGCTGCTGTTCCATCATACTTGTTGAATCGTCCAGTAAAAATTATACTGGACCGGGATGTGGACATGATGATAACTGGGCAGAGGCATAGCTTCCTTGGAAAGTATAAGGTACTTGTGTCTGTTCTCAAATCATATCATGTTAATACATCCTTATGGGTCAAAATACAAATACCTATGAGGTCCTTGTATTATAGTATTTTGTTCAATTTAGTCCTTGTATCTTTATTTTGTTCAATTTAGTCCCTGTACTTTAAAAAGTGGTGCAATTAAGGACAATAGTAACTGGTACTAATATTAACGTTAACTTAGCTTAAGTGGTACTGACATTATCATTGTCACATCATGATATTTATATTCCAACTCATATATTACTTTATAAATATTTAAAATTAATTATTTTTACCACCAATATATTACATTAATATGTCCGAAATAAATAATTACAACTGTGCCCCTAATGAGATTTAAACACTTGATGCCAGCATGCTTGTAATTATTTATTTTGGACATATTAATGTAATAGAATTAATACTTCCTATGGTCCTTTGAGTATTGTGCTATTACCAGCAAACGTCCCCCGAGTATAAAATAACCAGCAAACATCATCCGAGTATCAAAAAGTGACCAACAAATGTTCCCGAGTATAAAAAAACCAGCAAACGTCATCCGAGTTAGTGAAGGCATGAAAGTGGCGTTACATTTACGACTTTGGTTGGGTACACTCAGTTTACCCTTCAATTTAACGCCACTTTCAGACATTTGCTAATGGAAGACTACGGGTTGTCACTTTTTTATACTCAAAGGAGTCAAAGAGGACGTTTGCTGGTGATAACACAATACTCGAAAGACCACTAGAGGTATTAACTCTAATGTAATAGTGGTAAAAATAATTAATTTTAAATATTTATAAAATAATATATGAGTTGGAATGTAAATGTCGTGATGTGGCAGTGATGATGTCAGCGCCACATAAACTAAGTTAATGTTAATATTAACACCGCTAACTATTGTCCTTAATTGCAACTTTTTAAAGTATAGGAACTAAATTGAACAAAATAAAGGTACAAGGATTAAATTTAACAAAACACTATAGGACAGGGACCTCATAGGTACTTTGCCCCATCCTTATGTGATATTGTGATCTTTATGTAGAAAGACCAACTTAGGGCATACTGAAATATTTAGACAAAATTGATTGATTGAGATAACATTTCATAGGTAATAACTTCTCTACTTCATTCTCATCTATGCTTATTTGCAGTGTCAAATAATCATAAATACAATTCTCACTCTTAAAATTATCAAACATTTCTAAAATTAAATTATGCCATATTTCTAACCTCCTTTTCAAGTTGGGAAGAGAAGAAGAAATGACCTAATCACCTTCGTTTCTTGATTGACTTTATAGGTTGGCATAGTTTCATTGTGATTTTCATCAAATTTCTTCACTTCGTGTTGTTTTCTTTTGTAGTCTGATAACAAAGCAATATGTATGTAGGTTGGTTTTACAAATGATGGGAAAGTGCTTGCATTGGATCTTGAAATCTACAATAATGCTGGAAATTCACTTGATTTATCATCTGCCGTACTTGAACGGGCTATGTTCCATTCAGATAATGTCTATGAGATACCAAATGTTCATGTTTCTGGGAAGGTTTGCTTCACTAATTTTCCTAGTAATACAGCTTTCAGAGGTTTTGGAGGTCCACAGGGTATGCTGATCACTGAAAATTGGATTGGAAGAATTGCCTTGGAGGTTAAGAAAACTCCTGAAGAAATCAGGGTACGATATGTGATTCTTGTGATATTTGGTCCGTGATGATGATTCTCTATCATTGGTCATCTCTTTTTATTAATCTTAGACATGTCCATACATAAATACGTCCATTTATTCTTTATTTTCCAGGAGATTAATTTTCTGAGAGAAGGAGCAGTCTTACATTATGGTCAAAAAATCGAAAACTGTACCTTGGAACGCCTCTGGAATGAATTGAAGTTATCATGCGACTTTTCTAATGCTTGTAAAGAAGTTGAAAAATTCAATCTTGGTAATCGGTGGAAGAAGCGAGGAATTGCCATGATTCCAACAAAATTTGGGATATCTTTCACAACAAAGTTTATGAACCAGGTAACTTCCTAGTTTCTACACATTGATAGGTCATCGTAGTTATATTAGTAGACGACTAGACAATTTAAGTTAAAGATCGACATGATTGCTTATGTAGGCAGGTGCACTTGTTCAAGTCTACACAGATGGAACAGTATTGGTTACTCATGGGGGTGTGGAGATGGGGCAAGGCTTGCATACAAAAGTTGCTCAGATTGCAGCATCTTCCTTTAATATTCCACTCAGTGCCGTTTTTATATCAGAGACTAGTACTGACAAGGTATTCCTTGTGTGCTGATTGTGCAATTTGTTTTCTTATTCTTAATTTTACTTTCATGTGGCATTTGCAGAAAGTTGTCTTCAACTTGCGTTTCTTCTATTTCTTTACATCATATATATATTTCCTTTTAGTTTGAATGTATTTCCCTGTGATGTATATTGTTGTTGTTTTTTTTGTTTTTTTTTTTTATTTTTTTTTTCACTTAAGGGTATAGCTTTTAGTCATGCTACTAATGCATTTGTCTCATCCCTCTTTCTCGATCAATCTAGGTTCCCAATGCATCACCAACGGCAGCTTCTGCAAGCTCTGATATGTATGGCGCTGCAGTTTTAGATGCCTGTGAACAAATAAAAGCAAGAATGGAGCCTATTGCATCTAACCGTACTTTCAACTCTTTTAAGGAGGTACATTCGTTGCAGATATTCAAATGTTGGATTTCTCTAATTCTGTTGCCACTAATAAATCTTTTCATATTTCATCTACATATGTTATTGTTGAACGGGAAATTCTAAATGACCTATAAAGAGTATACCTGTGTGTGTCTCACTCAGTCACTCTACATATGTAGAAACTATTGTGGAAGGAAGATAAACAAATATCACATTCTGAAATTATTGGGAGGCATATAGAACACTGAACTCATATGAATATAACGCAAAAAACGTTGCTAACCATTCATTATCTCTAACATATTGCTTCTAATGATAGACCTTTACTTTTGGACATATTATTGTTTTGGTTGCTATTACTGCTTCTAATTCTCATTTAGGTTATAATAAGATTATTGGTTGTTTCGATACTTCTAGCTCGTCATTGCTTGCTATCTGGAGAGAATAGACCTCTCTGCTCATGGATTTTCCATCGTTCTTGATATTGGCTTCGATTGGAAAACTGGTCAAGGGACCCCGTTTAGGTACTTCACCTATGGGGCTGCATTTGCTGAAGTTGAAATCGATGCATTAACCGGAGATTTTCACACTAGGAGAGCAGATGTTCTCTTGGACCTCGGCTTTTCTCTTAATCCCGCAATTGATGTTGGACAGGTTCTTTCCAACCCCTTCTTGAAATTGTAATTTACTTATTGGATGGAGTAAATGAATATTAACCCTGGTATTAGAATTTCAATATGGATGAAATCATGAAATCTTCGACAAAATCATAGTGAAAGTTGTTTTGCCTCATTGCATTCTTAGTACTCTCTATAATCACGCAGATTGAGGGAGCATTTATACAAGGCTTGGGTTGGGTAGCTTTGGAAGAGCTGAAATGGGGGGATCCCGCACACAAATGGATTCCATCTGGATGCCTACTCACATCTGGACCGGGAAACTACAAAATTCCTTCCGTGAATGATGTCCCTTTCAAATTCAACGTTTCGCTTTTAAAAGTAAGTTTCCCACTTTCTATTAGTGACAGTTTGACACTGACATCCAGGTACCTCGGTGCTTATATTTGCTGAAAACAGTCTTAACCAAATACGACCTTTACAGTACATACATGTGCATAGAATGATAAAAACCCGAGATTATAAGCTGTTTCTATTCTGTAACCCTTCGTTTCCCAATATAACATAACAAGATAGTAAATTTACGAGTGATAACAAAATATACTGAAAACAGTCTAGATGGGGGATCTAGAGACTCGAGAACATAATATGGTGCGCTTGCAATACGTGGTTTTTGTGGAAAGTAATTTCTTTGAACAGATTTTGTTACATCCCCGTTTCATACTTCCACGATTACTTGATTTTATTGGAGGTTCGATCCTCAAACCCCTGGGTTTGAGCCGGTCAGCTATGGGTAACCTAGGCTGGTTTACCTCCTTGTGGTCCTTTGCCGGCTAGAGTCACAGGGCGAGGAGAAAACCTCGTTAAAAGAACGATTACTTGATTTTATTAAGCTGACGCTGATATATATGACTTTTTCGTGATAAGTTACACTAGCTTGATGGCCACGAATGCTGTGGGGATTCCCTTCTTAAAACCGTCGTTTTAAAATGTTGTTGGCAGGGTGCTCCAAATCCGAAGGCCATCCATTCCTCCAAAGCTGTAGGGGAGCCGCCCTTCTTCCTCGCCTCGTCTGTATTTTTCGCCATCAAAGATGCCATTGCATCTGCGCGAGCTGAAGCCGGCTATAGCGGTTGGTTTCCTCTCGATAATCCGGCTACACCCGAGCGCATACGCATGGCTTGTCTGGACGAGTTTACGAAAGCGTTCATCGACGCCGATTATAGGCCCAAGCTTAGTGTGTAACTGTGTTGTGTAAGTCTATTTTTAGGAAAATATAGGGCTGATATTTTAGAATTATTAACAATAATGAATGCTGTGTCGCCCAATAGATGCATTAGTGTACAAAATTATCTCCCTTCTGATATGCTACACTGACTTGTCATGGAGGAAGGTTTGTAATATTTGACTGCAAAATGTACCTTCTTTAGACTTCTGAGACACAAGAATCTCAAGACAACGAAGTGATAGGTTCTCTTCCAAGTAATTATGTTATAGAGGACAACTCTATGTTATAAGAGTACAACCAGTCGTGTTGTTTGAAACGGAGTATTTATAAAGATTTAAATTTGACTATCTTTCGGAGTTGTTTATTGACTATGGACACAAGTTATATCATGGACTAAGATTTACCTTGTATTATGAACTTTGATTCAAATTGACATTCAGGTGTATTGACGTTAATATATTATGTATTTTTAGTTAATAGATTATGTACATATTATCTATCTTGTATAATGTAGAATTAATATCATTTTTGGTCCTACGGCTTTTGATGTCTTATCATTTTTTGTACACAACTTTAAATTTTTTAGTTTTGGTGCCTAACTTTGTTAATTTTATCAGTTTTGTTCAATATCTAAGCAAAAGAAAAACCATATAATAAAAAAATTTGCGTCGTTGATATTGGCGGTTTTAGTTCGCGTTGATGCAAATAAATGAATTCGTATGTGATATTTGTTGATTGAATTATTTAAGAATAGTTATAGGAATATTTTTGAAACAACTAGATATTTCGAATGTTAGGAGGATGAGTTCTGTGTATTTTGTGTCATTATTCTGTTCATTCTATTAAGATATTCTGTGTATTCTAGACAACGGCTCTTTATAGTTATGTTAGTAACACAGGTTGTGATGTGTATGTGCATTCGAATATTAGGGGGATTTGTGTCAATATTCTGTGTATTTTATGAAGTCATTCTGTGTATTCTAGACAAGGATTTTGTGTATTCATATTAGTAGTATTTAAACACAGATTGTGATGTGTTTGTGTATTTGATGTTTTCATTTTCTGTGCATTATTGTTAGGAGTTATGTGTATTATGGTTATGGATTATGTGTGTTTAACAATTGGAGTAGTGTAAATAATAAGATCAGTTATGTGTATGGTGTAAGAATTTTCTGTGCATTCTATTCTACGAAGACATTCTGTGTATTCTGGATAATAGGATACACAGAATATAAACCCAAGTATTATCTCTTATGTTCCATGTGGTATGGTATTGAAAATCAATAATATATAGAATAATATATTAGAATACACATAATCATAAGCCTAAGTATTATCAATGGCTTAAGTATTAGTATTATTGTTGTCTCATGAGGTGTGGTACTCGAAATTAATAATGTACAGAATAAAATACACAAAATCATTGAATAGGATACACAGAATTACACATAAGAATACACAAAATTACACATAATGGTGTCCGTTGCGCCTCAATTTCTCACTACTTAAATACACAGAATCATTGAATATATACACTGAATTACACATAAGAATATACAGAATTACACATAATGGTGTCCATCGCGCGTCAATTTCTCACTACTTAATTAAACGACGCCGTTTTAAACTAGGGTCCTCGATATAAGAATTGATAGATATAGATAAGCATGAGATCCACATAACAATACAAAGCAAATTATATTCTAATGTTTAGGGCTTGTTCTTTGTAAAAGCAGGCCATATCACCCAAGATCCATATAAGAAGGCCCAACCAACTCGTGCAGAGGAATTTGGCGCGGAATGTACCCGTTCTTTCCCGCCAAAATGAGCATAAGCCACACTAAAGTTCACTCCGAGCTCACTAGCCCTAGGCATAATCTCACTCTCTCTGGTTGACCGACGGGAAGAGTGACGCTCCGATCATGGCTTCCGATTCGTCTCCGGCCAACACTCCCGGCGGTAAGGAAGACCTATCTTTCCTTGGAATCTTTTCTTCCAACTATTTCAGTGTTATGAAATGCTTTTGCAATTGCATTTAGTTTAATCTTCACCTTGAGTTGTTGAATGATGAGTGTAAATTACAGATCCATCTTCGCCTTACGACTCGCTTTCGAGCCCAATTGCAAACACGTTCTCATCTCCCGCCGATTCCGGTCGGCGGAAACGCGGGCGTCGCTCTTCCTCCGCTGCAACGCCACCGGCCCCTGCTAACCCTCGCTTTTCCACTCCTGACGCCACGCCTACTCCGTCCAGCAGGAATCCTCGAAGACGCGGCGGAGGAAGGTTTACTTCCGCCGCTGCTGCGGCCACGCCTTCCTCCACCAATGATGCACCGCAGTCCTCGATGGGCGGTGGCGGGGGTGATTCCTCGGCGCCTTCGCCCTCCTCGGACGGCGGAGATGACGCCCCACCAACGTATGTCTGGGGCACAAACATTGTTGTTCAAGATGTGAATGCTGCAATTCTGAGGTTTCTTAGGCATTTCCGTGAAGATTCTTCTCAGGATGAAGGGAAATACATGATATCCATTCACCACGTGATTGAAATGGAAGGTGATTCACTTGATGTGGATGCAAACGATGTGTTTAACTATGACAGTGATTTGTATAACAAAATGGTTAGATATCCACTTGAGGTCCTAGCCATTTTCGACATTGTTTTGATGGACATGGTAAGCAGAATCAACCCGTTGTTTGAAAAGCACATACAAGCTCGAATTTTTAATCTTAAAACGTCCACTCCCATGAGAAATCTCAATCCATCTGGTTAGTCACATCTTCTGTTACATTCTATCTGATAAATTTCCATTTGCTTCTGTTTAACAGTGTGCTTTTAAAACTAAATTTGCCTCTGTTTTCTGTTCCTAGATATTGAGAAGATGGTTTCAGTTAAGGGAATGATAATTCGTTGTAGTTCAATCATACCTGAGATCCGGGAAGCAATATTTAGGTGCCTTGTCTGTGGATATTATTCTGACCCTATTGTTGTTGATAGAGGTAAGCCACTATAGTACTATATATGTTAATGTAGGCTGTTTGAATTTGATTTGTAATGCTAACTTTAACCTGTGTTCTCAGGCAGAATTAGTGAGCCCACACTCTGTGGGAAGCAAGAATGTCTTGCCAGAAACTCGATGATTCTGGTTCACAATAGGTGCAGGTAATGAATACATCAGTGGTACTTTTGACTATGCGATTGATTTACGTAGGTGGTGAACACTAGGGAGCATGAAATGCACACAATTAGACTGATTAGTTCCAAACTGCCTGGGCTTGTCATTTACTGACTCTGTTGCACCTTAGGTTTGTTGATAAGCAAATAGTGAGACTCCAAGAAACACCAGATGATATTCCTGATGGAGGAACACCTCACACAGTGAGCTTGTTGGTGCATGACAAATTAGTGGATGCTGGGAAACCAGGTGACAGAGTTGAGGTGAGTATCAACTAGATTGCATGTTCCTTGCTGAAACTGTAATTAGTGCTGTGTTCATTCTGTTTCTCTTTATTGTTTGTGATCTAAGATGCTTCATTTACTTCTAGGTCACTGGCATTTACCGGGCTATGAGTGTTAGAATTGGATCTACGCAAAGGACTGTTAAATCACTTTTCAAGGCAAGCTATGATAATTCTTGCAGCTATTTTAAATGCTTTTGAGCTGAAGCTTTCTTATCACTGTTGTGAAATCTGATGGGAGAAATATATGCTAGCATTTGAAACTAAAAGGTGTTTCTTTTGGTATCAGACTTACATTGATTGTCTCCATTTGAAGACGACTGATCGTTCAAGAATGCATCTAGAGGATCCAATGGAAGTTGAAAATGGCATTTGTAGGAATGAGAATGAGCCTTCTCTTGACTCTGCGGATAAGGTGACTTAAATGCACTTCCTCTCTAATGAAGTATGATACCCCACTTCCTTGCTTATAATGTGGCTCTTAATATCAGGTGGAGCAGTTAAAGGAATTGTCTAAGCAGCCTGATATATATGAAAGGTTGACCAGATCCCTGGCACCAAATATATGGGAGTTGGATGATGTCAAGAAAGGTCTTCTTTGCCAGGTATTGTACACTCAATAGAATTGATTTATTTTTGTCCCAATATAGTAAAACGTCAGATGAATGACTATCAATTTATCAGAATCTACAAAGTTGATGCTAACATTGTATATGTGGCTTCATTTAGCTTTTTGGTGGCAATGCATTGAAATTGCCATCTGGTGCAAGCTTCAGAGGAGATATTAATATCCTTCTTGTTGGTGATCCTGGGACTAGTAAATCCCAGCTCCTGCAATACATTCACAAACTTTCACCTCGTGGTATTTACACAAGTGGGCGAGGAAGTTCTGCTGTTGGGTTGACTGCCTATGTTGCCAAAGATCCTGAGACAGGAGAAACTGTAAGTCATAAAGATAGTAGTTTCCTGTTATCTCTTTTTTCAACAAATTAGCTCTGTCCCTTCTGTTCAACCTTGGATACATGGATTTGACTTGGAGCATGACTTTCTAGGTTCTGGAGAGTGGAGCCCTGGTTCTAAGTGACAGAGGAATATGCTGTATTGATGAATTTGACAAGATGTCTGATAATGCAAGGAGCATGTTGCATGAAGTGAGACTCTAACCAGTTTTTTTGATTCAGGAAACAAATGTCAGGAGTTGCCAATTCTTGTTATGGAGTGAAATTTACTTTCTTTTTTTTTTTGTGTGGGTGTTTCCCATTACCCCTCAGGTCATGGAGCAGCAGACTGTTTCAATAGCGAAGGCAGGGATTATTGCTTCACTTAATGCAAGAACTTCTGTACTAGCTTGTGCAAATCCAATTGGCTCACGCTACAATCCTCGTCTCTCTGTTATTGATAACATCCATCTCCCCCCCACCCTATTGTCCAGGTACAATTCTGAATATGTTATCTTGGCTTGGTTCTATTGTATTTCCAATGATTTCACAGTCTACATAAAAATAATCTTGTATCATTTGTTTATACTTGTGTGTCCTGCAAGGCTGCAACTGTGCTTATTTGTTTATTCATTTTCAAAATTTTGTTGATGTTTTATACTCAATATACAAGTCTCATTTTACTCCACTTGTTCATTTCAGATTTGATTTAATTTATTTAATGCTGGACAAGGCAGATGAGCAGACAGACAGGCGCTTAGCAAAGCATATAGTTGCCTTGCACTTTGAAAATCCTGAGGTTTGATAGTTTTTCAGTTGTGTGGTTTGATAAGGAATGTATGGGGATATCAGTAGTTCATTTGCTGACTTTTATCTTTCACAGAATTTGGTGCAAGAATTTATAGATCTTCCAACATTAACTGCTTATGTGAGTTATGCACGAAAGCATGTACACCCACAGTTGTCTGATGAAGCAGCTGAAGAGTTGACAAGAGGATATGTCGAGATGAGAAGAAGAGGAAACTTCCCAGGCAGTAGCAAGAAGGTAGAAAAAATTATGTGAACATTCACAATTCCTTGTGCTTTTATGTATAGAAATTGAAAATGATTTCCTTTTACATGCTGGAGATTGTATCTAATCCTTTTGATCGTACAGGTCATTACAGCCACACCCAGGCAAATTGAGAGTTTAATACGCCTCAGTGAAGCACTTGCTCGTATACGATTCTCAGTATGGGTCAGTACACTTTCCCTTAGTGCCCAGCTTCTGGTGTAAAATTGTAAAGATGACTGATTACTATCCTCATTAATGCAGGTTGAAAAGCGAGATGTTGTGGAGGCCTTTCGGCTTCTAGAAGTTGCATTGCAGCAATCTGCAACAGATCATTCCACAGGTAGACTTTGTTATTACTTAACAGGATATACAGATAAAGATAATTACTTTGATTTGAATTTGTTTATGCACAGTGATGAAACATCTAATAAACCCATTTTACCTAGTGCTATGATATGGAGTTCTAACAAAATTGTCTGGTGATTTGGAATGAATGTTTTATTTAAACAGGAACCATTGATATGGACCTCATCACAACTGGAGTTTCGGCAAGTGAAAGGGTGAGACGGGAGAACTTGGTTTCAGCCACCCGCAACATAGTCATGGAAAAGATGCAACTAGGAGGACCATCATTTCGGTTGATTGAGGTGGGTAGAATCTAGAATAGAATTTTAAAATGCAAGAGGATAATGGAAAAGGAAACCAGAAGCTGACATTATGAAATGAATGTGCAGATACTGGAAGAGTTGAAGAAGCAAAGTTCTGACATCCCACCCAATCTCAATGATGTAAATCTCTCTTTCCTGTCTGCTGTGTTTGAATGCCTGTTTAGCTAACTGTCTAATGTCTGTTTTTGAAATATCAACAGCTGCGAAATGCACTTTCTACTCTTGCAAGTGAAGGATTCGTTCTTGTCCACGGTGATCACGTAAAGAGAATATAATGCTAACCTCCGGTAAATGCTTTGCAGCTGGAGAAAGAGAAAGAGATTCTACTCGTAAAGTAGTAGTAATTGCTAAATGCCCGTGTGATGTAGGAGTACGTCTTTTACCCTTTGAGTTACAGTTTTTGTAATAGCTAAACCTTTAAAAGACAAGACTCCAGGGACCCCTTTGAGAGCCGAGGCTAGAACTTACTCTATTTGCATTAGACATCCTTTTTACATGTTAATTATTTGGTGATGTCAATTTGTGTTGCTACATAGTGAAAGTAATTCTATTGTTTTACATGACTACAGTACACAGTATGTGGTGTCTCACACTGTCTCGCGTCAATAAATAACCTTATCGTGTTTTTTCTTTTGTTAGAGAAAGTAGGTTTTGGTTGCCTGGCCAAGTACTTATCGAAAAGGATACATGTTCTCTCTGAGCCACCAGTTGAAATTATAACCTTCTTAGAGGACGATTCCGCGGGTATCCCCGCGTTTCGTTGTAGGTTGCAACTGACCTGTGTACATATTTGGGTTTCCTAGCAAATTATTGTGACGACTATAGTTTAAATAACTGTGTGTGGACCATGAATATAAGATAATTATTTTTTTGAAGGGAAAATATAAGATATATTTTTATTATACTAAAAATATATTATTTTTGTACTGAATGTACATTATCTCATAGTATATATAAAATAATGTACTTTCAGTACTTAAATAATGTACTCTAAAATAGTGTATTTTATGTACAAAAATAATGTACTTTTAGTATATTAAAAATGTACGGAGTATTTTTTATTTATGGTTCACATAGCTGTGTGGACCATGGTCCTTGCAATAATGATGGGTTGAGACTCTCAATCCTTAGGGTTTGAATTTTGAATTGAGTGGTTATGTTCTTGTATAAGTAGCTCCTTCTGTACATTCAACATAGTGTAATACAAATATAAATTATATATATATATGTCCTCAATCAGATGAAAATTATGTCTTAGGTAAGAACTGGTAGACAAATTCAAACCATTGATCTAGTAGATTTAACGGTTTAAAATAAACAAACTTGTAATATTTATGAAAAGACATTTATTTTAAAAATTTGTAATATTTATGAAAATTACCCTGCTCATTTTTTACTTGATTTCTCAGTGTATATATATATATATATATATAAAGGTTCACTTAATTTTTGTCATCGACTTTTTTAGGCAAAATTTGTTGTGCTTTGTGCATTGATTGTTGGACCTCTAAAATGTTTGTCTATTTTGCCCTTGCCATGCGTTGACAGTCGCACTCCGATTGCTTAGAGGACAACGGTGATACTGTTTTGGTGGATTTTGGTGGACTAGACTTTAAATCATTTAGGAAATATAATATTATTCCAATGATATTTAAAAAGAGTTAATTCCACTGGAGATCCCTTGTCTTTGGTGGTAATTCCAAACTTAGTCCTAGACTATCATTTTTGTCATTTAATATCCCAGACTATTAGTTTTTGGATGCTTTTAGTCCTTCTCATGACTTTTCCTATTTTTAGTAAGGGCATCTTTGTCTCTTCATATTTTTCTTTTGTTATTTTTTCCGGTTTCAACCAATTTAATTGGTTTAGGACTTTACTAAAAACTGATTGATTGAAAAATCTGATTACTAAAAATCAGTTACCTAAAGTCCTAAACCAATTAAATCGGTTGAAACTAGAAAAAAAATAACAAAAGAACAATATGAAGAGACAAAAATGCCCTTACTAAAAATAGGAAAAGTCATGAGAAGGACTAAAAGTGTCAAAAAACTAATAGTCTGGAATGTAAAATGACAAAAACGATAATCTGGGACTAAATTTGGAATTGCAACCAAAGACAAGGGACCTCTGGTGGAATTAACCCTTTAAAAAGATATAGTAGTTTACCGTTTATTAGAATACTAGTTATCACACGCGCGTTGTGCGATTAAACCAATGCCCAATGCGTATTTTTAAATTAGTGTTCCTTAATTGGTTAAAGTAGTCATATAATAATGAGAGAGAAAAAAATGCTAAATTAATAAAAATCAAAGAAATAGTCTCGATGCTTATATATTTTAATAAAACATAACGAAATTGTAAATAGCTAAATTTCAACTAAAGTAAGTAGAAACAAATAAACCACTTAAATGGGAGCAAATGACGTGTCATCATTGTTACTTGTTTGGACACCGGTCCGACCATTTAAAATCAATGTGTAATTGTATTTGTGATCAAGTACTTTATAGTTCGTCCGGACAGATTTGACAATGACATTTGAGATGATGTACCATTTGTTGGTTTGTAAAGTGATATCATACATTCCAATGTTATTATCAAACACTATTGATTGAACCCGAGTTCCTTGCATTTAGATATAGCATTTACAATTATGTTGGAGGTGTATTAGAGCACTTCATAATAATAATAATACTAATAATGATGATGATGATGATGATAATAATAATAATAATAATAATAATAATAATAATAATAATAAAGGGGGAAATTTTTTACTATTTACTTACTGTTTCATCCTCAAGTACGATGAGCATATACTTTTTCTCAAGCGTTCCAATAACGTTTCTTGGTTCATTTTTCTTAATGACATGAACTGTACAACTCCAGCTCACAATTTGTGGGTCAATATCAATTAACTTTACTGCATTTGTCATGACTAATATCCTTGTACCATGGGAAATATGTTCATAAAGGATGTTATGAACCCAATGGGGTAGCTCAAGTGGCAAGTGAGCTCTCTTTGTGCCGAAGAATTTCGGGAGAACCCGAGTTTGATTCCCACAAGTGACGATTCCCAACCACAACATTACATACAAGTATAGATGAATAGATATATTTACATAATGATATTGTAGTTATACTAATTAATGAGTATATCATCATTGATTTTTTTTTTAAACTGTAATCATTATGAGTACAAATACAAATAATATAATTAGCATGATAATAATTTGACAATCATACCTATAGAATGTCAAGTAGATGGTGTGTTGCAGAATATGTTAGATTTAGTTTTGGTGAATACCAGTGAGAACGAGAGGGGTTTATATACTCTTGGTTTACATAGAATAATGGTTTAGTTAGGAATCTATATAAAGTTGTATTAAAGAATCCTATTAAAGAATCTCTGTCGCACTGATTTGATTTCTTCCTCTTCTCCGAGTCAGTGTTCGGAATTTTTGCTAAAAAATGGTGAGAGTTAGCGTGTTGAATGATGCTCTGAAGAGCATGTACAATGCTGAGAAGAGGGGAAAGAGACAGGTCATGATTAGGCCTTCCTCAAAAGTGATTGTCAAGTTTCTTCTGGTGATGTAGAAGCATGGATTCATTGGGGAGTTTGAGTATGTGGATGATCACATAGCCGGTAAAATAGTCGTTGAGTTGAATGGGAGGTTAAACAAGTGTGGTGTAATTAGTCCACGTTTTGACATTGGTGTCAAGGACATCGAAGGTTGGACTGCAAGGTTGCTTCCATCAAGACAGTTTGGATACATTGTGCTGACTACATCTGCTGGCATCATGGACCACGAGGAAGCCAGGAGAAAGAATGCTGGAGGAAAAGTTCTTGGCTTCTTTTACTAAGTTTCTTGTTGACGAGAATGACAGGTGTCGCTTTTTGTCATGTATTTCTGCTTTATACCTTCTGCAGGGAGATCTATTTGTTTGATTTGAACTTTGTTTTCCCTACGATTTGAGTAGAGCTTGTTGCCTTTATTTCATTTTGGAACAATGTTATTGACTAATACATTTAGCGGAATGTAGTGACCATTTCTAAAAAAAAAAAAAAAGAATCCTATTAAGACTTCAATATTCTAATTTTAAGTTAGGAATCTATACAGAATTGTATTATAGAATATTGCTAATTTGTTTGAAAACTGCAATAAAGAAACAAATTGCCTAAAGAATTTAATGTTAAACTTCCGTTATATTTAACGGAAAAAATTTGGTAAAATTATAAAGGATTAGGATATATTAAGAATTTAATTGGAAGTTGCACAATAAGAAGAACACAAAGTACAATATGTTATAGCAGACTATTACACCAACATTTTTTTAGTTCCAGTTAAGGGTATAACATTATTGGCTCTTATTATAAGTGTAGAAATGAAATGACTTCATAAAATAGCATATATAGTCCAATCATTTTTTTTGTCTAATTTATTTCTACCGATCTTTATCAATGTCTTTATAAGATGACTTAGTCAAATATTTTGAAATTGTAACACAACTAGTGGCTTATATTTCAAAAGAATTTAATAATATTAAATATTTTGTTGAGTCATATGCATTTTGACTTGATGTGCTCATATTCATCAACTCAAGTTGTTTTCCTTTGTATGTAATCAATCACTTCTTATTTTTAATTGGTGTCCCCTATATGCACATGTTACTAATTTTTAATCATGCATAAAGTTTTGTCTTCTAGCTGGAAAAAATTACTTTTTAATCATGCATAAAGTTTTGTCTACTAGCTGGAGAAAATTATTATTATTATTATTATTATTATTGTTATTGTTATTGTTATTGTTAGTTATTGTTATTGTTATAACAAATAATATATTTATTTTTTAAAAAAATGAACCAAACAAAAACAATACTAGTATAATTTATTAACTTTCAGCAAAAAAAAAAAAAAAAAAAAGATAGTTTTCTGACATTCAATCAAACATAAGAAAAGTAAAACATTTCTGGCATTATAATTGCCTATTATGCCGATACACAACTTCACAATTTTGTTAGCAAAAATAAAAGGTTGAAAGAGCTGAGCCAGCCTATGGTGCAAAATTCGGATACAGGTCTTTGGCGATACTCATGCCATCCAAACTACTTTGGCGAGCAGTTATGGTGGTGGGGACTGGCCATATTTGCCTGGCGTTTGGGTCATGCTTCAAGTTTTGTTGGTCCGCTCATAAACAGCTTGTGCTTGGCGTATGTCACCGTGCTTGTAGAGAAGAGAATGCTTAAACAAGCTTACAGAGTTGAAGCTTATAAACTCTACCAGAACACAACTTTGGCTTGGATACCATGGTTTAAGTCCTCTGCTAGAAAAGATAAGGAAACTTGACTCCACATTTCCTTTAACTTTGTGCTTACTTGATCATATCTATGATAAAAAGAATGTTCACTTCAAATCACCATTAATTTTATTGTATGTGCTTTGCAACTATGCACCTTGGATATGTCATTTGTTTCAAGAACCTTTATAAATGTCTCTGAACCTCTTGTTCCCATTATAAACAATTGAGAAACTTGTTCCTCATATGACATTTTTACTCTTAAGGGAAGATTCACAATTACAATGAGTAGTTAGTTGGGTT
This sequence comes from Ipomoea triloba, assembly GCF_003576645.1. Lineage (NCBI taxonomy): Eukaryota > Viridiplantae > Streptophyta > Magnoliopsida > Solanales > Convolvulaceae > Ipomoea > Ipomoea triloba. Next base: position 14,532,460 of record NC_044929.1, on the reverse strand, counting down.
TGACAAATTCAAGTGATTACAAAATTGAGGCCTCCAATTACTTAGTTTAATATAATGTTAATAATAATTCATTTAAATTGTTTCTTCAAGTCAGATGAATATTCTAATCATTACCAAAAAAACTAAAGAACTGAAAAAATAATATATGTAACAATAGAAACACAATATGATATTGATGAGAACAATTATGTTTGTATTAGAGTTCACAAAATATAACTGTAGGAATACAAGAGTATATATACAAGAGAATCATAAGTAAACTAGAACTGAGAATCATAAGTAAACTAGGACTGAGACTTATAGTATGACTCTATTATGTAGAGTCCTAATAATATTAAACACATCTCAAATAAGAATTTGTTACAAGTTTTAAATATGACAAATACAATAAACATGACATTGAAAAAGCAATAATAAATAAGATGAACATCAGTTGCAAATTATATCAAAATCAGTAATACTCTTTTGCCTTTCACGTTAGAGGAAGAAACTCCCTTCCAACATGTCAAGAGTAATCATCCACATTAAAGACGACCAATGACAAATACCTTCAACACACAATTGCTCATTGACTAGCATTGACCTGAAAAATGTGAATAGTCATGTCATTCAAATATTTTTTATCTAGCTTGTAAAAAATAGGCATACATGGTAGAATAATAACAATAGTAATAATAATAATACAGAGTAATAATAATAAATAAATAAATAAGAGTTTACATTAATTTAAATCAAATATAGAAAATAAAATAAATTCATATATATATATATATATATATATATATATATATATATATACACACACACACACACACACACATACATACATATACATATATACATATACACACACACGCACCCACAAATATATATTGAATAAAAAAACTATTTGTTCAAAGCATATTGGAAACTAACCTTTAATGAATATAATAGAGTATTTTGTTGTAAGCCATCTCTAAAAATTTGAAGTAAGCATAGCTCCAAGATCTTGCAAATAGTAGAGTGCTTAATACTCCAATGAATCCAACAAAGAAACCAGGCCCCAAACCAGCATAGAACCACATGAAAAACTCATGGTCATCATCACTACTGGTTTTTGTAGATTGATTAGCAAAAGATGGTACATCACCCGGACAATCCTTTGGAAGTGGGGCACCACAAAGTCCCGCATTGTCCATGTAAATGGATGGATCATTGAGGGTTTGAAGTTGATGTCCTGTTGGTATCCTTCCATATAAATTGTTGAATGATAAGTTCAAGTGGCTCAAAAAATTCAAAGATGACAAGCTTGGTGGAATGGGACCAGAGAGCTCATTTCTAGATAAATCAAGTGATTCAATTTTGCTCAAATCCCCAATAGTCCTAGGGATTGTTCCACTTAGATTATTTCTAGAAATATTCAAGTTCTCCAATGCATGCAAACTCATTATCTCAATCGGGATCTTTCCAACAATGTGATTCCCTGAAAGGTCTATAGATCTTAGGAATTGAAGGGTTTTAGTGTATTGCAATGCTAATCCTTTTATGACTTGATCAATTTCATCATCGTAATTGCCTCCATAAGCAGAACGATCCCCGTAGTCTGTTAGGTTGCCATTAGAAACCATTCCAGTCAGGTTGCCAATACACCATGGGATGTATCCAGATATGTTATTATTTGCCAAATTCAACAATCGAAGATCATGCAGTTGGCACAATTGCAATGGAATATCCCCATAGAACTTATTTGTATAAAATACAAGATATTTCAAACTCAATAAATTTTTCCCAATCCATGGAGGAATAACATCCATAAATTCATTTTCACTCAAATCCAAGATTTCCAAGCTTGTTAAATTCTGCATGCTTGAGGGGAGTTTTCCTTCAAGTTTGTTGTTCTGCAAGTGCAAAGAATATAGCTCTTGTAGAGATCCCAATGAATTTGGAATGAGGCCACTTAGATTGTTCTTCCCCAAATCAAGAATTTTCAAATTTTTTAGTTTTCCTAAGCATGAAGGTATTTCTCCATATAACTTATTTGTAGATAGAGCAAGAATCTCTAAATATTTTAAACTGCATAGCCATTTGGGGATACCACCACTCAAATAATTCGTTGAAAGAGAAAGATAACGAATCAATGCCTTCATGTAACCTTCAACATGGGGTTCGAAGGGAAGCTCTCCACTTAAATGATTTTCATGGAGATCTAATGCATCGCAATTCCAGAAAAATTTTCCAAACCAATCAGGGATAGCACTTGAAATGCTTGCATTAGACATAAATAGAGTTTCAACGTTTCTTTGAGTACGAAGCCAATGAGGAAAGTGAGGACCAATTTTCACGGATTCCATTGAAATTTCAAAGAGTTGAAAAGGTGGAACCCAGTTGGAGCTTATATTGAAAACAAATAAATTTCTAGATATGTACAAATCTCCAAGATTACTAAGTTTTGAAAAGTGAATTTCTGAGAGGACACCTACAAATGAATTATCAGATATATCTACATCTTCAAGATTTGAAAGTTCTCCAAAACTTGAGGGAATGCTACTGCTAAACTTATTGCTATGAATATACAAGGTTCTCAACATTGACAAATTTCCAAGTGACTCAATTATTGGACCAAAGAAAGAGTTTGAAGAGAGAGAAAGAAATTCCATATTCTTATACTTGTACAATTGAGTCGGAAGTTGACCAATGAAATTGTTATAACCTAAATCCAAATATTTCAAACTATCTATGAGGCAATCAGGAAGATCTGCAATGGAATTTGTCAATTTATTCTCGGAGAAATCAAGCACTTGCAATCTACAAAGACTACCAATGGTATTTGGAATTGAACCAGTGAAGATATTATCACTCAAATCAAGAGAGGTTAAAGAAGTCAAGTTTCCAAGACAACTGGGAATTGAACATTGAAAATTGTTAAGATAAAGATTCATAAAAATCAAATTGTGCAACTTACACAACGGAACCAGTGTGCCTGTAAAGTAATTTGCTGAAAGGTCAAGGACCTTTAGAGAGGTTAAGGGCTCAAAGATTTCTAGCATGCTAGAATTAATAGAGTTCGGGCCTATATTCAAATGCTCTAGTCTTGTGAGATTAGACAACCATGGAAGGAATGCAGAATCTAAACTATTCTCAGTGAGATCAAGGGAGATGAGAAAGGTGGAGTTAACATGTGAAAGAGGACTAGTTGTGTTGAGGTCACAATGAGCCAAGTTTAAAGAAGATAAAGACACAAGCTTGTTGATTGTGCGTAACCAATCTTCACTATGCCGAATTGAAATCCCAGATATGTCAAGGCTCTTTAGGGAAGAAAGGCTATCCAACCACTTCAAGTTATCTGTAGCCAAATCATTATAAGATGGAACTCTAACAAAAGCTCCAAGGTCTAAGTACTCTAAGCTTGAAAGATTTCCAAGATGAGTGGGAATATTTCCAACAAAACAAGAGCTTGAGAGGTTAAGATATCTCAAGTTTTTGAAAGATCCGAAAAATTCAGGAATTCGGATCTTAGAAAAATTGTTGAGGCTTAGATCAAGGTAATTCAAATGCGTTAAGTTGATAAGAGAATGATTGATCTCACCTCCCAAGCAGCTGTTGCTATAATTTGATGGCAAACCATTGTAATAGTTGGCTAAATCAAGCTTTAGAACATGGCCAGTTGTTGAGCTACAAGAAATTCCCTTCCATTCACAACAATCAAGACCGCTCCATGAAGAGAGACGATTTGATATATCAATTAAGCTTTCCTTGAATTGGAGAAGAGAAATTCGCTCCCCTTCAACGCAATTACCAGCATCATTTGAGTAACAATACTCAAATTTGCAAATGAGCACATGAAAAATAAGCACTAGCATAATACTATGTTTGGTATGTTTCATGGTGTCTCAAAAGTAAATACGATTTTTTTTTGTTTAGTTCCTTTGAGTTTTGTGTATTGAAGCAGCATATGTCAGATATATATATAGCAGCATATGTTTGACAATTCTTTTGGTATGCTTTTAACCCCTCCCATGTCAAATCCTGCTTTATTAACATTGTTTTTAATCACACAAAAGGAAGAATTTTCTCCTTCCATATAAAATTTCAAAATTACAATTAAGTGTAGTAGTTTTGATATTTAAATTAATCTTTGTGGATGATTTCAATTCAAATCTATGTATGTATGGAGAATGTAATTTGTAAGTGAATACTTTTTATTTTGATAATTTATTTTTAAACAAAGGGTCACACTTATGTGAGACCGTCTCACGGATCCTTATTCGTGAGACGGGTCGGGTCGGGTCAAAGCACCATGCAAATGTCATACTTATATGTACAAATCTCACACTTATATACTCAAATATAACACTAATCAAAAATATAATTTTGTTACTTATAAGAGAAAAAGTAATACATTTTTCATAATAAGTAATGTTAACATGTGCCTCTCACTTATAAGGGCAAATATAATACTTTTGAGGAAAAATGTAATACTTTAAATCGAAATGTAAAAGTATTGTATTTTCCCTTAAAAGTATTACATTTACCCTAATAAGTAACAAAAATTTTATTCCTGATTAGTATTACATTTGAGCATAAAAGTATGGTATTTGTGCATATAAGTGTTACATCTGCTCCTTGACCCGACCCGACCCGACCCGTCTCACCATGAGACGGTTTCACACAAGTTTTTTCCTTAAACAAGTATATATATATATATATATATATATATATAAGTATTACATTTACCCTAATAAGTAACAAAAATTTTATTCCTGATTAGTATTACATTTGAGCATATAAGTATGGTATTTGTGCACATAAGTGTTACATCTGCTCCTTGACCCGACCCGTCTCACCATGAGACGGTTTCACACAAGTTTTTTCCTTAAACAAGTATATATATATATATATATATATATATATATATATATATATTATTTATTTATTTATTTATTTATTTATTTATTTATTTATTGCAATAATATAATGGTATAAAATTGAATTATTACACATGATTTTTAGTTTTTAAAAAGTGAGTGTACCAAATCAAAGTTACAAAAGATTAATTTTCTTGAAAACTTCATTGCTAGTCTATCATGTTGCATTGTCAGATGCTAACCTATAATTGAATGATTGCATAATTTCTTGCCCAAACTTAACGGTACCCACAATTTCTTAACTAAAATTTATTGTTAATTTCTCTTGACAAGTTGATCATTATATTGTCTCTTTTGGAAGACTTCATGATCATGATTTGTAAAAGTAGCCGACCTGATCTATCACTCTCTACTTTGGAATGATTTTTATTCCAAGTGTCTATGGATAATGTCATTTCCTAGTGAATATTTGAATTGTAATTTTCTGTTGAATATTTAGTATTTTATACATTTTTAAAAAATACATACTATGTTTTTTATTTTATATTGTAATTGTATAAAGCAGAGTTTTAAAATTAAATTATTACACATAATTTTTTATTTTATAAGACAATTCTGTTTATGAAGAATGTCATTTCCTAGTGAATATTTAATTTGAATGCGTCAAGGATAACCACCTCCTAAGTGCACAAACAATTCAATAAAATTGGGAGAAATACCTATTTCGAGAGGTCACCCACAATGCGCCATTAGAGACTTGGAGTCCTGGATCTCTCAATAGACTTGCAATGATGCCATACCACCAAAAAATTCCATTTT